>NW_021604588.1:5776607-5889368 GCF_004785775.1 Grammomys surdaster
TCCAGCCTTCATGAGGTCAAGGTTCTCTTCTTCCACCTATGCCCAGCAGGGCCCTCCACTCTTACATATTCAACTGAAGCCCTGGATCCCTCCCTAAGTGCTCCCAGGCTGGTGGTTTAGACCCTGGGAGCTGTGGTTGGTTGGTATTGTTGCTCTCCTCATGGTGCCACAAATCCTTTCAGCTCTCCTTCAGTCTTCACTCTAACTCCTCTATTGAGAACCCCATGATCAGTTCAATGGCTAGTTGTGAGCATCTGCCTCTGAGTATGTCAGACTCTTGAAGACCTCTGAGGAGACATCCATATCAGGCTCTTATCAGCATGCACTTCCTGACTTCCACATCAGCCTCTACCTTTGGTGATTGCACATGGGATAGATACTCAGGTGGAGTGGTCTTGAAACGGCCCCTCCTTCAGTTTCTGTCCCTCACTTTGTCTCCATATTTGCTCCCTTGAGTAATTTGTTGCTCCTTCTAAGAAGGACCGAATAACCCCCACTTGGTCTTCCTTCTTTATGGGCTTCATGTGGCCTGTGAGTTGCATCTTGGGCATTTCAAGGTTCTGGGCTAATATCCAATAATCAGTGAGTGAATACCATGTGTGTTCTTTTGTGATTGGCTTACCTCACTCAGGATGATAATTTCTAGTTCCATCCATTTACCTAGGAACCTCTCGAATTCATTGTTTTTAATAGCTGAGTAATACTCCATTGTGTAAATATACCACATTTTTTTGAATCCATTCCTCAGTTGAAGGACATCTGGGTTCTTTCCAGCTCCTGGCTATTATAAATAAGGCTGCTATGAACATAGTTGAGCATATGTCCTTGTTATATGTTCGAGCATCTTCTGGGTATATGCCTAGGAGTGGTATAGCTGGATCCTCAGGTAATGCTATGTCCAATTTTCTGAGGAACCGCCAGACTGATTTCCAAAGTGGTTGCACCATCTTGCCATCCCACCAAAAATGGAGGAGTGTTCCTCTTTCTCCACACCCTCGCCAGCATCTACTATCACCTGAGTTTTTAATCTTAGCCATTCTGACTGGTGTGAGATGGAATCTCAGGGTTGTTTTGATTTGCATTTCCCTGACGACTAAGGACACTGAACATTTCTTTAGGTGCTTCTCGGCCATTCGAGTTGCTTCCATTGAAAATTCTTTGTTAAGCTCTATACCCCATTTTTTAATAGGGTAATTTGGTTGTCTGGAGTCTAATTTCTTGAGTTCTTTGTATATATTGGATATTAGCCCTCTATCAGATGAAGGATTGGTAAAGATCTTTTCCCAATTTATTGGTTGTCGTTTTGTCCTATTGACAGTGTCCTTTGTCTTACAGAAACTTTGCAATTTTATGAAGTCCCATTTGTCAATTCTTGATCTTAGAGCATATGCCATTGGAGTTCTGTTCAGGAACTTTTCCCCTGTGCCCAAGTATTCAAGGCTCTTCCCCACCTTCT
The DNA here is from genome assembly GCF_004785775.1 of Grammomys surdaster. Classification (NCBI taxonomy): domain Eukaryota; kingdom Metazoa; phylum Chordata; class Mammalia; order Rodentia; family Muridae; genus Grammomys; species Grammomys surdaster. The sequence continues at coordinate 5,778,064 of NW_021604588.1, forward strand.
CTTCTATTAGTTTCAGTGTATCTGGTTTTATGTGGAGGTCCTTTATCCACTTAGACTTGAGCTTTGTACAAGGGGATAAGAATGGATCAATTTTCATTCTTCTACATGTTGTCCTCCAGTTGAACCAGCACGAATCATCTCACTTTTAACAATGAGAGGTCCCTGCTTAATAAATCATGGTGGTGCCCTTCCCTGAGTGTCTTAGCAATAAGAGTCCTCTTATGTGAAGTTGTTTAACCTTAACACATATCTACTTGAAGTGTACTATTTTCGTTCCCAACAAGCAGTTCACTAAAAACATAGACAGACAGACAGACAGACAGACAGATAGATAGATAGATAGATAGATAGCATACAGGCCATGTTCAAACCATAACAAAATCTGAGACTTCTATGGGATGGAAATAGGGGACAGGAGAAAAGTTCAGTGTGTAAATGCTTGCTAAGTAGACCTGAGGACCTGCATTCGACCCACATCATTCCTGCAAAAAAGCATGCCATAGTAGGTATTGCTGAGTGATTGTCAGCGTGTGTGGTAGCCAGGAGAATCCTAGAGGCTTACTGGTCATTCAGTTATACTGAAGCAGCTTTCTTCAGGGTCAGGGAGATTCTCTATTTTTTTGTTTTGTTGTTGTTTTTGTTTTGTTTTCAAGACAGGGTTTCTCTGTGTAGTTCTGGCTGTCCTGGAACTCACTTTGTAGACCAGGCTGGCCTCAAACTCAAAGATCCACCTGCCTCTGCCTCCTGAGTGCTGGGATTAAAGTCATTTGCCACTGCCTGGAGAGATTCCCTAGCTCAAAACTGTAGGATGGTAGAGGAAGACACCTGACACCTATCTGTCTTCTATATGAATATGCATGTGCATATGCACATATACTAAATGAACTTTCACACAGAAAGAGAGAGAATGTGTAATGTGCCTCCTTTTTATAGTACTGCCCAAAAGCACAGGCTTCTATAAAAAACTCAACTACAACATGACAGTCACTGTTCCTCCCAGGATCTTATCTCTAAGACTTATCTTTGTCACTGAGCAGCAAGCCCAAGCCATCTGTAACAGGGTCAGAGGGGGCAGACAGCAGCTGGTTTTGTATTTGACCTTATGAAAAATACTATTCTGAAGACAAACACTCCCGTCAAGAGGAAAATCCCAAATGTGGCTGAGGATACCAAGGATCACAGGGAGTCATCAGCATCACCCCTCCCAGCCCCCGAGACACACACACACACACACACACACACACACCCCACCCCCCTCTGCAAAGTTCAACTGATACCTCTGGAAACTATCTACCAGAGCCAGGGCCAGGCACTGGAGCAAAGCTAGCTTTCAGGAGCTCATTTCACAGGACTATCCCAGGAGACACCGCTACTTTTGAAACTGAGCCCATTGGGTTTAATTTCTTTTAAAGCATTATCTACAAAGCATGACCTATACAGAAGACACAGCTCAGTGCAAGGTAGAATGTGACACATAAAATGATTACTGCTCTTCAAACACCAGGCAGCTTTCTTTCAAGTAGCAATCTTAACATATGATAGAAATTATTACCCTTCCATATTGGGATCTCTATCAGTGATAAAGATATTTTATATGTGTTAGCACACAGCATTAAGATAACTTTATCAACAATGCAGTTAGTGGACTGACACTTTGTCATTGTTATGTCAATATTGCCCTATTTTCTGTAGTCTTCACTTTTTACTACTGCTTTGAAGTAATCTTCACCTTTAAGTCCCCCTCCCTCCAGATCTGATCTTGTTTAACATTAAAGATACAATCTCTACCTTTTGGTCTTAAATTCTTTTTAATGTTATTTGGGAGAGTCTTCACTAAGCCCCTGCCAGTCGTCCCTAAGTATTCTGAAGGCCCAGGATGTGCCTGTGGACATTGTTGGCTTTGTTTCTCTGAGAATTCTGTCATCTTTGTCTGAGCTGTATGGCCGTGGGCATTTTTATCATGTGCATGGCTCTGGCCCTTCAACACATTTTGGGGTTTGGGGCTGCATATATTTCCTACTTTCTTTGACATGAGAACAATATTCTTTGTGTTGTAGTCTAGCACATTTGTGTGACTTTGAAGGGAGAAGGATGATGTTTTGAATTTTGTCACTTAGAAATCAGAAGCTAGAATTTAAATCTGACCACTTCTCTTCACAATCTTATGCCTTACTTATTCTCTCTGACCAAAGTATAAGCTTTCTGTGCCCTGCTGATATACTTGATAACAGCATATTCTAATTCTTAGTATCTAAAATATGGACGGTGGTCTCTTTTTTGAAAAATTTAAAACAGCTTATTTGTTTAGTGTGTGTGTGTGTGTGTGTGTGTGTGTGTGTGTGTGTGTGTGTGTATGTGTATGTGTGCATGGGGGTATGGGTATGGCAATCAAAGGATAACTTGTAGGAGTTGGTTCTCTTCTTCCACTATGTGGGTCCTGGGGACTCAAACTAGGGTTGTCAGGCTCAATAGCAAGTGCCTTTCTTTACTTGTTGAGCCATCTCATCGGCCCAGCAAAGTCTTTTTTTACAGCCCAGACTGTCCTGAAAATTATGATCCTCATGCTTCAGCCTCTTGAGAGCCAAGTATGGCAGGTATATGCTAGCTGAAGAAGACAGAGTCTATGGTGTTCCTTTCAAATCATTTCATGTTTACTGGGTTGTTTTATACCTATCTCATGTTCTACTAGAAAATTCTGGAAATCCTATTCTCTGTGACAGATTTCTTTCTTTCTACAATTTGGTCTGCCTAAAAGCATTCCTTCTAAACCCAGTGGATTCCAAACAGTTTTATTTATAAGGGAAAAAAATCACTTTAATAATGATTTTACTTTTTTCATTTATGTATTCATTTTGTGTGTATGGGAGTAGGAGTGGTGAGGCAGGCACACCCATGCTGCCACAGTTTATGTATAGAGGTCAGAGGACAATTTGCAGATATCAATTCTCTCCTTCAAGCATGTGAGTTCCCGACATGGAGCTCAGCCATCAGGCTTGGCAGCAAAGCATGTCCCTCATCCACTGAGTCATTAACCTGGCCTCTAGGACAGTCTTAACTCATCCTCAGCTGGTGAAGTTCTATTAATCTTTTGAGACTTAACTTTAAATACCATCTTTTCAGAATTCTTTTCCTTCATTTCTTAATCTAAATTAGACATTATTATTTTTGTCTGTTAATAACTTACCCTTTCCCGTTCTCTCATTATGATTTCTAATAGTATACATTGTTTTATGTTATATGCCTTTCCTGTTACCCGGAAAATTCAGAAAAACAGGAATATTTTCTGTTATGGTCATTGCCAAGTAGAATGCCTACTAAAGTAGCATGATATAATAAACATTAAATACCAACTAATAGGGCTGGAGAGATGGCTCAGTGGTTAAGAGCACTGACTGCTCTTCCAGAGGTCCTGAGTTCAAATCCCAGCAACCACATGGTGGCTCACAACTATCCGTAATGAGATTCAGTGCCCTCTTCTGGTGTGTCTGAAGACAGCTACATTGTACTCATAAGTAAAATAAATAAATCTTAAAAAAAAATACCAACTAATAAAGAATGAAATACATAGCACCATACTTTTGTTGTATTAGAGGAGTTTTAAATACTGGTAATATTAATTTGAAAAACTGACTTTTTTCTACAACTATTCACTGCAACCTTAGATAAATATAAACAAAAGCCCAAGAGAGATAGCAAATCACAGATGCAGGAACTACAGGCCTAGATCTAAAAATTGACTAGTACCCAAGTAGCTTTTACTAGGGTTTTAACACTCTGTGCCCAACCTACAAAACTATGTCAGTTAAAGCACCCACTATACGGCATTATTTTGGTGATTAAATGATAAATATACCAGACTTCCATAAAGCACGATATAACTGCTTTGTTATCATTACAAAGTTAATGTTAAATAATGCAGTACCTCAACAAAAATGACTGTTGTTTCCCGTTTCCAGCTGCATTTTCTCCAAACTCTCTTCTCTCCCCCCTTCTCTCCCCCCCCTCTGTGTGTTTGTATGTGTGTGTGTGTGTGTGTGTGTGTACACAAACTCTTGTGTGCCCAGTCCAACTCCTCACTCTCCTCTACTAGGTTCTGGACAAGTTAAGGTAAAAATCATTCATTAGGGGCTATAGAGACATCAGCTGATAACGTGCTTGCCATGCAAACATGAGAACCTGAGTTTGATCGCCAGAATCCATGGAAAAAAGTTGGTGACGTGGTGCATCTTTATCATCTAACTGCTTCAGAGGTTGAGACAAGTGGACTATTAGAGCTGTTGTCCAACCAGACTAGCCTAATTGGTGAGTTCCAGGCCAATGACAGACCCTGTTTCAAAAAACAAGGTGGCTAGCTCCTGATGAATGATACCAAGGTTGTTCTCTAGCTTCCACATGCACATACAAGAACATACAAGCACATACAAGCACATGCATGCATAACCCCCCCCATACACACACACACTCAAGAAACAAAAGTCACTAAAATTGGATCAAGTAGCCAGGCTCTTCTCAAGCTCACCACAAAGCCAAGGATCACCTTTAACTTCCTGATCCTTTTGCCTCTACGCCCACGTGCTGAGATTACAGGCCTGCACCACCACTCCTGTTTTATGCAGTGGTGGGGATCCAGCCAGGCTTCATTCATGCTAGGCAAAATCATCTGCCAAGTGAGATACAACTCCAGCTCCTAATTCATTTTTTATTTCACTTTTCTAAAGCTATAATAAGGCTATAATGCCATTCATATTACTTACAAGGATTTTAAAAACATTATTATTATTTCCATTAGGATTTTCAGAAAATATTACCCTTGACCTTACCAAAAGGCCAACAATCAGGTTTTTATGAAAAATCTTGAAGCTCAAGATTCTTCATATCTTACAGACAGAATCTGTTACCTAAATAAGTATAAACAAGTAGTAGGTGGACTTCCTTCATACATCTACATACATGCATTATACATGCTATCTAAGAGTACTAGGTGAGGTTTCTTCATACATCTATATACAAGCATCATACATACTATCTAAGAGAATTAAGACAAGCTGACTCAAAATCATTATCAAATAACTAAAAATTACATTTTATACCCTTCCTTCTGCAGCGCTTCTTGCCTACAGAACCCACATGTAATCTGCATGACAATCCTCTTTATCCTTTCCATTTTAATGGAAGAGAAAACTGAAATGGTGAGAACAGACCTGCCAGAGCTGGTGAGGAGGAAGCCAAGACTTGAATTCCACTAACAGGGCTTCAGGAAACTACATTCTTACCCCCTCGTGGGGTCTAATGGAGGAACTGCAGAGTCAGAATAAATAACAGTCTAGGTTCCCAGAGGGAACAACTTACGATCTGCTCTTAAAACTAAATGAGTTTGCTTGACCACATGGCTATGGGGAAAAAACGGGAAAATAATTGAGCTAGAGCTTCACATATCTGCCTAACTTAATTAATTCTAACAGTCCCCTGTGTGGCTGGCATTGGCCTTATTTCATGACTAGGAAAACACCAAGTTCAAGGAGATTCTGTAACTGTCTCAGGATCCCTTAGTCAGTAGGAACTAGAGACAGAATCAAATCTTGATGGGTCAGTCCCCCAAATCCCTACCTTCTTCAGGAACTCTACAGAAGGAAGTGTTCTAGGCAGAAGAGACAGTTTGTGACAAGAGCATGACATCCTGGTGTGGACTGAAAGTAAATGTGCTGAGCTGAACAGTGTGAGTGAATCCTTCAGATAACAGGGGACTGCAGTTTTCTCTGTACCAAGAAGCAATTAGAGGAGTCTCATCTCCCCCTGGGCTAGGAATTCAGCATGGGGGACAGAACCTGCCTATGTGCACACAGGAGGTAGTGGGGAGAGAAAACTAGAAGGGACAGGAAGTAAAGGCAGGGATCTGTTCTGAGTGCTCCCTGAAAACCCCACTCTGATTATCAGATAGCCTTCTTGAAAGCCTCTTCTTTTGTGGAAAATGTCTGCTACAAACTTGTAAACAGTGACTATCCTAAAATTAGGTAAAACATTTTATTCAAACCCTGTTCTTACTTAAAATACTCATTCAATTAAAATACACTATAGGCTTTCTTCTTCCATTGCGCATTGTACTAGACATCTACTTGTACAATTCATTGCCTCTCCTTTAGGCAAAGAAAGGAGTGGAGGGAGGGGAGAGTTCGTATGAGGTATACAGTACTATAAGTAAGTTTATGCAGGGAAGTCACACTAGTCCAGAGAATTGAGGTAAATCAGAACTCTCAGTTAACATGCACACCGACTGAAACTCTTTGCCAAACAAGTGGGCTGATAGAAGTGGGAGTGGAGCTGTGAAGAAAAGTAGGCTCTTTCAGATAATCTGATGGTTGAGGAGAAAACAGGAGAACTAGTGTATACGGACAAAAATAGGAAAGCACCATGTGTTAGTAGATACTGGAGGTACAGCTCAGAGCTGCAAAGTAATACTCATGCTCAGGTGTAGAAAATAGTTTCAGAGAGACCAGGAAAGTATTTATATTCAACAGACTATGAAAAGAAATGGGGAAATGTGTGTTGAAGCCCTAGCTCCCCAGTGTGTTTAAATGTATTAAACATAAAGCCTTTAAAGTGGAATTAATGTCAAGAAGGTGCTCCCTATATTAAAGTAACTTGTGTTCTTATGGAAAGAGCTTAGGACACAGAACACACAGACAAGAGGAGATTAAAAAATGTGCTCACTGTGTGCCACTGAGAGGGTCCTCTCATAAATCAGTTCTGAATATCCCTTGATCGTAGGCGTTTAGTCTCCAGGACTTTAGGAAAATAAATTTCTGTTGCTCAAGACTCCCAGGCTGTGTGAGACTCTTGTTATGACCATTATAGTAATAGCAAATGCATACAAACACAAAAACTGGGGGAGAAATGAAGATATGGGGGAAGTGAAAAGAGAAAAAAGAAAGAGTGCAGTGGCAGAGAGGGAGAGGAAATGAGTGAGCAAGGGAGCAGAGAACTTTTGTCTTTAGTGGTTTATTCGTCTTTAAGTGGCAACTGATAAAAGTTGACAAATATATGTGAGAAATTTCTGTCTAAACTTTTTAGGACAAAAGTATCAGCAGATACTTTTATTGAGAATACAGTGACCCTCAGGTAAGGGATGACAGGGAATAATGCTGTTCCTGAATAAAATGCACACAGACAACACTAAAGCATGTGTTGAACTTGTGCCAAACTGAGTAGAAGATTGCACAGTTGCACTGGTCAACTGTGGCACCCCTTTGTGTGGTTTGTAGTGTAAGATTCCCTTACAATACAATATCAACCCTCCACTCCTCAGCAAGTATCTGAAAGAGACAGAGTGAGCTACATATTATAATTGGAGCAGGCAATCCTTTGAGCAATATTTTAGTTTTCATCATATTATGATCAAATACTTAAAGAAAACAAGAAAGAAAGGGAATCTATAATCCTTGATTCTATTGAATCTTGACTAGTTCTGCAGCCGAAGATTCTGGGAGCAGAAGTATAACTATAATAGAACAAAACTTCTTACCGCAGCCAGAAAGCAGCCAGAGAAAAGGGACAGAGATAAGATCTTTTCCCTTGGGGACTGGCTCTGGTTACATACTTTCCCCAATTGGGCGCCACCTACTATTTTCTTTTTTTCTTTTTTCTTTTTTTTTCCGAGACAGGGTTTCTCTGTATAGCCTGGGCTGTCCTGGAACTCACTCTATAGACCAGGCTGGACTTGAACTCAGAAATCCGCCTACCTCTGCCTCCCAAGTGCTGGGATTAAAGGCGTGCACCACCACTGCCCTGCTACTATTTTTAATTTAATTTTCTTTTTAGATTTTTAAAAAGTGTGTATAAGTATTTTGGATAAATATATGTCCGTGCAGCACATATGCCTAGCTTCTATGCAAATCAGAAGAGGGCATCAAATCCCCTGGAACTGAAGATATAGACGAACTGCCATGTGGGAGCTGGGAATTGAAACAGAGTCTCTCTCTCTCTCTCTCTCTCTCTCTCTCTCTCTCTCTCTCTCTCTTTCTCTCTCTCTCTGGGTGTGTGTGTGTTTTGTGTCTCTGCAATCAGCCAGGCAAGCAGACTAATGATCTGTGTGAGATAAGAACGAAGTTTGGTTCAACGTGACTCAGTAGTTGGTATTGGTTCAAACTTCAAAGTCTGACTCCAAGTAGTTTATTTTAGGTATATTTGAGCATAGCACAATTTGGTGAAAAAATTTCTTGTCAATAATTAACTCAATCCATGTGCACAACAAAGCTTAAGATATTAACTACATAGAAACTCTTTGTAAAGTTCACATGACATCTTCCATGAAGATGGGTTCTATAGATCGATAGAGAAAAATACACTCACAATAAGGGTCTAGGTCTTCCCCTAGACTCTAGGGGAATCTCTGGTGTGCTCTGGGCCTCACAGTACAAATGTCACCAGGCTATTTATTAGCTATCTCTGCTTCCAGCCTTCTGGGCAGAAAACAGGTTCTACATCTCTCTGAAGAGACACTGCCTGGCTTCTCTAGTGCTTATCTGCAAGAGCAAGTGCTTTAAACCACCGGACCATCCCTTCAGCGCCAGCTCCTTATTTTAATCATCTCCCAATAGTGCCATGGTAAATGAATCAATAGGGGACTTAATCCATTCAGTAGGCCAGGACTCCATGATCTAGTCAGCTCAGGAAGCCCTGGCATAGACACAGACTCTAGATGAAAGAACTGGCTCTCTGTTCCCACAGATGGTAGTAATAGAAAGTCCCCAAGCCAGGCAACTTTCCAGTGAAAAGAGTCTCTACTTGATCATGCCCTTTAATTATAGCAAGGGATAGAACTTTTCCTCTTAGTTGTTTGTCTTTGAGTGAAATTTCATAAACTTGACAAGCAACTGAGATTTATGAATGATGCAAATTTTCATTTTCTTCTTTTGGGATGCTGTGCTCATTTATATATTCTTTCCACTATTTCAAGTACAAGACCAAATGCTTAATTTAACAAGAGGAAGAGAAGAGGGGTATAATACCAAAATAAGTAGCTAGTCAGGGTACCAGATTCCGAGTGCCTGCCAGTGAAATGCTAAGTGGATTGAGGGCTTGGAGAAATGACAATATAAATAACAGCATAGTAAATACACTGTGATTATGCTTTGTATGTAAGTAGATGCACCGGTATCTGAAACTGTGGTGGTTAAGTGTCTGGACTATAGACAGCCTCCAATTTATATTGATTAAACTGAAAGGATTTTTCAATTGTACTGTTACATAAAAGCAATGTTCAGTAGAAACCATACTTACAATTTGAATTTAAAATTTTGACCTTTACCCAGGTAAGTGGTATATGTTAAATTTTCATGATGCATTTCCCAGCTAGTCACAGAATCAAAGGGCAAAGAAGCTACATTCTACATTGTAGTATGTTGCTAAGCTGTATTTACTTCAGTTGGTTACATATACCAGATATATCTTTTCTATTTAATGATATTTACAACCTTATGATGGGCTTATATGATTACATCTCATCTTAAGTAGAGGAATATCTTTACTAAACCCCAGAAACCCAACTTGCTGCCTTTTTAAAGTAACTTACTCTAAATACACAAGACACTAGATTTCATTTTTATTTCTAACTAAAAGAACAAAATCAAATTATTTACAATGAGCAAGCTACAGGAGACAGAATAATACTATATTTATCTTCCTGTACAAATCAGCTTGATTAAAATATAATCTTAATATTAAATAAAATAGAAAAATAAATACACACCTCGAAGAAGTATGGATCTTATAAATAGTTTTGGGGAAGTTATCTGCTGTTCTCAAATAAAGAAAAGACTTGGTCTAGTCTCCAACAGTTAAAAGTAAATCATAACAACTGGCTTAACACTTCAGGATAGTATGTGAAGAAATATGAAAATTCCCTTTCAAAGCATGAACATTAATGTTACTGAGACTATCAAAGATAGCTAGGAGAGAGTAAGGCGGAGAGAGGGAGGAATGAAGTTTCTAGAGGCAGAGAAACTACTAGATGAGAAAGCAATTCTGATGTTCCTTTTTCTTGTCAATTACACGCAGGGAGAACGCAGTACCAATGTAGATTTTTGTACTTAAGGGCACAAAACAGCATTCTTCACATTTACTATTTATTTTTGTAAAAAGAAAAAAGAGACATACATATATAAAGCATTTTTGTATCAATTTATCTCATTTTCTGTGAGGAAAGAGCATTTAAAGATATCTATACAGATTAATTCCTGAAACAATACACAGTTCACTCATCAAGTTAAATTTTAAATGTCGACATGGCTTTCTTTTTAATGAACTGGCAGAAGTAAGTACAAGGGTAAAGCTGAACTACAGAATCAATCAACCTGCCTGGCAACACATAAGAACAGCACAAGGTCTGAGCTTCCTAAGTGTGAAAGGTGCCTTGTACCTAGGAGAGCTTGTCTTCTGCACTCAACCAATGATTTCAGACAACATCCAGCATTTACCTGCTCCTTGCTTCTTAGGAAAAAAACACAACAATGTCCCAGACCTGAGCGTCTTCTTCACTCACTCCCAGGGCACTCATTTGCCTCTGTTATTTTAATTTCTTCTTCCTCACACATTTCTTTCTTTCTTTCTTTTTTTTTTTTTTGGTTTTTCGAGACAAGGTTTCTCTGTGTAGCCCTGGCTGTCCTGGAACTCACTCTGTAGACCAGGCTGGCCTCGAACTCAGAAATCCGCCTGTCTCTGCCTCCCAAGTGCTGGGCATGTGCAACCACTGCCTGGCTTCCTCACACATTTCAAAGGTTTGAACATGTGATCCACATGAACCAGAAGCAATGATGACCATGCTGTTAGGACAAGGAGAAGCACATCATGGCTGACCATGATGCCAATAGCTACTGGCATGGTTTTACTGCAACCAACTAACGTGAAGTGATAACCAAATAATTCTGATCACAGTGTCAGAAAACTTCCTTTAAGGATTTTTTGAAAAAAAGTTTTGTTCCTTGAGTGACTATAAATAAGTCATTTAGTCACCTCATCTACCATTCTTTCTACTCATGGTGTCTAACAGTTCTCCATTACATTATACTCTCCTTTTCCAGTCACTTAGTCCCATTCTGTCTTTACTTTGTTTAATGAGACGTCAGTATCCCTTATGCTGATCCTCCTGCCACTAGCCCTATCTCCCTAAGCCTTGGATATGCTGAAGGCAGCAGCTACCAGCGTAGGAGAATGACTGTCAATATTTGGGAACTGATATGGCTATTAAGTCACTGGTAGATTAAAACTGGCTAGACTGGGAGCATTCACACCTTAAAACTGGCAGAAGGTGCAAATCAGGGATGCTTCCTTTTCTTTTTCTTCTTCTCCTCTTACCCAAGATGCATCTTACTAACATATCACTGCCCTCTGCCTTATGCTGGCAACCCCAACTCAGGTTGAAATAACTTTCTCCTTTCTCCAAATATACATTTATACTGCTGAAGATTTCTAGACAAAACACAAAATATTTAGTTTTTTTTTCTACTACAGACTCATGCTCTCTTCATACAGTTCAGCAGTTCTTTTGTTTTTGGCAATGCCTAAAACCTTTTCCATGTGCTTCAGACTTCTTACTCTACCACAGTTCCTTCATCCTAGGTCCTGCTTAACAGAAATAACAAAGAGCTTCTGATGAAACCGCTCCTATTTCCTCCTCACTCAAGTGTACAATGGCCTTTACTCATCCATCCATCCATCCATCCATCCATCCATCCATCCATCCCTTGCTTATTTTCCCTACTGTAATGGATGAAAGACCTCCTGACAGGAAGCTCTGCTTCCTTGAAGGCGCTTTACTGTTCATGCATTTCTTTTTCCTTGTTGAATCTTCAACTTTTCTCTTTTCTGTGGGTTTCTCCTTATTGACAGGTAGAGAGTGTTTGGGTGTTGTATGTCCTTATAACTAGACAACAGTCACATTGCCCCTCTCAGTTTCTAAAAGCTATTATGCTCTCCCTTCTGACAGGCTCTGTACATAAGATTATCCTACTTTAGAATACCTCTATTATCTCAATTCTAGAACACTGTCCTTAAATTACTGAGTAAAAATCAGGTTTGTTTTCTTTACTCTCATATATCCTTGTTAGTGTTCAGAGCAATAGTCTTACTTGTAAATATGGTTTTGCTTTGGGGATAGGGACTCATGTATCCCAGAATAGCTTAGAAATCACTATGGAGCTCCAGGTGATCTTTGACTTGTCCTTCTGTCTCTGCCTCCGTATCCTTAGGGCAATACGTCACCAAATCTAGTTTATGTAGTACTGGGGCTGGAACCCAGGACTTTGTACATACTAGATGTGGTTTGACTGTGAAGTCGCCCCCATAGGCTTATGTGTCTGAGTACTTGACCCCTAGCTAGTGATACTGTTTGAGAAGGTTGTTGTGAACTTTTAGGAAGTGAAGCTTGCTGAAGGAAGTAGGTCACTGGGCATGGCCTTGAGACTTTATAGCATGGCTTCACTTCTTGCTCTAGCTCTGCTTCTTGAGTGGAGATGAGATGTGATGATCCATCCTTCTGGTTCCTACCTCCACACCTTTCCTTCTCACTGCTATACTTCCCCGTCATGATGGACTATGTCCCTCTAAAACGATAAGCCAAGGCAAACCCTTTCTTCTTTAAGTTGCTTTACTAGAGTATTTTATCATAAATATACAGAAATAACTAAGACAATGGCAAGCAATCTACAGTTACATTCTCATCTCCCTAACTGTATTACTCATGTGGTTACCTTACTTAGTTACTAATAACTTCATTACTTTATTCCCATCCCCGTAACTATATTACCAATGTGGTTATCTTACTGACATCCTCCTTACAGCACTGTGGGCTCTGTGCGTTCAGACAGCACACTTGCTGTATCTCAGCCTCATAGTCTTTAGATTTAGCATAGAACCTGGCACACTGCAGACACTCAGCGTAAAAGTACCTTTCATTAAGGTTTTCTTTTCAGCATTTAAAGACTCAACATTGCCACTCACCACTAATGCATTTTGTGCCCATCTTCTGTCCTGCTCATGTATTTACCCTCTGACTTACTTGCTGGCTATCTCGTCCACTTCCTGTCTCTACAGCCTTTTAGTTGAAGTGCCGCGTCTCCATTCCCCCTTGACTCACTTCCGACTACCTTTCTAATGACTGGCCCTTGCTCCTCATTCCGCTGAACGGCTCCCTCGAAGGCCGTCATTACTGTCCCTCTTGAGCACTGCGCACCGCATCGCACCAAGTCCACTTCCAGTCCTCAGGACCTCACATGACTTCTAGGCACCACGACACTTGCCTGACTTGCCCTTACCAGCTTCCTCCTCCTGTGCTGAGGACAGAACCCAGGGCCTCAGATGTACTTTACTGGTAACAGTGCCCTTTCTCTTACCATTCACGTCTCTTATTCTTGAAACTTCTGCATTTTTAGTTTTGCCTTCGTCTAAACACAGTTCATGTTTGTGCTTATGCACTGATCCTCAACCCTTCTCTTTGAACACTTGGTATGATCCTTTGAGAATACACCAACTCCTACCTTTTAATAGCATGACTTCCAAATATATATTTTTAGCTCAGCTCTTACTTCAATATCCACCTGACTATTAGATAGTCTACTTATCTGGATACGAGTATGGGGCTATATGCCAGCAATGTAACACAGCGTACACTCATTATTACCCACTCATATAATTTACTCTCTTATTTTCTTTCACAGTGTGATGGCTACCAAGCGCCAACACAGGAATGTTCCTTCCCTGGCTCTCTTCCCCATCCTAGTTCTCATTTAATCATGACGTCTGGTGATTCTATTTCTTTAATATCTCCTGTTCATCTCTCTCTAGTTCATAACAGTCACCCTTGTCACCCTTCTCTTGATTGTGTAATGGTGTTTGAACAGTGCTGTCACCAACATCATAAGATACCAGTCCATGCATTTTCCACCCAGCAGATAAACGACATGTCTAAAACATAAATCTGGCCATCTCTGTCTTTTATTCAAAACCTCTCAGTCCTTACCAGAATTCTCAGGTTAAAATTCAGATTGCTTCCCAAGGCACTGATTACCTTGCCTGTCTTCTAGTCCCCCAGCCCTTCCCTCCTTAATCTCTGATCAGGACCTACATTTAAATCTTGCATAACTGTGTATTCTCCCCACCCATGGATTTCTTCATTCCTAAACCCACCCTATCCCACCCTGCTTACCTCTTTCCCTCCCCCAAGGCCCATTTTAATCCTTATTTCCTGAGTTCTCTTGCATAGTTCCTTGTGTAAAATAATCACCCAATACCTTGTCCTCCTTTCCTAACTTCCTTCTTCTAGTTAATGTTGTCTTTTGTATACTACTTCTATAGTTTTATTTTTTTGAAACAGAATCTCACTATGTAGCCCTGGATAATCTAGAACTTGTTATATAGATTAGGCTGCCCTTGAATTCACAGAGATCTACCAGCATGTGCCTCCTAAGGGCTAGAATTAAAAGACTGTGTTGCCAGGCAGTGGTGGCGCACGCCTTTAATCCCAGCACTTGGGAGGCAGAGGCATGTGGATTTCTGAGTTCGAGGCCAGAAATCTGGTCTACAGAGTGAGATCCAGGACAGCCAAGGCTATACAGAGAAACCCTGTCTCGAAAAACAAAAAAAACAAAAAACAAACAAAACAAACCAAAACAAAAAAAGCGTGTGTTATCAGGGCTGGTGTACATTTGTATTTTTAGAACTGAATGTTTTACTTTAAAAGACTTCTAAAGTAATCATAATCTAAATGTAACCCAGGTAATTGTAATTCTCTTGGCATCTCTGGAACAACCAACAGCAAAAAATTGTTTCAAATTTACTCCCCACAAAGTTTATTTAACAGTCCCCAGCCTTCAGTATACACCTTCAACACCTTCAATGTCTATGAGTAAACATACTTTTGGCTAAGACATTAGTTCAGTCAGTCTATCCTTCTGTCTTCCTGGTTTGTGTTTTGAGATAAATATGTCTAGCCTGGTCTGACTTCAAACTAAAATTGAATCAATCCTGCCTCAACTGCCTGAGTGTTGGAATAATAAGAATATGCAACTATGCTCAGTTTAAGTAATTAGTCTTGAAGACTTTAGCAACTTAGCATTCAAGATGAAAATTTGAGAGCTCTTTTGTGGGGGTCAGTACTTAGAAAATGATCTTTTAAAATATAGGGTTCATTTGAAAGACAAAAACCATAATCTTTTTCCTATTCAGTTATTTACTTTCAGCATTGATTTGTGCTTTCGGGCATTTATACTTTATTTTAAAATAGGTTAGAATTAAAAATAAAAATTGATGTTGAGAACAGTGCTTCAAGCCCACAAGCTGGACCTGGTGTCACATACCTGTAATGCCAGCACTCAGCCAGCAAGGGTTATAGAGCAGCCAGCTAAGGCTATACAGGGAGACCTTGCCTTCTGTTTTTTAATTTATTGTTGTTTTATTTAATGTTGCAGTGGCACGGTACCTGGAAAAACTTCGAATCAATTATTTATTAGGCTCATTTAATTGTATCTTAAGTAATGAGCTCATTAAATTAATGGAAATACTTATTTTATTTGCTTAGTTCAAAATCTAGAATGAGCTTGCCTCATCTTCTCACAGCTAAATATACATACAGTGAAAATGTCAAGGTTTTCCCCACTTTTAATCTATTTCTTCTCCACTGCTGCTATCCTGGTTTAGCTCACCCATGGATGACTTCAGGTTCTGTGTGCACTCTCTACTTCTTTTACCCATTCCTACCCATCATATAGCTGATATATGCCGTCGTCTCAGAACCCACACCATACTATTCTTCCTTGCCACTTCAAAGTAAACCTAAATATAGCAACTGACAACTCTTGGCTCCTTTGTGAGCCCTGTAATTTCTATTCTGATTCCACATACTCTTCTCTAGCTCCACTGGCCGACATATCATCCTTCACACTCACAGGGCCTGAGCTGGCCTCAGGACATCTGAACTGGCTCTTCCCTGCCTGGAGCATTAGTCCCCCGGAACATCTCCATGAGTTACCTACCCTCTGTCTCATTCATGTCTCTCGGAGGTCTACACACACTAGTAAAAACATCATTACTCATCTGTTTTCTTTTTTCTTTTTCTACATCTACTTATCACCGTCTAACATAAATAATTTATTGTGTTAATTATTTATTGTCTGTTTTCTTCTATGATAATATAAGATCCATAATGTCTTTTGGTTTAATAAACAAATCTATATTTATGTCATGATTAAGTAAATATATTTTGGAGGTATATGTACTGACATTAGGAAACTGGTTCTAAATCTTTTAGAGAAAATATGCTCACCTATCTTAATTTTCATTTGTCTGGATACAGCTTTCAATTTTAAGTTAATTTATTATATTTGTTTAGTCAGACACATAACACAGACCAATAAATCTACAGGGATCTGGTAGATGTGAGATGGCTCTGGACAGACCAAGACTCAAACTACCTAAGTACTTAATGAAAAGGAAAGAACTTCTTGGCATATGTTTCCTGCTCTGTCCTAAATAATCTTAAAACAGATGGCAAAAGCTAAATACCAAGTCTGCTGTCATAGAAACCACTATTATAGCAGCCCATTCCAGAGCCCCACCTAAAAGATAACTGGCTGCCTCCTGTTTATTACAATCTGAGCCCCAGACCTTTCACTCTGAGTCCTACTAAAGGTAGAACAATTGTCAACATCCCAGAATGACAAAAAGTCTAGGAGAGAATAGCGTGCACAGAACAACCCTAAAACACACCCAGAAACCAGCAACAGAGACACGAGGAGGTGAGCACACTTTGCCCTGTTTACATTATGTGACACGTAAACTGTCCTGCCATCACATGTGAGCTCAGGGGTCTTACTTTGATATTGCAAGCCTGCTCCATCAGTCTTCTCGCATTCTCCTCTGCCCGGTATCTCTTCGGAAGCTGAACTCTGAAAAACTTCAAAGCACCTTCAAAATCCGCCTGCAGGAGGTCTTCCTTTGAGGTCTGTAAAACAGTCACCAAGACACATCACCACACTTCAGCCTGTGCGCATTACACTAGTAAATGTATTACAAAAAAAATTGTGGATTTCCATGAATATACCATTAGATACTTTCAGTATTTCTACTATTCAGAACACAATGGCATGAGACATGCAGAAATTATAAATCCTAAAGCAATGTAAGAGACAATTAACAAATTAACATATAATTCATATTATATGGAGATTATAATAGTGGGTCCAGGAAAAGTTTACCAAGCTAGAAGTTAGAGAGCAGGGGGGGGGGGAGGGGAGGAGGGAGAAGGAAGAGGGAAGGAAAGGGAGGGAGAGAGAGGGAAAGGGAGGGAGAGAGAAGAAAATGGATTAACCTATGACTTCACCTTGAGGATTTTATTCACAGGATCAAGGCCCATCAGCGCTAAGTAATAAACACCTAATGGGAAGATGGCCTTTCACTCATGGCAGCAGCAACTCAAGTGAAGAAAATGAGGACTAGATCCAACAACTACAGAAAGCAATGAAAAAGTAAATGAAGCAAACCACTTAACTACTGACTTCTAACAAAATTGCTAAATTCATTTTTTAAAAATCATCATGTGAAAATCAATCTGAATATTTGCACGTAGGAAAAAAGACCAAAAGGAAACCCAACAAAATGTTTACTCAGATAAAAGGATGATAAATGACTTTTTTTCTTTAGACTTTGCAGTATTTTCTGCAATATTCTAGTAAAAAATTAAAAACAATAGTGGCAAAATCTCTGATACACACTAATGAATATCTATACATACACAAAAAGAGTGTAAATGAAGTCACCCTAGAATGAAGGGACAATTTCCCAATCAGGTTATTAGTACTGTCACACACTACTGGACAAAAACCTCAGTATCAGGAATGAGTTACTTCTTTTTGAATTGTTGTCCAGTGTGGTCCCATAGACCACAGACATTACAGGGTATTGCTCTTGGTTATCCTTCAGAGCTTGAAAGTAAGATCCTAGTATATGACAAAATTGAGTCTTAACAGCTGGAGAAATAAAGTGGGTACTGACCTGGTGGCTTGGCTACCTGATTTTCTAAATCTGCTCAAGACCTAATTTCAAGCCTGGTTATTGAGCTCACATAAATGCAGAGAGGCTAGGATCAAGAATGAAGAATACTTCTTCCTCACACATTGGACATTTAGTCATGTTGGAATGGCAATGAAGACTGAGGTAGTTCTTGTAGTAGGCCACAGTTTCAAGGGCAGAGCTTTGCAGGCAGTGCCATGCACGTGGACTGCACTGAAGCCCACCTCAGGTTGAGTCTCTGGACAGTAGAAGTCAAATCACCTGGTGGCTCTCCACTTCAAAATGCTGTTGGCAGGCAGGCAGATGGCCCTGTAGCTAAAATCACTTGCTGTATGTACTGGCTAGTGTTATGTCAACTTGCTACAAGCTATAGTCATTTTGGAAAAGGGAACCTCAATCAAGAAAAAGCCTCCATAAAATCTAGCTATAGGGCATTTTCTCAATTAGTGATTGGTAGGAGAGGGACCAGTCCAATGTGCGTGGTGCCTTCCCTGGGTTGGTGGTCCAGGTTCTATAAAAAAGTAGGTTGAACAAGCCATGATGAGAAAGTCAGTAAGCAGCACATCTCCAACATCTCTGCATTAACTCCTGCCTTCAAGTTCCTGCCCTGTTTTGAGTTCCTGTCTTGATTGCCTTTGATGATGAACAGTGATATGGAAGTGTAAGCCAAATAAACCTTTTTCTCCCCAACTTGCTTATTGGTCATGATGTTTCATTATAGTGATAGCAATCGTAAGGACACTGTGTAAGCCTGACAACATGAGTTGAATCTTTAGCACTCATGTAAAGGTGGAATGAAGAACACAACTCCACAAAATTGTTCTCTAATGTCCACCCATGCATGTGTATGTTCCCACCATACAGACAAAAAGACAGACAGACACACGCTCACACATACACACAACCACGACTATGACAATGATGGTAATAAGAAAACACTATTAGCACTGGCTTCTCTAACTCAGTTGGACCAAGATGTAAAAGAGTTGTGACAATCACATAACAAGGAAGCCCAAGATTGGAAGTACAGAAATGGAACCTCAGGCTCTGGAAGGTACTTAGGATATAAAGGGAGTTAAATATGATTGCAAAGACTGAAATAAATACATTCTAATTTCATCTCTAACTTGTGATGTTGCACACATTTTCTCATCTTGAAAATAAAGCAAGATAAAGTATATGAAATATTAAGTCCAAAACAAACATAATGGATAATGACTTGGTAAGTTACCTTTCTATTGCTCAAATATTCTTAGATAATAATATTTTGTGGTTTAAAAAAAGTGCCTACCATCACTGATACTTGTAACTGCACTCAGAATGTAGTCCAGGAGCTGGAGAAAGTTGTTCCATGGTCAGAGCACTGAGGGCACAAGCATGAAGGCTTAAGTCTGTAAAAAGCTAGGCATAAAACTCTGTAACTACAGTGCTATGATGGGGTAGAGACAGGAGGATTGCTAGGGCTTGCAGGCTAGCCAGCCTAGCTCCAGGTTCAGTGAGGTGAAATAAAGGCACAGAATGATAGAGGAGGGCCCCTGTGTTTTCCTCCAGTGTATGAGCATACTTTCACACATGTGAACACAACCCCTATTTGTTATAAAAAAATAAAACATCTATAGTCTAAGTTCTAATAATTTTTCTTGTGGATCTCAATAAAAAATGATTTCACTGCGATAATAAAAAGAAATTCTACTAAGTGAAAGGCACTTAAAAAACCTCCTTTGGGAGCTGGGGAGATGGCTCAGTGGTTAAGAGCACTAGCTGCTCTTCCAGAGGTCCTGAGTTCAATTCCCAATAAACACAGGGTGGCTCCCAACCATCTATACTGGGATCTGGGGTCCTCTTCTGGCATGTAAGTGTACATATAGATACAGTACTCATACATATTATAAAAATAAATAAATCTTAAAAAAAAAAAAGGATTTCTTTGGGGGCTGGAGAAATGGCTCAGTGGCTGAGTCCTTGTAGCTCTTGCAGAGAATCGGGGGCAGGGGTTTCTGTTCCTAGCACCAACATGGAAACTTAGAACCATCTGTAATTCCAGTCCTAGAGGATCCAAAGACTTCTGCTAGATAGCTTCTGCCAGCACTGCATGCACATGGCACAGAGATATGAGAACACCCATAGACATAAAATAAAGTAACAAAATTTAAAAAAACGTTTGCTCCTTAGTGTTCTAAAGATAACCTGCAATCCTACTTTGATCCCAAAGGAGTTTCCTCCAGTTTCCTTTCTTTAAAAGACTTCTTTAATCATTAAGTATCACCTCAAACATCTTTGTAATGCCATAAGTGTATTATAAGCTTACAGGGGAAACTCCATTTTCTGGCAACTGTGTCTAAGAGGTTTTCCCTCTACAGCTAAGGCACGGACCCTTCCTACTTTGCACAGATTTGGATGCCTCACTAGGAACTTAACACAAAGTAGGTATTTGGTGCTGGGAACAGAACTGGGCCCTCACCCACACTAATCACATGTTTTAACCATGAGCTATGGATCTTTAGTTTGTTTTAAAAAATGCTTTAAAAATGATAATTTATCTATGTGTGTGTATATCTACCTGGAAGTTTTACTGAGTGTTTCTTTTGGTTTTAGATTTGTATTACAGAGTCATAGTTCCTCACATAAAAGCAAAATGGGCACTGTAGTAAATCTGCCCATGTGTGAATGCTTAGAGAGCCCATGGTGACACCAGGCCTTCAGTTGCCTCTCTATTTCATGTTTTCAGGTAAGACTTTGCACAAAACCAGACATTTGTTGTTTCAGCAAGCCTGGCTGGCCAGTGAACTCATGGGGTACCCCCAACTCTACTCCCTGGTGTTGGGGTTAGCGGTACACACCATCGCATCTGGTTTTTAATGTAGGTGCTGAGGATTGGAACTGGCATTTTCCTCCCTGCACAGTAAGCTCTTTACCCACAGATGTAACTACTTAGCCTAAGGAATACAGGAGTTTAAACTTTAACATGTCTCATACCTCAGAGACAAACTTACCTAGCCTTTTAATACTTTTCTTGTCCTTTCCTTATCCTCCTCACATCCCTGAAATATATATTACATATATGGAAGACTATATATTCATATTTTGGGTAGCACTAAATGTATTTTATTAAATACATGCTTCAGAGATGTCAAGCATTAATATTAGTGTTAGTCTAAGGCACAATGAGAAGTGCTTCCTATGAAAAGAACACATGGCCTCAACCAGAATCACTAGCTCTAATCCACACGAATTAATAACTACCTAGCTATGAAGATGATAACAATGGGTATAATTAAGCTTGGAGTTATATGAATATTAATCCCCTGACAATGAAGAGAAGCTTAGCATATGATTTTATGCTGATAAGTCTTAAGCTTTAACAGAAAGACTGACACTTCTGTAACCAAACCAAGTACCCCCCAAAAGATGTCCTGGCTTCTGACCACAGAACCCCATCAAGCTAGACTTGATTTACACTGAAAAGACTGTTATTCCTTAACGGGAAAATTATTAACTTTTGGTTTATAAGCATGGGCAATAAAAGATGAACCTTTTTTTTCTGCATCTTACTGGCAAATTCTTAAGTTTTTCTATAGTACCTTTGAATAATTGCAAGGGAGCAGTAAACTATCAAAAGGAAAGTATTCCTCCAACATTGTTAAATAACAGTGGTCAGAGGTAACATCTACACAATAACATCTAAATAAATCAGTGGTTTACCAATATATTTCTCTTTCTTTATGACAATCTTTTCATAATGTGAACTATGTTTATCCCTTACATCTTCAGAGGCGACATCACTCATTCCTTCATTTGAACAGAATTATATATGTAGCCTGTTGGTCTGATTAAAGACATTTATACAAATTCTACTTCTGGTTTCTTCTTTTTTTTTTTCAAGTAGGTAGTAAGAAATATATGCGAGAGGTGGTTCTAATAGAATATTCTTTGACATTGCCACAGTAATAGGAATAAAATAGTCAAGCACACAACGGACATCAATGTAAGTATGGTTTATAGATTCATAGAAGGTCTAGGTACAGCAGACCCAGGATGAAGAGACAAAATTTACACAATACAAATTAGGGAACTGATTCTGAACTTATTTTAATATGAAGATGCTTTGGGACTTTTGAGGGGCATAAAAAGTATCTTCTATATATCTTCTGTACTTGGGTGTTTAACTTTGTAAAAATCAATAATCTCCCTTCACTGAGTAATCTATACAGATGTTAGCAATAGAGGTAAAAAGAGGAGATAATCCAGCCTCCAGTAGTTTTTTACCTTTGCTTTATTTCAGAAAAGCCCATAAACTAAAAACATATTAGGGTATATTTTGATAGCATAAAATTTTCCATTAAAATGAAATATCGCAATGGTTACTAAATGAACAGCTAGAATATTTGCTTGCATGTGTGCATTTGTGCGCACACACACACACACACACACCTCAACTTTACTGGAAGTCTTTTGAACTTATTGTGGAAATATCCAGAGGATCAGTATTGAAAATATAAGTGAGACTAATTTTGATATCTAAAAACATGATAATAACTTCTCATGTCATATGAGAATGAAATTTAAAAAAAAGCCTAGAGAAAAAAAAAGAATTCTTACTGTGAAGAGAGTAAAAGTTTTCTTCCCCTACAAAGTTCACTAGCAGCATATAACCTCTGGCCATGTGCTTCTGCTGACACCACATTCAATGTGTTTTCCCACTGAAAAATGCAGTGTAAGAATAACACATTTTCTTTCTTTTTTTAAAGAAAATTGGGTGGAAACAGTTCTAATATCTGAGTTTTAGTTCCAGATGTTTCTATTCTAAACTCCTAGTACTCTTGGATGAGAAATTTTTCCTCAAGCTCTCTACTAAGCAACAAATTCTGGGTGAGTTTTTGGGGCAGGGGAAGATGCATGGTTCTTTTCTCCTCTGCACTGCTTTTACTCTGAACAGCCTTTTCTTCTTTCACTTATGATGTCCTCTAGGTTTTCTGTTTAGCCTCCCCTCAACTGTTGTAGGCCTAAGAACCTTTAGAAGAGGAGAAGAATAACCTTTAGCTGATGTATAAGATGTTTACATCTATCTGGGTATTTTAATTCCAATAAGAAACATGTTTGCTAAGTCATCACATGGAGTTGATGCATCATGGCAATATCTAAAACAAAGTACTGGTTTAAGTATTGATCTATTGGGGGAATTGTTCTTTACCGTCTGTACTTTTGAGAGGTAAGTCATATAGACTCTAAATGTGCATTCTGTATTCACTGGTCTCTCACCGTCACACAAGCCTCATTATTCAGTTCTCTCTGTGCCAGTTAAGAACTATAAATAAGCTGGGCGGTGGGGGCACACGCCTTTAATCCCAGCACTTGGGAGGCAGAGGCAGGCGGATTTCTGAGTTCGAGAGTTCGAGGCTAGCCTGGTCTACAAAGTGAGTTCCAGGACAGCCAGGGCTACACAGAGAAACCCTGTCTCAAAAAAAAAAAAAAATTGAAATGCAAAGACCACAGAGTATTTATTTTCCCAGGTAAAAATAGGAGGTTTTAGGCCAGCATGCCTTTAATCCCAGCACTTGGGAGGCAGAGACAGGTGGATTTCTGAGTTCGAGGCCAGCCTGGTCTACAGAGTGAGTTCCAGGACAGCCAGGGCTACACAGAGAAACCTTGTCTCAAAAAAACAAACAAACAAAAAGAACTATAAATAAAGTGCAAAGCACAAATCTACAACTCTGGTTAGATAAATCATCATTTACTTGCTTGTTTGTGTTTTTGTTTTTTACATGAGGCACTTCGTAGCACAGGCTGGCCTGGAACTCACTATGTAGCACAAGGTGATCCTTGGCTTCAGCTTCCTGAGTGCCAGGGTCACAGGGAAGCACAGCTGTACCTGGCTTTGACTTTTTTTTTTTTTAAAGAAACTAATTCATAATGAAGAAATTTACTGACATTTTAAAATAAAATAAGTGATCTGTACATGTTTGTATGCAGTCATGTTTAAAACACGACTAAAAAGATGGAGTCATAACTTAAACTTTTGTCTTGGAGTCCCAGCTGGAAGTGATCAGATACTGATAGTGCATGTCGTAGGATGCCTCCTAGGACCACCATCAATCCTGAACCATAAGCCAGTCCAATAACACTGAGCTGAGCAACTAAGCCCATCCTCCATTCTCTCAGTATACAAGCTAAACTTTGAGTGATAACTTCTTGGATAGCAGATCCCAATTCACAGCCACCATGTTAATTAACGGACTCCCCAAATATAAGCCACATACAACCAAGAGTCCTATCAATAATCTTTCAAGGGCAACTGTGTACAGCAATGCCAGAGACTTCTAAATGGCCACAAATACAGCTCAGCATATGTTAGTCATATGCCATACATTTAGCACTATTGCCTAGGCTCTATAATGTAGAATCCAAAAACCCCTGAGGGAAACACTTACTTTAGATCCATCATTTGAGATCCAGATTTGTGCATCTGCAATATAGGGACATATGTAACCTCCCTAAGATCTCAAGTTTGGGAGCCTAACTCCTTGTGGATTTTATTGCTAATTAAATGTTTTAAACCAGAAGTTTACATTTATCTCTACTACAGATATGACTGTGAGACATCTTTTAAGCTATTAATTCATGTTTTTACACTAAAATACTGAAAACTTGAAAATAAAATAGGCTACACCAGGACTGTGAAGTCATCAGTAGAAGCAAGCCCTTGAATCACAGTTAAGTAGCGTTTAAGACTTGGAAATTTGTTACACCAAGACTCAGAGATGCAAGGAATTTGTTTAAATGTATATTAGCAATTTCTAGCACCAAAATTTCTGGACTTAAAAATAAACCTCATTTCTAATAAGGATCTTCCCATTTTCCCCCTTGTAAATTAAACCGTTAATCAGGAAAGCAATGGTTTGACTTAGGCATTAAAACATATGTACTCAGATTTGTAAAAATTCTTCCCCACATGGAAAAAAATTGCCATATTTCTTAAATAACCTTCCTATAATTTTATACTGCTCATTACATCTAACTTCATCTTGCAATGATCAACTGACTTTTTTCATGGTAGGAAATTTCTCATACACATGGCTACAGAATGTCTGTTATGATCAGACAGAAGAAATGGAGGAAGAGAAGTAAGAATTAAATCCAGTCAAATAAACACTGTATTGAAAAGATATGCATCTGAGAGAACCATATAAACCGAGAATAGCATTAAAATTCTATTTTATAACACAGACAAAGCTGGTTTTTTTTCCTTCCAATTATCAAATGATGGTATAGGACTACTGTAGACCAATTATATCACCCAACAGTTGCTAGGTACAGCTCTGGAACCACTGAAGAGAAACCCTGCCACAGCAATTGTGGGTATTTAATTTTAACCCTTGATAGGAAATGAGGAAGGCTGCTTCTTCTCTTATCCAGAAAATCAAATAACAAACAAGCCAGACTTCTCAGACCTAGCAGCTGTATGCCATTTTATAGACACATAGTTCAATCACCCCAGGAGAGAAATGTGCAATTCCTTACCCAAGGATTTTTAGGTAATAAATTCCATTGCCCAAATCTAATTGGCAATCATGTGAGGAGGTTGGGAAGCCAGCCTCGCATAGTCTAGATAGATGGCTATTTCTGTTGTAAAATTTAACCCTTTGCAGAAATAAATAACAGAACACACACATCAAGTTTTGGGGTTTTTCTGCTTCATTGCTGAGTCTAGACAACCTGAAAATGTTTTTCCCCCCTTGCCACAGAGATAATGCCACTAATGTGACCCTCAGCTCTGAGAAAAGAGCCATAATTTCCTATAGCCAATTAAGGAGTGGCATGGTCTAGGCTTCAAGGAAGCTACACAGCAGTGGCCACTCAACCCTCCTCAGTAGAAAGGGTTGAAAGGGAAGAAAACAGGAACCCGCAAGCCTCCAGAGTGACATTCTCATAGAGGACTACACAGACTCTCTACGAATTAAGTTCAATGAAAAACAGTCTCACCGCCAGAAGCCGTGGCACAAACAGCCGATGCCCCATCCCCAGAAGTTCCAGCACTCGACATGCATACTCATTCACCAGCTTGCTCCTCTCGTCGTGCATGTCCTGGGACTTTTTGACAGGAGGTGTGAGCTTAGCAGCTGGGGCTGGGCAGGGCACCCCTTCTTCCATGAGCAGTAAATAGGTATCCAGAGTGAGAAAGCTGGATCTCTCATCCACAATCCTAAGAACTGCAGATAGAGGGGAGCCAGGCTATGTCTCCCCAGGAGGATGCACAAAAATGGTCTATGATGGGAACTGTCAGCTAATGTCGCCACAAGAAAAACATTTTGTCGAAATTATCAACTATGCACAAGCCCTGGAGTAGACTAGAGAAGGAAATCAAAGGTTGCTGTAAATAAAAAATGGCAAAAGCAATTGAATCCTGGAAAAATAGCCAGGAGCAGAGCAGGAAGAGTTCAGATGCATGTGTCAAAATGGACAAGCTCAGAGGGCTCTAGCATGTGTGACTGAGGTGTGTGTGTGTGTGTGTGTGTGTGTGTGTGTGTGAGAGAGAGAGAGAGAGAGAGAGAGAGAGAGAGAGAGTGTGTGTGTGTGTGTGTGTGTGTGAGAGAGAGAGAGAGAGAGAGAGAGAGAGAGAGAGAGAGAGAGAGAGAGAGAGAGAATGAGAATATATATCTGTGTACGAGCAGGCGAGCAGGCGGCAGTAGCTGCAGCCAGGAAGCCAGGGCAGTTGTGAAGCTGCAAGGAGAAAAGGATGAGCTCATTGCAATCCGTGATTCCTGACAAGCAGCCCTGCTGCTGTTGCTGTCGCTGCCCCGGTACTGCTGCCGCCACCGTGCTGCCTCTAGCTGTGAATCAGTAATGAAGGGGTAAGAAAGGAAGGGGAGCAAGCAGAGGGGGGAGGTAGGTGAATGAGCATGCAGAGCGAGTCTCAGGGGAGAATGCTGTAATAAGAAGCCAATGGCGAGCCATTGGACAGATAGGCTTTCCCCTCCCAGTCTACCTTCAATCAGTGTTAGTCTGACAGTTTATACTGTTGGATCCCAAATACACAGACAGATGAACTAGCTTTTCCTAACATGTGATGCTCACAGTAAAATCTGACAGACAGCTAAAATGCTGTCCCTAATCACTCTTGCTTTCTAGCAAGAACAGATAGAAATCTGATCTTATGCCCTGTGTTCAAACTGCGAAGCTACAATCCCTGTCACATTACTGAAATCTCTAGACAAGATAGGTGTTAGGGTAAAACGACAGAATCTGAACAGAAGAGCATGTGCCAGCATTCAGTGACACGCCCTCAGGCTGAAGTGTTTGTGAAAAGACTGACTTTTACTAATTGCAGGGTATACAGAAGCAATACAGTATATTGGAAAGGCTGGATACGTTTATATACATCTAACACTGAAACACAAAAACCTACAGCATAATACTGAGTATTACTTAGTAACTATTAAAGTTGAAATTCTCAAAACCAAGTAACTTTCATATGCCACAGATCTTTATAAACAGCAGTTTTAAACACCAATTTAGCTGGGCAACGGTGGCGCATGCCTTTAATCCCAGCACTTGGGAGGCAGATGCAGGTGGATTTCTGAGTTCAAGGCCAGCCTGGTCTACAGAGTGAGTTCCAGGACAGCCAGGGCTACACAGAGAAACCCTGTCTGGAAATACCAAAAAACAAAAACAAATAAACACCAATTTATTTCTGATGTTTTATTAGACAAAATAAAATATAGTTTTGACCATCTCTGATCAAAAAAAATTCTTCCCTAATGAGGCTACTAACATTAGGAATTAAGCACGGTTTAAAATTTCTAAATTTCCAAACTGGACAGTGATGGTCCACACCTTTAATCTCAGCATTCAGGAGGCTGAGGATATCTGAATTTGAGGCCAGCCTGGTCTACAGAGTGAGTTCCAGGACAACCAAACCTACACAGAGAAAAGAAATCTTGTCTTGAAACACACACACACACACACACGCACGCACGCACTTGTAAATCTCCAAGGTAAAATAAATAATCAATTGTAGCAAAATGGAGGCAAAAGTACAATATTACCTTTAAGATAGTTGCCTAATGTTATTTTAACAGTGTGTCTTAAGTGTACTGGTGCTGTGTTTTTGTAGCTAATCTCTTAAAATAGACACTAGTATTTTTTTTTAAAGATTTATTTATTGGTTATTTATATGAGTACACTGTCGCTGTCTTCAGACACACCAGAAGAGGGCATCACAACCCCATTTCAGATGGTTGTGAGCCACCATGTGGTTGCTGGGATTTGAACTCAGGACCTCTGGAAGAGCAGTCGGTGCTCTTAACCATTGAGCCATCTCTCCAGGCCGACACTAGTATTTTACATAAAGTTTTATCAGGGTACAGGAAGTAAGAAGGCTAAGAGGGCACCCCAAATGTTTCTTCCTCCTCCTCCTCTTCCTCTTCTTCCTTCCTTCCTCTCTCTCCCTCTCCCTCTCCTCCCTCTCCCTCTCCATCTCCCTCTCCTCCCTCTCCCCCTCCCCCCTCTCTCCCCCTCCGCCCCCCTGAGTCAGCATTTCCTACTCTATCACGAAAGAGCTGCAACTCTGGAGGTAATCAAATAGAAACTTAACTTTCTAACAAGTAACTGTAATCCAAATAATAGAGAGAGAATAACTGTGGTTCTAGTGAAACCTTGTGCTAACTAGTTCATAATACTAGACTTCTCAAATTTCCTTACATTACCATAAGAGTTTGTGTTTATTCTAAAAAAAAAATATCCTTATGATAACAAGAGAGTGTGGATAAATCATCCACAGAAGAGGAAAGCCTTTATCTATCTAGCTTCTCTGCTAGGCGTTCTGCAATTAAATCTGACCACAGGCAGGACAACAAGGGACAATGACACAAGTTCAACACCTATGGGGTGCAGACACATGGAGGCAGTGGGGCTTAGGCATTCAGAGTAGTGGCAGATCCTGGGTCAGTTATAGCATCTTAACAAAGACCAATATTTTTTCCGAGAAATGACAAGGCAAAAGGAAAGCATGTTGAGCATCTAGGGTGACAAATCTCAGGAAGGTAAAGATATGTAGAAACTACTGCAGACAAGAATTAGCTAGCAGGCTTTTGAATACACTCTCCATTGTAGACCATCCATGACATCTCATCTCCATCCCTGAGGTTGCTAGCAGACCCTTCCTGGTATAAGGAGTGGCAGGAACATCTTACAAGGGAAATTTATGCTCTACTTTTAAGCAAAAAGTTTCTCTTACATTAGCCTTTCATATTCAGTTTAAAGGAATATTTACATCAGAATCATATGTTTGAATGTGGTACCCTAAAGCCCCTTTATATTAAGAGAGGAATATGGGAAAGTGCCAACAATTGTTCCAAAGCCATAGTGCAATGACTAGAAATGTTATTTATTTATTTGTTTGTTTGTTTGTTTATTGGTATTCTGGAAAGTAGGTGGTCAGTGATATGGTAGTCTGAATGAAAATGGCTCCATATAGGCTCATTGGGCATGCCATTATTTGAAGAATTAGGACATGTGACCTTGTTGGAGTAGGTGTGGCCTTGTTGGACAAAATGTGTTACTGGGGGTGGGTTTTGAGGTTTCAAAAGCTCAAGACAAGCTTCCTGCTGCCTGCCAATCCAGATGTTTTCATATAGTTTTCTAGCACCAAGTCTACATGTATGTTGCCCACCAAGCTCCCTGCTGTGATGATAACAGACTAAACCTCTGAACTCTGACCCAGCCCCAACTAAATGTTTTCCTTTATAAGAGTTACTGTGATCATGGTGTCTCTTCACGGCTATAAACCCAAACCGAGACAAACGGTAAAGACTTCATTGGAGCCTTGTACTTGAGAAATGACTGCCAGACATTCGCAGGACAGAAAAAATATTTACATTGTAAAAGGAAAAGCATATTTGACTAAATTCACAGGTCTACTGTTGTAGTAGGTATTTAAAGTCAGCCACTTGTTTATCGGACTATCTAAGTTGCAGTGGCTCTGCCTAGCCCAGCCTCCATGTTTCTTGGCCGGTGGCCATGTGTATGCTGCAGCTAGAAATAGCCAACTAGAAACACCAGCCCTGCCACCCACAAGACGTCAGCGTGGGAGATGGCTCAATCACCCGTGCTGTCTGTGCAAGGCTGGGCATTGCCTAGACCATCCCACCATCCACGTGGGCCCAGTATTAAGATGAGACTCTAATGCTTAATCAAAGGCTTATATATTTGGTAATGATCAGTAACAAGATACCCATACAATCAGAAGTGTAACCCAATAGGCAACCTAGATATACCAACTACTTTTGACTGCTACAGACACATGAACATCTGTCTCCACCTCCTCTCTGTCTCTCATTCTCCTCTCGTCTCCTAGCTCCTCCTCTTCCTTTTTCTCCTCTCCTCCTTACTCCACCTCTTCCTCTCCTAACTCCTCCTACCTTAGCTCCTCCTACAGTCTACAACTGTGAACACTAAATTTCTTTAAAAATGTTAGTTTTTTTTTTTTTTTTAATGTTAGGTTGTGGGCTGGAGAGATGGCTCAGTGGTTAAGAGCACTAACTGCTCTTCCAGAGGTCCTGAGTTCAATTCCTAGCAACCACATGGTAGTTCACAACCATCTGTTATGGGATCGGATGCTCTCTTCAGGGTGTCCAAAGACAGTTACAGTGCACTCATATACATTAAATAAATAATATTTTTAAAAAATGTTAGGTTGTTACTTTTGTTGATTACAAAGATGAAAAAGCAAATACCCTCCAACTTTCAGGACCTTAAAATAAGGGAGACATCCAAAGAGGAAAATACAACAAGGTCAATCAGACACAAATAGAAGAAAAAGCACATGATACGCTATGATGTAGGCATACCTTCATCTGTGATAGATGAAGGCAGAAGTAGGCTAGTGGGACTGGCCTAATCCTTGAGATATGAGTACTGAGAATTAAGTACGTCTCTAAGAATACAGTGAGGTGCTCATCATTAAACCATCTTTCAGTTACAGCTATACCAGCTCCACCACCAGTAGCAGCAGCACCACTACCACTTTATTGTGTTACAGGCCATCAAACCCAGAACCTCGTAAGGGCTAGTCATGCCTCTATCTGCACAGCCATATCTCTATCCCTTACTTATATTTACTAGCTATATTCATATGGAAGTTACTTAGCATTCTTTTAGTCTCAATAAAATGGCAACATCACCCACATGGCCAAAATGCTCTGCAAATTTATTAGGATGAATATAAAAAAGAATATGTTCTAGAGCCTAACGCATAGTGGGTACTCAATAGCTAGTAGTTTTCTTCCTTCTTACCTGGAAGTCATGTAAAACAGGAGAAAATGTATTAAATGTTGTGTTTACCTAGATTACGATTAAGAAGGTTAAGAGAATTCTGGGCATATTAACAATAGAAAAAGAACTAGCCAAACACTAATAAAATATTTCCAGGCTACCTGCACCTTTGGCTCACTCTAGGACACAGATTAGATAGCCGTGCTTTTTCTACACTAGGGGAAGGTAAAGGTACCATAGCACTATTCTCAAGCTAGTTCTTTTTTGTTTGATTGCTTTTTTTAAAACAAAAATTATTTTATGTAAGTACACTGTCGCAGTCTTCAGATATACTAGAAGAATGCATCTGACCCCATTACAGATGGTTGTAAGCCACCCTATGGTTGCCGGGAATTGAACTCAGGACCTCAGAAAGAGCAGTCTCAACCGCTGAGCTATCTCTCCAGCCCCTTGTCTGACTGCTTTTTAAAAGATGAATTCTTTAAAATTTGAAAATTTCCCAAGATCCAAATATCAGGTCAAAGATCAAAGATGACATCCTGAGTAGCCCTGATCTTTCAACATTATAAAATCCCACACATAACCTTGCTACAGGATTTTTGGGGTAGGAAGTCAAGTCAGACGTTGCTTCTAATGGTATGGATTATTCAAGTCCTTGACAAAATGGGGAAAATGAAACGTAATGAGATTGAGCTTACAAGCCATCTCACAGGGAAATGAGTCTCATTAGTTTACAGTTGTAACTCATATATCAAAGAAATAGAGTATGAAATAAAAGACACAACATAATTGACTGGCACTGTGGTAGGTGGTTCAAGTTTTAAATCTTTAGGAATTTGAAGGAGAAAAAGATTACTGGAAAATATTGTAGACTTGATAAGTGGTTGTGTGTGCGTGTGTGTGTTTGTGTTTTCAGGAATCTCTGACCTGATGAAGGATGCTGTCATGTTGCTATTGCTTTTGCTTGTCTTATGCAGAAGAGAATGGTCCCCAAAGCAACTTGAGGATACTCTGAATGGACTTGACAGCATCCCATCTTCAGTATGATGCCTTGACCAATGGAAGAACTGCTCTACTGCTTGTTTGTAAGGCAATCTCTGCCTTACAACATCAGCACTGACAGGTAGCTCAGAAGGCAGCCATTTTAGTACTATACATTTTATTTGTTTGAAGACTATTGTATAGACAGAAATCTGAAACTTGTAGCCAGTAGTCTCAGATATATCCGTATCTATAGTTTAATATGTATACAGGTTTAATGTATATTGAATGTATTATATATAAATTACATTAAAAATATATAAATATATAAATTAAATAACTAAGTTTAATATATGTATATTAAACTAAGATATGAATAACACCAGTTAATATATATACAACTTGATGTGTGTGATGGATAATTTTATGTCAACTTGACAGAAGTTAGAGTCATTTAAGAAAAGGGAATCTGAATTGAAAAATGTCTCCACAGGTTGGCTTGTAGGTAAGACTATGATGCATTTTCTTGGTAGACAATTTATGGGGAAGGGCCCAGTCTATTGTGAGTGGTGTCAGCATGATGCAGGTGGCCCTGGGTGCTATAAGAAAGCAGGCTGAGCAAGCCACAAGGAATAAGTCAGTAAGCAGCACTCGTTCAGGGCTTCTGCATCAGCTCTTGCCTTCAGGTTCCTGCCCTGTTTGAGTTCCTGCCCTGACTTCCCTGACTTCCTTAGATAATGGACTGTGAAGTGAAAATGTAAGAGACATAAATCCTTTCTTCCCCATGCTTTTGATCATGGCGTTCTATTACAGCATTAGAAACCTGAAGGAAGACGGTGTATTTAGAAGTAAATATATATCCATAAAACAATTATCACTATCAACATCATGGACTTACCATCTCTCAAAACTTCTTCTTGACCCACTTTTCTTTTTCAGTTGGAGTTTTTAATTTGAGTTCTATCACAGTAAGGTATTTTATAACAAGAGAGGCTAAGTCTATCCCACATGCCATGTGACATTAATTAAACTATTTAATTAGACAGACTCAATTTCTTTTCTCTTAGGTAACTCTCCCTGCTTCTCATTGGGTCTCCTGTGTCTGGTTTTATGACCATTTTTCATAATCCTCTCTGCTGCCTCAGGTATATAGGTGTTTAGATAATGTCTTTCAATATAGTACTGTACACATTGAAAAAAAATCCTAGATCTTACAACAGAGTTGTAAAATATGAGACCTAATAACTTATTCTACTGATGAAAAGACCAAGACAACAAATAGGTGACTGGTCACAACCATGAAACTTGCATGACGCCAAGACCCAAGAGTACATACGCACAGCAGGAATTGAGCATTTCCGGCATTTGCTACTTTTCTTTAGCCTATAAAGAAACTATCTTATTACAATTATGCTTTACCCTTGTATCCACATAGAATTGGTCCACAATTTGTACCTGCCAGCTACTTAGAAAGAATCTAAGATTCATAAGGGCTGAACGGGAGGAGAGGCCTGGGTCAGGAGATCCACTGCCATCTCAGAATAGTCACTTTTAAATATATACTTCTGATAATAGAGCACATCTCAATTTAAGTGATAGACTGTGTCCATTTCAAACATTTCCAGCAGCTATAATCCTGGAAGCTCTGCCAAAGTCCATTCACACAAGGGTTTCTTTCTTGAAGCCATGTCCATGAAATAGGTTTGAAATGGAACACTATCTTGGTTTTTCACCATCTTTCCTGGGAAGAGTATAATATAAAGCTCATATTTATTTTCATGCTTTAGCAGAAGGTACAAACATATGTTAGAATAGGCTTTTAAAAATTAAAGTTGATCAGATTAAAATGACATAGAATCTAGACTAATCTGTGATCCTCTAAGATAGACTAGTATCTCATTCTTACTAGCATTTATGAATGTGATTTATTGCTGTGAAAAATAATGGGCATTGTACTAATCTTGTAAACTGCTAATTGTCTCACCTTTTTTCTGCTTCATCTCCAAGTATCCATTAACCTGGCAAAATCTATGACACCTTTTAGGTTGTGTGGAATGCCAGAACTAGTTCAGCAGCTGTCACAGTGAGAAATAATATTTTCTGTAAGGGAGTTATATGAGTCAGCTCCTGTATTACAAGTGAATTTGTTTCTGCAAAATGAACATGTCAAGATGGAGACTTTCATTTTTTAAAGTGGAAAAGTCCAAGTTGTAATATGGTGTACAGCCCCTTCATACTCCACCCCACTAACACATGCTCATTCACTCATAGCTTCAAATGGAGTGACTAGAATTCAGAGTCAGCAAAAAGAAAACAGAAGTATGGTAAAAGTTGAAGTGAAGTTTCCTTTAGTCTTATGGTGGTCATTACTCTGTCCTTCTCCTTTGTGAGTAGACTGCTTGTCCACACTCAGCATTGCACAGCCTGTGTCACAGGTGGATAGTAACACATGAGGAAGAGTATATGTGGCTCTCCCTACTTGACGGGCTCTTTTACATATGGCAGGCTTTTTCCTCCAGAGTGGGGCTTAATATAGCAACTTGCACAAAAAATAACTAAAAGAATAGATAAATATTTTTCTCATTTTTCATATGGGGGATTATTAACAACCATGAACTTTGCTAAGTACACATTGTTAAGGTGTTAATATGCATTGACACATTTAATCTAAATAATTAACTATGCCCATTTTACTCAGGGAACACGTGAGCTTAAAAACATTAAGTGATTTGATTGAGGTAACACAGATAGTGATGGGTCGAGGTTGTTACTCCATAATATGGCATCTTGGATATTTTAGACTGAAGTGTTTTTGAGACATCAGGAGAACGTGTTGCCGCCATATATTAAAAGCAAGCTGACTTCCACCGGAGGGGTTCTTTCTAAGCTTGGAGCATCACATCTCTTGCAGTCAGGGTATGCTGAGAGAGCCTACTGAACAAGACTTTCTAAATTTTCTTTGAATTTATCATTCTTGTTTCATACCTTTTTTCCTGGTAAATTTTTCTCTAGTCCTCCACTCTTTACCAAATATAGTATAAGAATGCTTGGGTCCTTATTAATAAGAATTCCTCCGGGTCCTTATTTCCTTATAAAGAATCCTGTGTGATATAATTTTGTTTGTTTGTTTGTTTTTGTTTTTCAAGACAGGATTTCTTTGTGTGGCCTGGCTGTCTTGGAACTCACTCTGTAGAACAGGCTGGCCTTGAATTCAGAGATCTGCCTGCCTCTGCATTTCCAGTGCTGGGATTAAAGATGTGGGCCACCCCACCACCTGGCTACGATATAATACAATAAAAAACACATATTTGCATGTTTTTCTCTTTTCGATATTTTCTACATGTCGCTGTGAAGAGAACTTGGAAAGGTTAAGAGGAAAGCTGCTTCTCCTCCCATGTAAACAAATAGTAGCTGCAACTGCAGAAAATAGCTACGTGTTTGAAACTTATTTTGAGTTGTTTAAACAATGAAGGAAGTGGAGTTAATAGGTTGTATCCTAGACAGTAATCTGGTGGAAATGACAGTTGTAAAAATACTGAGGAATACTGGAGGACCATGGTATTTTGGTTTTGGTAGAAGAGGCAAATGCAAAAAACGAAAGTTAAGACTATATTAAGGAGTGATGTCTACAACACATTCTCTTATCCAGGCTTCCTTTCTTTTCTTCTTGATATTAGGAAGACTTATTTTAAAATGTTAAAAATAGAATTTCTTTAGGAAAAATTCACCTCTTTTCCCAGCCCATGATGTTTTAGAGCAGAGTTTCTCAATATCTGGATCTAGGAACACTGGAGTTTTTATTCTTCTAGGGACACTGTAGTTCTAGAATTTTGAGTTCTCTTGCTTCCGTTTTCTGAGTGCCCAGATTCAACTGGACTTAAAAGCCACTGACTTAAAGGAAAATCAAGACGTGGCCTTATGGAGTTCCATAAGGCATAAAGAATATATTAAAATAAAAAAAAATTTTTTTTTTTTTGAGAAAGAGTTTCTCTGTGTAGTTCTGGCTATCCTAGAACTTACTCTTTAGACCAGGCTGTCCTCAAACTCTTAGATCTGCCTGCTGCTTCCTCCCAGGAAATGGGATTAAAGACGTGTAATACCATGGCTAGCTAAAAATATATTTAAAAAAATATTTTTTTTTTAATTGAGAAAGTCCACTCTTATAAGAATGGTTAGGCCTCTTCTCACATACCAGCAGGCACCCTACTGGAACTCTGTAGAGTCTAAGCTAACTAACTTTCTGGTCCCAGGAAGTGGGAGTCTCACTGGGAGTCAACCCCTTTCTCTGCCTCCGACATGGGAATTAGAACACCTGGCTGTAGGATCCTGTAGCAGCCCCTAAGCAGCCCATCATCAGAAGGGAAAAAACAGAGACCAATCTGCCTTTTGGGCTCTGGTTCCCTTTGAAGGTCCCAGCATGCTGTGTCTGTCTCTGGTGCTGGAGCCTCAATTAACCTCTGAGCTACACCATGCTGTTGGCCCTTTGTTTGTCTGTAAAGAGTGTCAAAAGCTCTTCTAATAATCTCCTTGTTTTCCACCAATGTCTTCTTGAACCTCCTTTCCCATGCAAACCATCACACAGTCAAAGGTCATAATGATCTGTAAAGTAATCTAGGATGTTCTTGACAGAGTCGTAAATACTTGTTTGGGTTTTTTTTTTCCTGCTTTGATGTCATCTTTCCCATTAGACATTAAATGATGATGGAAATATAAATAAGGGATTAAAATTCAAGAGCAATGCCAACAAAGTTCCAGGTGTCTTTCACTGGGGTTTCTTCATATCCAGCAAACACTGAGCTGATGAATAACAGAATCTCTTAAGTTTTCTAATTATTTGATTTAAATTTGTCAAGCAAAGTAAATACTAAAATAGTACACTAATTTTCAACAAAAGGGTAACAAAAAAAATTTTAAAAAGGGGACCTCTCCTATTCATTCTACAAGGTCAGCATACCTCATACCCATGCCAAATAAAAATGTGACCAAAAAAAAAAGAAGAAAAAAAAAGAAAAATATAGTCAATCATCGCTGGATATAGATGCAAAAACTCTCAAAAACTACAATCAAATAAAAATCAGATTTTATTGCATCTAAAAGAGATTATATACAATCATGAAGTTGATTTATCCCAGGGGTATAAATGTTTCAATATATACACACGGAGAAACAATACACTATAGCAGTACAGTGAAGGATGAAAGTCATATCATGCCAGGCAGTGGTGGCACACGCCTTTAATCCCAGCACTTGGGAGGCAGAGGCAGGCGGATTTCTGAGTTCGAGGCCAGCCTGGTCTACAGAGTGAGTTCCAGGACAGCCAGGGCTATACAGAGAAACCCTGTCTCAAAAAAACAAAACAAAACAAAAACAAAAACAACAAAAAAAGTCATATCATGATCTCAGAACATGAAAAAAGCATCTGATAAAATTTAATAATGGTTCATGATGAAAACTCTCTAAAAGTTCAGTACAGAAGGAATGTACCTGAACACAATAAGAGCTAGCTATGATAAACTCATTTACATGATTTAAATTGGAAAAGGATGTTGACTTTCTAAGATCAAGTCCAAGACACAGATGTCCATGTAACCACTCTTATTAAATAAAATGCTAGAAGCATTAGCCATAGCAAAAAGACAAATGAAAGAAACAAAAAGCATTCAAACAGGAAAGGAGGGTCTCAAATGGTCCTTCTTTGTAGATGACATGACTTTATATAGAGAAAAACATAGATTCACCAAAAAACTAGTAGAACATGTAATAAATTGAGAAAAGTTACAGTGTAAAATTCACCATATAAAATCAGTAGTTTTTTTATATAGCAATAAATAAAAACTGTTCAGACAATCTCATTCACAATAGTTAACAAAAACACAGATCCAGACATAAACTTAACTCATGAACTAGATGGACTCTACCATGCAAACTACAAAACACTGATGAAATAAAGTAAGGAAAACACATACATAAAAATGGCATGATATTCCATGTCCATGGTCTAGAATGATACTGTCAAAATGCCCATACTAGGCCAGGAAATCCACATATTCAATGACATTTCTATCAAATTCCAATGACATTTTTCATAGGTTTAGAAAAAAAAATGACACAATTAATGAGGGAGCACAAAAATCCTGAAGTAATCAAGGCATGTTCAGCAAGAAGAACAAAGCTGGAAGCATTTATAGCACCTAACTTTAGTAGACACCACAGAGCACTAAGAACCAAAGCAAGGTAACACTGATGTAAAAGCAGAAAAAATGACCAGTCAAGAGAACTCAAATATCACAAAATAAATCCACACCTGAGCCAAATGATTGTAACAAAGATGGAAAGAATATACTGTTGAGAAAAGAATACCTTCAATAAATGGCACTACAGTCTAAGGACATAGTTCAGTTAGTGTGGTGGTTTGAATAAGAAAGGCCCTCATAGACTAATATTTGAATGCTTAGGGAGTGGTAGTAGGTGTGGCCTTGGAAGAGGAAGTGTGTCACTTGGGGTGGGCTTCGGGTTTCAAATGCCCAAGCCAGGCCCAATTCATTCTCTCTCCTCCCTCTCCCTCTCCCTCTCCCCCTCCCCGCCCCCCCCCCTCTCCCCCCTCCCCCCCCCTCCCCCTCTCCCTCCCCCCCTCTCCCTCTCCTCCCTTCCTCCCCTCCCTTCCTCCCTCTCTCTCTCTGAACCTTAAGCCAGCCCCAGTTAAATGTTGCCTTTTATAAGATTTGCCGTGGTCATGCTGTCTTGTCACAGCAATAAAAACCCTAACTAAGAATGCAAAGTGCTTGCCATGTGAACATAAGGACCTAAGTTCAGTCATCCTGAGCACAAACAAATGAGCTGAGAATATAGACCAATGGGGAGCGGGGTGTGAAGGAGATCAATAGGCCTAACTGTCAGCCTAATTGGTGAGTTCCAAGTCAGAGACAGATCCTGTCTCATGAAGCAAGGTGAATGACACCTGAGGAATGACTTCCCAAGTTAACTTTCACATGTGCCCAAATGTATGTACATACACACACACTCACGGTGTGGTGAAAACATGAAAAAAAAAATATAAAAAAAAAAATATATATATATATATATATATATATATATATATATATATATCACTTCTTATAAAAAAAAAGTCAACTTCAAACTATATTAAAGACTTACATGTAACTCTAGAAACTCTAAAATCCCCTGAGGGCACAAAGGAGAATTGCTTTAAGACACTGGTTGGGACAAATGCTTTTTGGTGTTTGACCTCATAACTGACAAAAGATATCCCATCGAGTAAAAATGCTTCTGAACAACAAAAGAAACAACTGAGACAGGAGAACATACAGACTGGAAAAAAAATTGTTAGACTACTTATCTAGCAGAGATTAATCTCCAGGGTATATAAAGAATACTTATAACTCAACATAAATAAAACCAAAGACTTCAATTAAAGATGGGTAAATGATATAGACATTTATCATAAGAACACATGAAAATAACAAAAGAAATATGGAAAAATTCAAGATCACTAGTCATTGGGGAAATGTAAATCAGGCCATAGTAAGATGTCATCTCACCAGTTAAAATGACAACTATGAAACAGAAAAACAGGGGTTAAGGTTACTTGCTGTTCTTGCAGAGGACTGCAGTTCCCAGCTCAATACTCATGCTAGGAGCTCACAGCTACCTGTAATACTCGCTCTAGGTGGTCTGAAGCCCTCTTCTAGCCTCCAAATGCCCCTGTACTCATGCACACATACTTCAAGACAGAGTTTAACAATAAAAATAAATCATTTAAAAATGGAACAAATGTTGGTACAGCTGTGCAGAAGGTTGAGCTCTCAACACTGTTGGCAGAAACGTAAATCTGTGTTTCCATTATGGAAAACACTGTGCAGGGTTTCAAAAAAATCATAAATATAGAACTAACATATGATCTACTACTGGTATACAGCCAAGAGAATAGAAATCTGCATGCATAAGTGACATCTGCACTACAATTTTTTTTGTAGAACGAACTATTCACAGTAGCCAAGAGATGACATCAACCTAAGTGTATATCAAATAACGAATATAAAGAAAATGTCTGTCTCTCTCTCTCTCTCTCTCTCTCTCTCTCTCTCTCTCTCTCTCTCTCCAGAATATCATTTGTTCCTAAAAACAATAGCAACCCAAAAACAAAATTTCTGTCATCTCCAGCAATGTGATTGAAGTGCTTAGAGGTTGTGAAGTAAGTCAAACATAAAGAGACAAATATCCTACGTACTCATGTACATATATAGAAGCCAAGATATTATTTTCAAAAAAGTTGAGAATAAAATAGTGGTACCAGAGCTTTGGTGGCATATGCATGCCTGTAATTCCAGCACGTGGAAGGTAGAGCCAGGCGGATTAGTAAATTAAGGATAGCAGTATGGGCTTCATAAACACACACACACACATGCACAAATAAAGTAAAACCTGTTTCTTTTCTTCTAACAATGTTTTTTATTCACTTTACATCCTGATTGCAACCCCCTCCTCTTCTCCCTGTTTCACCCTTACAAATTCCACCCCCATCGCTCCCCCTTGGGTACCACACCACCCTGAAACATCTAGTTCCAGCCAGGAACATCCTCTTCCCCTGAGGCCCAACCAGGCAAGTCAGGTTGGGGGAGAAGGATCCAATGGTAGGGAACAGAGAAAAACCTGTTCTTCAGGTACTTAAGCCTCAGCCATCTAAAATTTCTTTGGGTTCAGGGTTGCCATAGGCATAAGAATACTAACAAATTCATGTTCTTGTCCTGTTAATGTCAATTGGGCATTTTTTTTTTCAAAAGACTCTGTGAATTTCCCTATACTTGCAAAAAATCATCCAACGCTGTCTCCAAGGCACCCTTTGCTATGGCTTGGCTATGGCTTGACCCATGAAGGTTTATGTGCTGAAGCTCAGTCTCGAGGCAGCACTGATGTCGTTAAGAGGTGACACATAACAGGGTCCTGGGCTCCAGTCTCAGGAAGACTAAAACTGGTCTTGTGGCGTGAGCTGTGACTGCATCAGCTCCTGCT
Source organism: Grammomys surdaster (assembly GCF_004785775.1). Lineage (NCBI taxonomy): Eukaryota > Metazoa > Chordata > Mammalia > Rodentia > Muridae > Grammomys > Grammomys surdaster. The sequence continues at coordinate 5,819,401 of NW_021604588.1, forward strand.
AGAACGGACGGTTAGGACGTGTACTCAGTTGTCTCAGCTCACTTCCTCTTCTCTGTGTCCCATCCTTACCTGGCTTGTTCCTTTTCTACATTTCTGCTATGTTGTCACCCAGCCAGGGCACCCTCTCCAGAATGCGTTCACTGTGTTCTTTGAACCATTCAGCTATCATGATTATAAATTAATCCTATTTTCAAATTATTTAGCCTGAGATATTGTGTTTCAGTGACAAAGATAGACTAGGATATGTTCATCCCTCACTTTCACTTAGCCTTCCACACCATGTACATGTCTTGAAAAACTCAGTTTCAAAGAGAATCTTTGAATCTGCCCTCTTTTTCCATATCTACATGTATCACCTTAGCAAAAGCTAGCATTATTTTCTGTATGGTGCTGAAATAACATCTTAACTAGAGTTCATGTTTCTACGGTCATCCTCTTCAATATATATCCTATACACCAACATGCCTCAATCAAAATCATCTCCTAAAACCAAAAAATCAGGTAAAATGTCTACTTGCTTAAAACTTACAATGGTATCCTGTTGTATCCCAGTGTATACACCGTTCTTTGCTTATACGTTCTTACTAACTTGGTTTCTGACCACAATTCTTCCTTCCCTGAGTCTTAACTAGGTCACTAAATTCCAGCCACACTGGCCTTCTTGAAAACACAAAACTTCTCCCATCTCAGAGCTTGGTACTTATTATTGCCTTGGTCTTTAGAGTACCAAGCTTTTATGCTGCTTGGTTGACAGAGGCCTTCTCTTACTGACTGGAGGATATCCAGTCATCCAGTATTCTCTTGTATTAGTTTATGATATCCATCACTAGCCTCTTCTTATATATTATCTCTCTGCCTATATAATCCTGGGCTATCACTGCAGGTCACAGTAGAAAGAAGAGATAAGGTTTTAAAACATTTCCTGACAACATAATGGAAGAAAAGAACACTTATATAAGTTTCTTGTCTTAGCTGTTCCATTTGTTCAATTATTTTACTTTTAAAGTATTATAATTTCACACGGCCTTTGAACCTTTTTATTATTTTAGCAAGCAAGAATCAACTATAATGATCCCTTAACATTTATAAATTTGGTATTTAGTGCTCTATTCTCTCTCAGAGAAGCCTCCACAGGGAAATAACACAGTAAACTGTGGGTTTACTCAGGAAAGAACTGAATTACTTCTTTGCAGCAGATGGTGAGTATGCTTCTGTTATGGCTTCTGCCCTTTGCAATTACTAAATGTTCTTATAGCAAGGCAGTTACTTTGTTTTAATTTCATAAACAAACTGAGTAACAAAGTCATAGTAGTATATAAAAAACCAGAAAACTTGGAAGCATTTTGAAATGTATCCTTCTTGAATGTTGCTTTTCTCCCTGGAATCCAGGTTTATATATATTAAATACTAAGTTAACTGATCTAACCCAATTAAGCGCAATGATTCCTTGAGAATATAATAACTGATACTAAATAGTATCACTTTCCAAAAGGCTATTATTACCTTATAGCCATCATAAATAAGGACTAGCCATGAAAAATGAAAAGACCATTTAAGAAATGGAAATAGTTGAGTCACTGTGGGTTTTGGTACAGAACAGAAAGGTTTCTAAATTAAAAGTTACCATAATGTTGCTGTTTAAAGTGTTCTGTGAGCTTTGGATAATTCATGCTATATAACTGTCAGTAAGTTTAGGAAAGAGAAGGAAATTCGCCACACAAAAACTTAGAAACAATTCTTGAATCAAGAAAGTAAGAGAGGACTAAATGAACTCTAGAGTTTTTGTAGTCTGGATCAGCAATGTTCCTTCAGAGCCAACTTGTAGTTGCCTATATAGAATTAAATACCAAGTCAAGATTACTATAATTACACTTGTAAATTCCCTTAGTGAAATTGTTGATTTTTCTTTGGTAGTTGAATGATAAACTAGCCTTAATTTAAGGGCAAGACTTAATTCTTCTTAATGAAGAAGTCACAAAGATGAAAATATTGTACTTAGAATTACTATAACAAATTCTCAACCTCCAAAATACAAAACAAACAAACCAAACAAAAAGACCCACAGAAGTATCTGAAAAGCTTATCGTAGACAATGAGAACGCAATGGGTCACATCTGAAATACATCACCTTTCATCGTTTCATGATTAAGGAAGAGTCACTTATAATTTAAAGATTAAGAAAAAAAGGTTGGTGCTTACTTTCCAATACTGATCTTTTAAAATGCAGCCATATCAATCAGTCAGTAAAGAGTATGCAGAACTGTCCAGGCAGCAGGATAGAATTTTAAAAGGAATTTAGACATTTATGAATGCTACCATTTGTAATATTCAGAGCAGTTCTCCTCAGATGGTAATTTGGGAGGGATGTTATAAGTAAGCAAGATTTAGCAGTTCGAAGACATGTCGAGATAGGTCTGCAGATTGAGACTATAGCTCAAACCAGAGTACTGTCGAGCATGGACAAAGCTCTGAGTTGATCTCCAGTACCATTTACATCATGCTTCATGGCGAATCAGAAATTCAAGGTCATCTTCAGCTACACAGGAAGTTGGAGGCTAGCCTTAGGCAAATAAAAACCTGTCTCAAAAACAACAATACATCATAGTGGCCAGACCACCTGGCCTCGATCCGTTCTGATTTCTGGCCACAGTTTGCCTTCACTGCTCTCAGAAGAGTAGTCAGGAGGATCCACCTGGCAAGAATTCATCTTTTTTCTTTCCTCCTCTCCTCTGTGTTCTTCATCAAGCATAGAGTTAGGCTGGACTCCTGTTCACCCCTGCTCAAGCTGGGAAACCCCAACTGCCATCCTTCCCCCAACCCTGGTTGCATGGAAAAACTGAACAAAGGAATGGCTCCCATGGCCCAGTACTACATTCTTGGCAGCTGTCCCAACCTCCTCCCCACGCTGCCAGCCACCCAAATCTCCGCCTAAGTGCTCAGCTCCTGACACTTGGGCACAGTCCCAGCTCCTGGCTGACACAGCATAACCCCTCGACTAAGGTCTATAAAACTTCCCCAACCCTAGGCCAGATCCATGATGAGACTTCCTTAGCCCCTTTCTCTGGGACTGATGGACAGGCCTGGGAGCACTGCCTAATAGACCTGCCTTTGTATGCTTTAATCTGGTTTAATCTGGCCTACATCTGCATCACCCAGCTAGAGGAAAGGCCTATCACATAGTTATCTACTGCTTCTCCTGATAGTAGGGGCTGAATGGAACACTCTTCTTCACAGGGGCCTCTAAGCTACTCCTCCTCTAGGCCTCAGATTGATGGATCTCTTCTTCCTCATATTTTTTCTATTGGAGTCACATGGCATTTGGGTTGGGGCTAATTTTTTTTTATGTAGTTTTTATTTTGTTTCTTTTCTTATCATCTATATCTGTCTGTCTGTCTATTATTTATTTATTTATTTATTTATTTATTTATTTATTTATTTTTGAGACAGGGACTCATTATGTATCTCTGGCTGGCTTAGAACTCACTATGTGGAGATACTGACCACAGAGATCCACCTGCTTCTGCCTTCAAGTGCAAATTAACCATGTGTCACCATATCCAGCTTTCTTTCTCCATTCACTGAAGTCTCTGAAAGGCCAGGCCCAGAGCTGTGGGCTATGGTCCTTACTTTAGCTGGGACATTCACATGGCAGAACAGTTATGAGTGGTAAACATTCTGGCTGTAGTTGTGGAGGTCACAACTTGTCTTGTCTGCAGTGGTCAGGCCGAAATTGCCCTCTAGTGAATTTTATGAAAGGAACCTGACTTTTGTAAATTCTGAACTTTCCCTCAATCACTCAATCATCTCTCGTCCATGTCTGTGGAGTATGTTCTTTCTTTCCTGCCCATGTTTAGCATTCTGCTCTATCAGAAACTTGATTAAAGACACTTTGGTGAGTAATTCGGTAGTTTTCATTACTGACCACAACATATCTCCAAGTCCCAGGCAGTTGTTCTTTTTTTTTTTTTAACAATTAATTTTTTCTCAAATCATAATTCATTCACACAGGGGTTATAAACACAGAAAGGCAGGATGTGGGGAAGGGGATGACACTGGAGTGTGGGTGTTCAGGGGGAATACCAGATATCTTTCAGAACCAAGTATCGGCTGGGTTAAAGTTCAGGGGACAGCTCACTATGACTCTGCCTATGACTTGCTTGTCCTTATCAAAGCTGGTATTGTCCCCAGGCAGTTGTTCTTAACTAGAACTTTAATGTAATCTGTGGCTCCTTGATCCTTGTGACTCTAAGCCTTTTAGACCATTCCATTGTTTCTAACACAGACATCCAGGTTACCCAAACTCTGTTACTTTGAAGTAACTAAATGGAGTCTTGGAATGTCTCTACTGGAAGAAGTGTCCGTGTGGGGATGAAGCTGGTCACGGATACTGAATGGTCAGTGCAGCAGAGTATGACAGGTTGTGATTATTCTTTACAAAACGTGGTCTTCCTGCTATAGACGTCAGATCTGTAACAGACCTATGACTACTAAGGTACAGACTGTATTTCCCAGTTTCCCCACAGTTATGTGGCCATCAACAAAACTTTTGCCCAAGTAATGTAAATGAAAGTGTAATATGTAATTTATTTGCTTAAACAGAGACTGCCTGTTTTCCACTATCCTCTGGTAGTCTCCTCTCCCTGTGAGTGACGGTATGTGGATGTGGGGATGACCCAGGTTTAACATGCACATCAAGGGAATGCCCTACTGGGCTGTGGAAGAAAACCAGTTACAGAGCTGGAGTCTTAGTGAGGGGAGGGGAGCGAACTGATATTCTCGCCTTTTAGGCAAATCCTTTGTAGTGCTCTGGGAGAAGAGCATGCTATCTATTTAAACCACCTTTCATGTACTTTTAGCTTTTAAAATAGAAATTAAAAATATACCTCTCTAAAAAAATAAAAATAAAAAATATACCTCTCAAAATTATAAATGTTATAAATAAAGGATTTTATTCTAAATTAATTTAACTTTCCCCAAACTAAATTCTTACTCAGGAAAGAATTTTCCTGGGTAAGAGAGGAAAGCAAGAGAGGAGAAACAGCAAGCCAGAGTTCTAGTTGCTGTATTTCTAGCAAAATTAAAGCCTTTTCTCCACATGCACAAACTGAGTATCAATAATAAGATAAATTTAGGTTTCCGTTACATTTTCTATGACTGGTTACACCATTGTGATGACAGCAATTGATTTTCAAAGTGAATCATCAAATTGTCAACACCCTAATGAACAAAATTAGTCTCTTTCATGCTGAAAAGCAATGGTAGCAACTCACACAGATAAAGTGTCATAAAAACTTATGGAGCATTGACAGCCTCTGACAAACGTCTTCTGAGAATGATGATGAGCTCACACACAGTGATGGGGTGCAGTAAAACAGTGAGACTACAGCATGCCATGCCATTCAGGAATGACTTCATATGTCTGAGAGACAAAGAAAGAACACTGGCTTTGCTTAACTTAGCAATCCAGTATCATTCCAGCCAGTCAAGAGCAGAGAATATTTTAATTTTATGATCATTTATGGCAGTGAGTTCAGCAGTTTGAATTCAATTATTTGTTCATATCATGGCTCTGGGTTTCTCTATCTCTATCATATTCAACCAGAAACATTTTTTTTTTAAAATTGGGACAATCTTAAACACACAGCCTTTAAACAATTTCACTAAGAAGCATTCTTTTCACTGTTGTGGGACTGCATAAGGGTATCCTGGGTCATGGTTGAGCAGGTACTTAGAACCCCGAGATTCTCCGTGGAATTCTGCATGAGAACCGGCAGGAGTTCGGTCCCTCCCATCATCTAGGATCCTGAAAACAGTCACATTTCCATAGAGTCACATAGGCCAGGCTATAGGCCTCAGGCCCTAGAGATTTACATACTAATGAAGGCCAGAGGGCAGAGCAAATTAAACATTCCTCCCCCAGATCCTCCCCCAATCCTCCCCCTTTCTCCCTCCCTATATAACTCGGGACTGCCCTGAGTTTTGGGGGGGTACACCTAGATCCATCTATTATCCGTCATGACAATAAATCTTTTTGGAACCAAGGACTTCCTCGTGTTACTGGGGCCTGCCGCCGCCAAGGCCCTCAGGCCGCTGGAACCATAAGAATCCTCCTCCTTGATGTGGGACCCGCCAAGGTGGCAGAAGCCCCACCGTGGGCTTGCGCCGCTTTGGCGGCCTTTTTAAATTTTCCCGACACACTGTCACATAGAAGCAATACTTGTGAAACAGAGGTTGATTTTACTGTAGCCTCAGAATTTCCTGCTGTACAAGATGAAAAAGCAGAGAATTTTGACTGAGAGTTAGTAGGTGTGAATACCATGTGAGATATAAAGTCTCTTTTTTTATAGAGTATCTGTAAGGTTTAAAACATGCACACACACACCATAGCTTAGGGTTGCAAACACTAGCTCCACAGTAAGACAGAGCAACTGTGGTTGTGTTGTATAACTTGCTTAGATGGGTGGATGCCTTGAGACAATACACTAAGTAATGAAACTACACTACAACAGTAACAAGACTGATAGAATCAGGGGCTATACACTATGCTAAACGAAAGGCACAAACACTGTCTTCACACTTTTATCAGGTTTCTAGAACAGTCAAGGTCACAAGACTGGATACAGAATGGAGACTGGGAAGGCAGAGGAGTGATACATACACAGCTCTGCTGGGGACAATGAAGATGACTGGGAATGACTGCTAGTATTGTATTGTACAGTAATGGGAATGCCTTCAAGTACAGAAACTGCACATGTGAAAATGATTAAATCTGCGACTCTTATGTTGTATTTCACTAGAACAAAGAGAAAAATGTAAGATCAAGAAGATTATTTCCAAAAGCTTGACACAGCATCTAGTACACTTCAGATACTTAAGAGACAAGGCCCTTGCTATTATTTGCAACAACTGCATAAAAAGGGATGTAGGTGCACCTCACAAACTGTAAATGCTGTAAAGTTACATCATTATTACACAATTAGGACTCTGGTTAAAGACTGCCAGTGATGGATCAATAAGCTGCCATGATCCTCTTTATCTGTGTGGATTACTAGCTTTACTTTTCAATAGGCAACAGACTAATTTTGCTCACTAAAGTGATGCAACTAAGGATCTGATGAATCACTTTGAAAATCGGGTGAAATCACAATAGTACAAGACAGTTAAAATTATATAACAGAGGTCAGTTGTTTTCCAAATAGCTTATTAGAAAGACTACTGCACACTAGTTGCATTCAAACATGCTTTTAAATGGGATTTCTAGGTGGCTTACACACATTCATAACCCCAGTTCCAAGAGATCCAGTGCCATTTTCTGGCTCCTACAGGCAATATATACATGCAGTGCATAGACAAATGTGTAGCCAAAGCACTCACACACATAAAATAAAAATAATTTAAAAAAATCTAGTTTCAGATGAAAACGCACAAATTGACAGCAACAGTATAAGACCTTCAGAACCTCACAGCAAAGGATCCGACTTGGCCAGCTTCCCTAACAACTTATTTTATTTTTATATATTTTACTTAAAGGGGCTTACAAAGTTTGCATATGTGGCTCTCATATTTCATGTTGGTTCTCTCCTCACTATCTTCTCTCTTCCCTGCTGCATTCTCTGCTCCAGCCTCCCCGCCCATCCCTGCTTCCACCTCGTTCTGTCGGTTTCCTCATGTTCTCTCTTAAACCCTCTCTTTTACTTTCCCCATCCTAAGGGGCTCCTTTCTATTCTTGGCCTCCACTGTTCTGAACACACATACCTAACAGAAAGAGGCTAGGATCATCATATAAGAACATATAGTATTTGTCTTTCTAAGTCTGGATTCTCTGACTTAACTCAGTATTATCCAGTTCCATTAATTTTTCTAAAATTTTCATAACTCCAGTTTCCTTTAAGGCAGAATAAAACTCCATTGTATTTCTATCCCACATTTTCCTAACCGAGTCTGTTCAAGGGCATCTGACCTGACTTCATTTCCCTGCTACTGTGAAGGCAGCCATGATGAGCAAGGATGAGCACAGACCTCTGCAATGAGATGCAGAGTCCTTGGAGCACATGCCCAGGAGTGCTACAGCTGGGTCATATGATAGCTTTTAGGTTTTTTTGAGATGCCTTCATGCTGATATCCATAACAGCTACAACAGTAGATTATAGGTTACTATTACCCCATATCCTTCCTACATCTGTTATTGCTTGTTGCTGTCTTTTAAACCTATTGTATTATTTTAAGAATGTTTTGTTTGTATGCATGTCTGTGCTGAATGTACATACCTGTGGAAATCAGAAGAGGGAGTTGGATCCCTGGAACTGGTTAAAGATGGCTTTGAACCACAGTGTAGGTACTGAGGATTGAACCTGGATCCTCTGGAAGAGAAGTCAGTGCTCTACCTGCTAAGCTAGCTCTCTAGCCCTTCATTTGTTTTCTTGATGATCTGATTGATATGAATGAAATCTCAAAGTAGTTTTAATTTTAATTTCTCTGAAATTAAAATGGCTAGAGATGCTGAATATTATACATCACTTGAATTTCTTCTTTTGTAAATACTTGCATGTTGCTAGCCCTGCCTAAAATTCTGTTTAGTTATGATCTTTAAAACAAAAAACAAAAAAACAAAACTCTTTCCTGGTGTTGCCGGAATAAAACTGGCAACCTGTCTTTAGGTTGCCAACCCTTCACCTATATCTACTGTTTTTGAGACGGTCTTGCAAGGTAGCCCTGGTGGCCTGTAACTCACTATGTAGATCAGGTTGGAGTGAAGCTCCACCAACCTCTTCCTCCTGAGTGCTGAAATTAAAGGAGTGTGCCATTGTGCCTGGCCCAGAAGTTCCCTAAAAGACAAGACAGTTGTAATTGTGCACTCATCCCTTTCTCCCACTACAACCATGCCAACTTTAAGACACCAGATGTTATCTCTATTTCTCCTAACCTAAACTAGGACTTGAACAAAATAGGTCCTTTCAGAATGTCTGATGAATATCTGAGCCAAGCTACTCTGACAGGCTTCTGGAAAGTGAGGCAGAGAAGACAGAATCAGGAACATACACGGGAAGTTGACCATGGAATGAATGCTGAATATGTCCATACTAAAAGGCAGAACTGTGCAAAGCAGTGGAGGATAAAGATGAAGAAAGGTTTTTAAGTAAGGGGGTTGAAAGCTTGAATGAATTTATGCTGAGAACTTACTTTACTCACAAAAATGGGGCAAAGAGGTTTGATTCTGTTTCTGCCAAATGATCTCACATTTCTTAAAGTACACTGAGATCAAATTAATTACTGGCTGCTCGAAACAATGACATGCTTCCCTTGATTCCGGGCACTTTAGATTGCCTAATGAGAGTTAAACAATGGAAGATTGCCTCAATACATTTAAAATAAGTCTGGATGCATGCAATGCACTGTGATGATGGACTCCTCCTGCCCCCAATACAGATCCCTACTTCACAAAACACAGTTTTTCTGAAACAAAATTACCTGAGGATTCTACAGTAATCAGAATGGTTGGTTTGTTTTTAGCATGAATCTATCATTAAGACAGGGAGTATGTTAGATTAAAATACAAAGCACTTGAAATAAGAGAGATGTTGAATAATTTTGGGAGATACAAGATAAAGGAAGGCAAGCAGTTCGGCAGTTAAACCATTTCCACATCTATGAGTAGAGCCCTGCTGCCACCAACAGGAGAGAAGCCGTTCCTTCAGCAAAGGAAAAACAAAATAAAAAAATAAAAAATAAAATAAAAAAAACCTGAGCTACAAGCAAAAACCACTCCAATTTCCTCTTCAACCCAAGTCTTTCCAATTCTAACTAAAACACTAAATGAAAAAAATACAACCAAACCTTCAGTTTTTCTTATGCCACCATCTCTGAGCACAGAAACAAGAACTCTGAACTCTAAAGTGCTTCATCAAATGCCAAGGAGACCAAAAATGCACTGCCCATTTTAGCATGTGTACCTCCCCTAACACATATGGTATTCAAGCGAGGTCTTACAGTGCAGGCAAACATCTGCAGTACGTTAGTCCTTCTTCTCAAGGGCAGCAGAAAAGTGTGTGTGTGTGTGTGTGTGTGTGTGTGTGTGTGTGTGTGGTGTGTGATGTGTCCTCGTACTGCTCACCAACAGCTCCTGGTTCTGTAATTGTTGGTTCTTTATTTCTCCTTTGGCCATATAAAGACACAAAGAGAGGACAGATTATGCCTTATTTTTGTTTGCATCCAGAACGCCCCCTCTCCCCCCAAAAAAAAGTGTATGCTAGAGGCTTGGTCCTCAGAGAGTATTATCTTTTTAAAGATAGAACCTACTGGAATATTTAGTACACCAAGGATATGCTGCTGAAGCAGACTATGGGACCCTGCTCCCTTCACTCCCCCTTCCATCCCTGGCTCTGATGCTAGCAGTTTTGCTGTTAGGTGCTATGGCTGTGATGTGGTACTGCCTTACCTCAAGCTCAGTCATGGACTAGCACACATTATGATAAAAAAATAAATAATTTCTCTTTATAATGTGTGATCATCTCAAGTATGTGTTATAATGCCTGAAGGCTGGCTGACAGAAAATTGTTTCTAAGAAGTAGGGTCATTGCCATTACTACAAGATGGACAATGTGAGAAGCTTTGGGGTTACTTTGCAGGAAAAATCTGGAGAAGTTTGGAGAATCTAGAGAGAGAGCTTAGAATGATGTAAGCAGAGCCTAATGAGTGGTTCAAGTGAGGGCTTGCAGGACCAGGAGCCTGATAGAAATGTGGGCAGCAAAGGCTATTTCAAACGGGAATGGGGATTCTCTTGTAAACTAGGTAGAGACCATACTTAGCTCCATTTTGTCCATATCCTCCGACTTTGTGGGAGATGGGCCATAAGGTTATTGTGGTTTGGACATGAAGTATCCCCTACAAAAGGCTCATGTGGAAGCCTTTGTTTCACGTGGTGTGTTTAATCATTGAGAAAGACTGGAACACAATGGCTCTGACCTAGCTAATAGATCAACCCATGATAGATTTATATATAACTTAAAGGCACTATCAGGACTGTCATCCATGAGGGAACAGAAACATATATCCATACTGTCACCTGAGCTTGTCAACTCAACCCAAACTAAAATTGTAGTATCAACACTGAGAAAAGTTTCAGGATTAGCCACTTTACAACTGAGTAGAGTGGGAGACTTATTAGAGGTATTTTAATATAGGTTTATGCATGAGGGTCAGGAGGAAAAGAGACTCTTGAGGAAAGAAGGGAAAATACAGTGAATAGCATGTATGCGGGCTTCCTGGAGAGAGCCACAGAAAGCAAATCCTACCCAAATGTGAGTGCAGAAGCCTCAAGAGACATTACAATTAATCAGTTTAGGATTAGCCATATATAGCATTTGGTGGCTCTCAGGTATATCTCAAAAATCCTGCTAAGAAATCCTCCCTTTACTCTCTTTTGGCAGGTAGATTACAGGGTTGCTTAGGAGCTCTGGCAGGTTTACATCTGGGAAGGGAGAAAGGTCATAAGCATTGGTTACTGTGCTGGAATCCTTGCCACTTTCGCTGGTGGGGGCTTCAGGTGGACTTTGTGGGGAGGGACTTCTCCCCCTTCTCCTGTAGCCAAGGCCTTTCTGTCCTGCCTCAGAGGGAAGTGGAAACTCTTAGGAGTGGGGCCTGTTTGAAAAATTAGACAGGTTAGGGCTATAGCCCTGGCTGGACCCTTCTCTGCTTTCTGGCCATTCCTAGGTGAGAAACCTTTGCCGTGTGTTTAGGCCATCATTAAGTTGTAATTCACCTCAGTTTCAAAGCAATTATGCAACCAACCTTGGAGGAAATTTCTGTTTGTTTTTTTTTGTTTGTTTGTTTTTTCGAGACAGGGTTTCTCTGTGTAGCTCTGGCTGTCCTGGAACTCACTCTGTAGACCAGGCTAGCCTCGAACTCTTGAACTCAGAAATCCGCCTGCCTCTGCCTCCCAAGTGCTGGGATTAAAGGTGTGTGCCACCACCGCCCGGCTTGGAGGAAATTTCTAAAAGTTTTTTTTAATTACTTTTTATTTGGGGAGGGCAACTTGTACTATTCTTGTAGAGGTCACAGAGCAACTTGCCAAAGTTGGTTCTTTCATTCTACCATATGGTTCCCAGGGATCAGATTCAGGTCATCATGCTTGATGGCCATCAACTGTCATGTCTGCCTAAATTCTGCCTTTAAAAAAATAATTCCTCTCAAATATTTACGACAAAAAACTAGTTATCACCAAAGTAGTGAAGAGTGTCCTTAAAGAGGGACCTTCAGGGCCACAAGCATTCAGACTGCTAATTCAGCCATATTTACAGTGATAATTAGGAGACAAAAAGGAGAGAAGTAAAACTTTTTTTTTAATTTGCAGTTCAGTCAGAAATAGAACATGTGTAAAGTAGTTTGAGGCAAGGAATGTGGAATTACTATAACATAAAAAAGACAAGTGATTCCTGTGTGCACAAGAGGATAGCTGTCCCAAGAGCATCTCAACACTCTACAGGACCATCCTCTCTGTCACAGGCTCACAGATGTAGATATAAAAATCTGATTCCCCACATGAAGCTCATGAAGAAGGAAGACCAAGTGTGGGTGCTTCTGTCCTTCTTAGAAGGAGTAACAAAATACTCAAGGGAGTAAATATGGAGACAAAGTGTGACACAGAAACTGAAGGAGGGGCCGTCTGCAGACCATTCCACCTGGGTATCCATCCCATGTACAGTCACCAAAGATAGATGCTGATGTGGAAGTCAGGAAGTGCATGCTGACAGGAGCCTGATATAGCTGTGTCCTTAGAGGTCTGCCAGAGTCTGACATATTCAGAGGCAGATTCTCACAGCTAACCATTGAACTGATCATAGGGTTCCCAATGGAGGAGTTAGAGTGAAGACTGAAGGAGCTGAAAGGGTTTGCGGCCCCATGAGGAGAGCAACAGTATCAACCAACCAGAGCTCCCAGGGTCTAAACCACCAGCCTGGGAGCACTTAGGGAGGGAACCATGGCTCTAGCTGTATATGTAGGGGAGGATGTATATGCCCCTTGTGGGGCATAGGTGGGAGAGGAGATCCTTGGTCTCATGAAGGCTGGATGCCCCAATGTGGGGGAATTTGAGGGTGAGGAGGTGGGAGTCGGGGGTGGGTGGGGGCACATCCTCATAGAAGCAGGAGGAGGGGGGATGGGATGGGGGTTCCTGGGTGTGTGTGGGGGGAGGGAAATGGGGTAAGGGGATAACATCTGAAATGTAAATAAAATATCCAATAAAATTTTTTTTTAAAAGAATCTGATTCCAAAACTTGAGATAAGATCTGGGTGTCCCGTATAGCCAAACAACCTAGGGACTTACTTCATACTTAGCTGAAAGGCTGGTCATTGTTTAAGTGGGCCCAGGAATAGCTTATGCTGACAGAAGACCTTGGCAATATCCAAGCAAGGCTGGTTTTGCAGTCATTAAGCAAGTAAGAACTGTGGGGGAGTCTAGGCAGTGAACTGCAGGGAGAACCCCTGTGAGTCCCACAGAGGATGGGGAGTGAAGCCGTGAGAAAGCCTGAAGCAGCAGCAGAAAGCCCAGGAAGGCAGAGGGAACAGCAGTGACCAGGGGTGCTAAGGGAATTGTAGGTAGAGAGCAAAGCCAGCCTGACAGCACTCTTGTGGCCCATCAGCAAGGCTATAGGAGTGGTGTTGCCCTTACAAGCCACAGTTTGGTCTAACTTTGAGTAGATTTCTTACTATTTTTCTATTCCTAACTTTGGAACAGAAATGTTTGCATGTGCCTGCCCCCAGTTTATCTGGGAAGCATGTAACTTTTGTTGTGATTTTTTTTCTTTTTAAGAAGCTGAGAGTTTAGTTTGCCATGTGTCTAAGGAGACTTTGAAAATAGATTTTCAAACAATGTTGAAGCAGCAAAGAGTTTATAGATTCCTGAGGATGAATTAGATGCATCATTGGATCCATTTTTTTTTTTAAGAGATGACACTTGAAGTTAAATAGTCTGGCTCCAATGTATGTATCAGTGATTCTTAACATGTGGATCACAACCTCTTTGGGGACCAAATGAGCTTTTCACAAAAAGGGTTGTATATCAGATATCCTACATATTGGATATTTACATTATGATTAGTAACAGTAGCAAAATTACAGTTAACAAGTAGCAACAAGCCCGGCAGTGGTGGTGCATGCCTTTAATCCCAGCACTTGGGAGGCAGAGGCAGGCAGATTTCTGAGTTTGAGGCCAGCCTGGTCTACAGAGTGAGTTCCAAGGACAGCCCGGGTTATACAGAGAAATCCTGTCTCAAAAATCAAAAAACAGCCAGGCAGTGGTAGCACACACCTTTAATCCCAGCACTTGGGAGGCAGAGGCAGGCGGATTTCTGAGTTTGAGGCCAGCCTGGTCTACCGAGTGAGTTCCAGGACAGCCAGGGCTACACAGAGAAACCCTGTCTCGAAAAAAATAAAATAAAAAAACAAAAACAACAACAACAAAACAAAAAAAGCATGTGTTATCAGGGCTGGTGTACATTTGTATTTTTAGAACTGAATGTTTTACTTTAATAGACTTCTAAAGTAATCGTAAACTAAATGTAACCCAGGTAATTGAAACCGTGTCTTGAAAAAAATAAAATAAAAAAACAAAAACAACAACAACAAAAAACAACAACAAAAAAACCAAAACCAAAAAAACCCCAAGAAATAGCAACAAAAATAATTTTATGGTTGGGGGTCAAGACAACCATAATCAACTATATTAAAGGGTCACATTTTAGGAAGGTTGAGAACCACTAGTCTACATGATCTTAACTACAATATAGATATGTGAAAACCAGTCTCAAGCAAACATACACGTACAAAAATAAAACAAAAAAGAAAAAACAAAAACTCTGGTGAGGACAAAGGGGGAAAAAACCCTAATAAACCACTGGTTAGAAGTATCAACTAACGCCATCATTCTGGACAATGATATGAAAAATTTTCACAAACTAAAAATAAAGCTACCATACTTTTTAGCTGTATTACAGTTACGTTCTATGTTCCTGAAGAAATTCAAACCAGCACATCATAGGCATATGAACATCTATGCTTACAATGACACTATTCACAACAGTCAAGATATAGAATCAGCCTTGGTGCTCACCAACAGACAATAAGGAAAATGGCGTAAAGACACACGATGGACTTGTTGGCTATAACAAATGAATTTGTCATTTTCCAGAAAATAAATGGCGCTAAAGATCATCACACTAATCAAAATCTGCCAAACCCAGAAAGATGAATATTGTATATTTTCTTCCATATGAAAAATAGCTGTTATAAAAAGAACATAAAAGAAAGGAGACTAGGGGCTGGAGAGATGGCTCAGCGGTTAAGAGCACTGACTGTTCTTCTAGAGGTCCTGAGTTCAAGTCCCAGCAACCACATGGTGGCTCACAACCATCTTTAGTGGGCTCTGATGCCCTCTTCTGGTGTGTCTGAAGAGAGCAATGGTGAATACATAAAATAAATAAATGAGTCTTTAAAAAAAAAAAAAAGAAAGGAGACTATTAGAGAGGGAGGGGACAGCAGGGTGAGGGAAGGCAGCAAGCATAACTGGGGGAAGCATGATCATGTAACATAATCAAAGTACATTATACATGTGTATGAAAATATCACAAAGAATCCTATTATTATGTTCAATTAGGATGTGTTAGAAGTAAATAAAAATCAAAGCAGTTAACTTGAGCTTTGTTATTAATGAGATACAACATTTCAGTCACCCTTGGGCTTCAGACTCTTCAGCATCACCTGGGCCTGTGCTTATGCTAGCCCACAGCACAAAAGATGCACGAGAAATCACTTCCAATAGAGAGAAAGTGTCTACTCAAAATTCAGTCAGGCTCTGTAACTGACAACTACTGTAAACTTGTCAGGTTTTAACTTTTATATAAACATATACACATTTTTTTCTCATATATATGAAATGAGAAGTCAGTCAGTATTGTGTGCGCTTGAATGTTCCTTCTGCCAAGTGGGTAGTTAGATGAATGGCGTTCACTTTAATGTAGTCACACATATTCCATCTCTGTGTAGATTCAGTTTCAGGATTCATACAGGGTAGTCACAAGCATAGAGCCCTACTTTACCAGTAGTTCCTCTTTTATCTTTTCTAACTACTCTAACTCTTTAATATGATGATTTAAGGATGTTCATGTATCACTAAAGAAGAGAACAGATGCCTTTCTACTCAAAGGCCAAAAAATGTCCTCAGCCAAGGCTATATCTGGGTCAAAATGCTAAAAAGTTAAAAATATTACAAACAAGTCAGCATGCTGCTCAAGAAAGCAATTAAATCAATGGCTACAGTATTAACCTGGTACACAGAAAGGTCTTATATCCAGAGCAATAGCACTGGGTTGTAGAAAGACAAACTAAACACTAGTAAATGAGCTACCAAACATAAGAAAAGATGTTTGGAAAACATAGAATGCCTGAGAGTGGAAAAAAATTATAGGAAAATGCAGAACTTTGTTAGACTTACTTGTACATACTTTTGATTTGATGATATTTTTAGTCTTAAACACATAAAATGCTTTCCCTAACTAGTCATTATTAAGCTTCATTCTAGCCTTCTTGAGAGGGTATGTGATGAAGTTTAGATTTATTTTAATATCAGAAAATAATCAAAGCCAAGATTCAGAATTTTATGAAGGAACTAAGTAAATATATCTCTACCATTTTATGAAAACAGTTTAAGTAGGGGGCTGCAGAGATGGCTCCAGGATTAAGAGCACCTGCTCCACAGTCAGGAGGCCCCGAGGGCAGGACTGAAATAATACCAGCTGATGTTCATTACTTAGTAACTATCCTAGGCAGTTATTTAGAGACTTCATATATCATCTTATTAATTATAATACCATAAATTAATTTTATTATTTTCTTGAAATTAAAATTCTAAACACTTAATTTACCAAAGGTCACAGAATAAAGCTGAAAGTAGAACTGGTTCTGTCCTGCCTTAAAGCCTGTGACTGAACCACAAACTTATTGCGGAAAAGAAAGGCAATTTTGATCTTCAATAACAGAATGTCTTCTCTGGGTTATTATTTTTTTTACCAACTTTGTAGCAAATATCTTACTGTTACTACACTGTTAGGGCTTATATTGATAAGTTGATATAAAATTAAGCAAGATGATTATAATTTAATTCTAAAGTATCATATATTTCCAGCCATGAGAGGAAAGAATGGGAAATTGAGATGTAGTAGTTTCTTTTTTGGTATATTATAGAAGCTTTTAAATAATTCAATTATATGTTTAGGTACCTCCAGGGATGTTATTACGATTAGAAGTATTTTTAGAAAAAAAGTGGCTTCATTTTGACAGAAAATAGGTTTAATTTTGTCTCATATCACCTAGCTCATATGAATGAAAGCATCTTTTATGTTATGGAATAAGTGTTAGCAAGATTAAATGGATTTTAAGAAAAACAAATACCAAATAAATGATAATTTAAAAGAATGCCCAGGAGAGGATCAGACTTTCTCAGAAATGTTATCTTTCTTGGTGCCAGCGGGCTAGTTCAGCATAATGGCTGTGCAGCCCTGCTGGCCTGAATTCAACCTTTGAATCCCACAGTGGAAGGAGAGAACTGACTCCTGAGGGATATCCTCTAACTTCCACATGTAAGCTATGACATGCAGTCTCCGCCAAACCCCGCAACACACACACATACAAACATTTACAAACACATAAATAAAAATTTTACAGAGGCTAAAATGAGCCACAGGCTCTACATGGAATGATTCCAGTAACAAGCAAAAGAGGTAAAATATTTTGGTAAGTTAAGATGAAACATACCTTTAGAAGAGCCAAAGCTACATGAAAGATTATATTCAAACCCTGCAACAGAAAAAATAATAAAGTGAACATCACTGGGACCACGTCTCCTATCACCTAAAGCATTTTCTCATGATGTCATACATTATTAACAAAATTCTCAAATTCTCTCATTTTTACTTATAATAACATTTGGTTATATGTGAAACATTATGGTTATATATGGTTATTTACTAAGGCCTAGCTGGAGTGCTGTTTCAGGAGATAATGGAGTCTGCTGCCCACTGAGCCTACTTGGCAGGTGTAGGACAGAGCTGAAGGCTATAGGCCAGCTTCACTTCCAGACAGAGATCTCTTTCTTCACCTGCCAAAAGTGAGCAGGCAGCCTAGCATTCCTGCGGCCACAGACGTGGTTCCCCCATCCCGACCATGATGACACCACCCCTCTAATGGGTGAGCTAAAGTAAATCCTTCTTCCCTTAACTTGCTTCTATTAGGTATTCTGTCATAGTGATATCAATAAAATAGTAATTAAAACTTCTCTGACATGCTTATTAAAATTCAATGTTCTATTTAATACATAAAATTACTGTCTTTTATCAAATATTTATCCTCTATCCATTTGTGGAGTATTTCTCTATGTCTAAGGTTTGGTTTTTCAAGATGGAAAAGGAATGGTGATATTTAAAATTATTGGCTGAATTTTTGAATCCTGCTCTGGGATTCTGGGTAATGTGGCTATCTTGATAGTGGCAGATAAAACAAAGAGAGAAACTCCTGCTGAGTGGGTAGACAGCACAGAAGAACCTGCCCTCATTACAAGGGAGTCCTACTGCCTGCTTAGTGTTTGTGTGCTTTAGTGCTCACCTTGGGGGATGGGGAGTGGATTACTTGTGTAGATGTAGATGGTAACTTGTCCTGAAGGACATCCTTTCCCCCATTTTCATGAAAACCATGTAAATTTACAATCATGAAAAGCTAGCTCTGCAAAAGCCATATTGGATCTAAAGCTGAACTGAACTGTGATCTCAGCCCAGTGACTGAAGAGTTGTTGAGCAATGACATTCAAGAGATATAGAATCTTATGTGCTCAAGATAACAGAATCACAAACAATGTCTCCAAAGACTGTGCTGGTTTCTTCCCATGCAAGTTCTCCTATGTGAGAACCGTTTCTCAGTTGACGTCTCTGATAAAGTTCAGGCTCAATTAATATGCCCTCTTCACAGAATCTGTCTCCCTTCTAGAGATGAACTGTACCATATCAAGTGTATTCTACAAAGGGTTTCTGATTTCTTTTTCAAAAATCAGAAGTGATGTTTAGGAAAAGGTACCCAGTGTCTTATAATGATCTGTGAAGCAACATTTTATAGCCAGGAAACCTAGTGTTCCTGTAGTAATCTGCTAAGGAACCTTTTACAGCAAGGTACCAATATTACAAAAGAATGATGGGGAAAACAAATGATAGCCACAGAATATTTGGCTGATTAGAATATAAGCTATTAACCAGATATTTTGGTTGGTTTACTTGGTTAACTACAACATCAGAAGTAGTACACAGGATCAGAGACAAGACAAATGGACATTACCATCCCAAGAAATGATGCTAGACTAATTGTGATTACAACTAACCAGCTAGAAAAAAAAGGAAAGAAGACCATTTTAGATTCTTTTAAAATGTGGGTTAAAATTACAATTGCTCTCCCAATCTACATTTGTCATCTTAACAACTCAACTAGCTACTGACTATCCGACAAAGTTTCTATGCCAGAATTAAAAAAACCAAAACCAAAACCAAAACATATCAAGGCCCATCTAAGGCTACGTAGCCCATCATAGCGGCTAGGCAGAATGCTCTCACAACTGAGTGCTTCCCAACTTGCCATCAGAATAAATGCAACATGGATCTGTTCTTGTTTATCCAGTAAGTCTCTCTTATGTCTCTCTAGTTCCCTCAAATGCGTCAACACTTGGGTACCTTCCCTTAAGTTAGTCCCCAGTCCTCTCCTCCCCAAATCCTTTCATGGTTTCACAATCACCATGGCTTGTTAGTTATAGCACCACTGTAAAACATTGCCCCATCTCTCTGTTTTTAACACAATAAGGAAATCTCACTGATTCTCATAATAATACAGACTTTAATTAGAAAATTTCAGACTATGAACAGGACTAGCCCAAGCTTGTGTACATGTTTAGGATTAGATCACCTCCAGCCCAAGTCTCATGATGTATAATCTATGACCATTCTCCAAATAGTGTGGGAATACATATAGTACATGCTTACTTAGTGAGAATTATACAGCCATCCTAATTTTTTGTAGTTGACCCTTTTCCCTATGTATTCAACTAGACTTTTTCATAGAATCACCTTTGTATTATGGTAAAAACTCCTTTTCTTGAATTGTATTAAAACCAAATGTTGAAGCAACAAGGCTACAAAAATATGACCAAAGAAATATAAATAAAAACTTTATATCTCTAAATAGTCAAAATAGCTCTAAAAAACCCGGGGTGGGTAGTAGGAGGGTTTTCATTTCCAAAATGTTTCCACTGTTCAGGCAAAAATTATTTCTAGCCATTTATTAATAGGTATGAACTCTCAGAAAATACCTCTTACCTTCAGAAATTCAACTTTTGCCCAAACTTACAACCAAGTTAATACTATGCCTTGTCAGCATTTACAACTCTGAGCTCAACTTGCTTTCACTTAACCTGCCTTTATAATGGGACTAATCTTACTATGCTTTAGATACAATCCGTAATCAATTTTTCCAAACTGAACTGAACTATGTTCCCTTTTCTCCTATGTGACTCTTCCATTCCCCTGAAGCAGAACGAAGTATGTTTGTGAGTTATTATAACCATTCACTAGGGGCAGTGGCTTGAAAGCAAACTTGAAAATGAATGGCCACTGCAACTGTTAAAGCAGCATGTGGATACACACTGGTAACATCTGTTTGAGGTTTTGAGCACTATTCTAGGTCAGAAGGGGTCAGCAAAGTAATTTCTTTACTTGTAAAACTCTGGTAAGAAAATTTGAGACAAAAGATTCCTCATTTC
The DNA here is from genome assembly GCF_004785775.1 of Grammomys surdaster. Lineage (NCBI taxonomy): Eukaryota > Metazoa > Chordata > Mammalia > Rodentia > Muridae > Grammomys > Grammomys surdaster. The sequence goes on from NW_021604588.1 coordinate 5,840,243, forward strand.
TTTCTTACATTATGTTTTATGAGCTATTTAATAAACAAAAAAAGGGATTATTGAACAAAATTAAATAACTATGTTGTTATGGCTATCTGTTACTGTCAATATTAAGTCTATCTACTATGCTTTAATATAAGAACAAAAATAATAAATGATAAATAAGAGAATATAAGCCAGGAATACTGGGATACACCTTTAGTTCCAGCATTTGGGAGGTAGAAGGATATCAAATAGAATCTATGAGTTCAAGGCCAACCCAGAGCTATGAGACCATGAGACCATCTTGAAACAAAACAAACAAAAGAGTTATTTAAATGTGCCAATATCTGGGTTAATAACATTAAAAGCATATTTTGTTTGTTTGTTTGTTTGTTTGTTTGGGTGGGTGGCTGGTTGGTGTTTGTTTTTCAAGACAGGATTTCTCTGGGTAGTCCTGGCTGTCCTGGAACTCATGCCAGATTGGCCTTGAACTCAGAGATCCACCTGCCTCTGCCCCCAAGTGCTAAGACTAAAGGCATGCACCACCACTGCCTGGCTTAAAAGCATATCCTTATTCCTCACACATTAACCATAAATTTTCACAAAAAGAAATTATTATTTCTAGGATGAGCTGGGAATGTTAGTGTATCTACAAGAAATCAGGGGATGAGGCAGGAGGATGGAAGGTCCAAGCCACCCTGGGCACAATGAAGCCTTATTTCAAAATTCAAAAAAATTTTTTACAGAAATCCATGTGAATTTTCTAGGGCTGCCCAGTTCAAGCTACAGGTCATGGATGTTAATTTAAGCAGCACAGATATAAAAGTCATCCTCTAAACCACTAAGTCAGAGAAGAAGGCTCAGTAACAAGTTGCCATTACAGCTTAGATCTCAAAGGACCCTATGCTCTACTAGGTGGGTGACAGAATCCTGTATAGGGGTGCTGAGTCTTTGGGTCTCTTGGAGGATACCCTTAAACAGGATTGTAGAACACTGGCTTCCTCCCTACTTATACTTTCTGGTTATGAGGTTAAGAGGGTTTTTTTTTTCCTGAACTGCTGCTATGAAGTGCTACTAACCATAGGTTCAAAGAAATGGGGTCATCCCCTTGCATCTTATCAGATCACCACGGAATAAGACTGGTCTTTAGAAGAGAACCTTGACCTCATGAAGGCTGGATGCCCCAGGGGGTGGGAATTTTGAGGGTGGGGAGGTGGGAGTGGGGGGGTGTAGATAGAGGTTACATCCACAGAGAACAAGGAGGAGGGGCGAGGGGATTGGGGGTTCCGAGGGGGTGGTGGGGGATGGGGTAAGGGGACAACATAGGAAATGTAAATAAATCATCCAATAAAAAAAAAGGAAAAAAAATTGTAAAAAAAAAAATAATAATAATAATAATAACAAAACCAAAGGAAAACCCACGTGTACATGGAAACTGAACAACTCTCTACTCAATGATGACTTGGTCAAGGAAGAAATAAAGAAAGAAATTAAAGACATTTTAGAATTCAATGAAAATGAGGACACATCATACCAAAACTTGTGGGACTCCATGAAGGCAGTGCTAAGAGGAAAACTCATAGCTCTAAGTGCCTACAAAAAGAAACTGGAAAGAGCACACACTAACAACTTGACTGCCCAACTAAAAGCTCTAGAACAAAAAGAAGCAAATACACCCAGGAGGAGTAGAAGGCAGGAAATAATCAAACTCAGGGCTGAAATCAAACAAATAGAAACAGAAAGAACAATACAAAATATCAATAAAACCAGGAGCTGGTTCTTTGAGAAAATCAACAAGATAGATAAACCCTTAGCCAGATTAACCAGAGGGCACAGAGACAGTCTCCAAATTAATAAAATCAGAACTGAAAAAGGAGACATAACAACAGAAACTGAAGAAATTCAAAAAATCATCAGATCCTACTACAAAGGCCTATACTCAACAAAACTGGAAAACCTGGATGAAATGGACAATTTCCTAGACAGATACCAGGGACCAAAGTTAAACCAGGAGCAGATAAACCATGTAAATAGTCCCATAACCCCTAGGGAAATAGCAGCAGTCATTAAAACTCTCCCCACTAAAAAAAGCCCAGGACCAGATGGTTTTAGTGCTGAATTTTATCAGACCTTCAAGGAAGACCTAATACCAATTCTCTTCAAACTATTCCACAAAATAGAAACAGAAGGAACACTACCCAATTCGTTCTATGAAGCTACAATTACACTCATACCCAAACCCCACAAAGACACAACAAAGAAAGAGAACTTCAGATCAATCTCCCTTATGAACATCGATGCAAAAATACTCAATAAAATTCTAGCAAACCGAATCCAAGAACACAACAAAACAATCATCCATCATGATCAAGTAGGTTTTATCCCAGGAATGCAGGGATGGTTCAATATTCGGAAATCCATCAATGTAATCCACTATATAAACAAACTCAAAGAAAAAAACCACATGATCATCTCACTAGATGCTGAGAAAGCATTTGATAAAATTCAACATCCCTTCATGATAAAAGTCTTGGAAAGATCAGGAATTCAAGGCCCATACCTAAACATAGTAAAAGTAATTTACAGCAAACCAGTAGCCAACATCAAGCTAAATGGAGAGAAACTTGAAGCAATCCCACTAAGATCAGGGACTAGACAAGGCTGCCCACTCTCCCCCTACCTATTCAATACAGTACTGGAAGCCTAGCCAGAGCAATTACACAACAAAAAGAAGTCAAAGGGATACAAATAGGAAAGGAAGAAGTCAAAATCTCACTATTTGCAGATGATATGATAGTATACTTAAGTGACCCCCAAACTTCCACCAGAGAACTCCTAAACCTGATAAACAACTTCAGCAAAGTGGCTGGTTATAAAATCAACTCAAACAAATCAGTAGCCTTCCTCTACATGAAAGATAAACAGATTGAAAAAGAAATTAGGGAAATGACACCCTTCACAATAGTTGCAAATAATATGAAATACCTTGGTGTGAATCTAACCAAGCAAATGAAAGACCTGTACGACAAGAACTTCAAGTCCCTGAAGAAAGAAATCGAAGAAGATCTCAGAAGATGGAAAGATCTCCCATGCTCATGGATTGGCAGGATTAATATAATAAAAAATGGCCATCTTGCCAAAAGCAATCTACAGATTCAATGCAATCCCCATTAAAATCCCAACTCAATTCTTCACAGAGTTAGAAAAGGAAATTCTCAAATTCATATGGAATAACAAAAAACCCAGGATAGCGAAAACTATTCTCAACAATAAAAGAACTTCTGAAGGAATCACCATACCTGACCTCAAGCTGTACTACAGAGCAATAGTGATAAAAACTACTTGGTATTGGTACAGAGACAGGCAGGAAGATCAATGGAATAGAATTGAAGACCCAGAAATGAACCCACACTCCTATGGTCACTTGATCTTTGACAAAGGAGCTAAAACTGTCCAGTGGAAAAAGGACAGCATTTTCAACAAATGGTGCTGGTTCAACTGGAGGACAACATGTAGAAGAATGAAAATTGATCCATTCTTATCTCCTTGTACAAAGCTCAAGTCTAAGTGGATAAAGGACCTCCACATAAAACCAGATACACTGAAACTAATAGAAGAGAAGGCGGGGAAGAGCCTCGAATACTTGGGCACAGGGGAAAAGTTCCTGAACAGAACACCAATAGCATATGCTCTAAGATCAAGAATTGACAAATGGGACTTCATAAAATTGCAAAGTTTCTGTAAGGCAAAGGACACTGTCAATAGGACAAAACGACAACCAACAAATTGGGAAAAGATCTTTACCAATCCTACATCTGATAGAGGGCTAATATCCAATATAAACAAAGAACTCAAGAAATTAGACTCCAGACAACCAAATAACCCTATTAAAAAATGGGGTATAGAGCTTAACAAAGAATTTTCAACGGAAGAAACTCGAATGGCTGAGAAGCACCTAAAGAAATGTTCAGTGTCCTTAGTTATCAGGGAAATGCAAATCAAAACAACCCTGAGATTCCATCTCACACCAGTCAGAATGGCTAAGATTAAAAACTCAGGTGATAGTAGATGCTGGTGAGGGTGTGGAGAAAGAGGAACACTCCTCCATTGTTGGTGGGACTGCAAGATGGTGCAACCACTTTGGAAATCAGTGTGGTAGTTCCTCAGAAAATTGAACATAGCATTACCTGAGGATCCAGCTATACCACTCCTAGGCATATACCCAGAAGATGCTCGAACATATAACAAGGACATATGCTCAACTATGTTCATAGCAGCCTTATTTATAATAGCCAGGAGCTGGAAAGAACCCAGATGTCCTTCAACTGAGGAATGGATTCAAAAAATGTGGTATATTTACACAATGGAGTATTACTCAGCTATTAAAAACAATGAATTCGAGAGGTTCCTAGGTAAATGGATGGAACTAGAAATCATCATCCTGAGTGAAGTAAGCCAATCACAAAAGAACACACATGGTATTCACTCACTGATTATTGGATATTAGCCCAGAACCTTGAAATGCCCAAGATGCAACTCACAGGCCACATGAAGCTCATAAAGAAGGAAGACCAAGTGGGGGTGATTCAGTTCTTCTTAGAAGGAGCAACAAAATACTCAAGGGAGCAAATACAGAGACAAAGTGAGGGACAGAAACTGAAGGAGGGGCTGTCTCAAGACCACTCCACCTGAGTATCTATCCCATGTGCAATCACCAAAGGTAGATGCTGATGTGGAAGTCAGAAAGTGCATGCCGATAAGAGCCTGATATGGATGTCTCCTAAGAGGCCTTCAAGAGTCTAACATATTCAGAGGCAGATGCTCACAACTAGCCATTGAACTGATCATGGGGTTCTCAATAGAGGAGTTAGAGTGAGGACTGAAGGAGCTGAAAGGGTTTGTGGCCCCATGAGGAGAGCAACAATACCAACCAACCAGAGCTCCCAGGGTCTAAACCACCAGCCTGGGAGCACTTAGGGAGGGATCCAGGGCTTCAGCTGAATATGTAAGAGTGGAGGGCCCTGCTGGGCATAGGTGGAAGATGAGATCCTTGACCTCATGAAGACTGGACGCCCCAGGGGGTGGGAATTTTGAGGGTGGGAAAGTGGGAGTGGGGGGGGTAGGTAGGGGTTACATCCACAGAGAAGAAGGAGGAGGGGTAAGGGGATAGGGGGTTCCCGGGTGGGTGGGGGATGGGGTAAGGGGAAAAAAAAGAAATGGGGTCATCTAATCACACAGTGAAACTTATAAACCATGAGCCAAATAACCCTTTTCTCTTTATAGATTATCTCAGGCACGTATTACAGCAGCAAAAAGCTCAAAGTACAATTAAGTGAATCTATCCCTTTTCTTAGTATTATTTAATGTATCCTCTAAATTCAAAGGATTAAAAGGAGTCCTCCATTTAAATACAAGTAAAATCACAGAGCAGAAAGTAGAAATAGGTGTATTCTACCCATACAAGATTCTACCATTTGTTTCTATATTGAAAACACTCACAAAAAAGTGGCTGATTGCTTTCAGGGTATGAGACAATAACGACCCAGTCTGCTGCAGAAAGAACGGGCTACCACTTTCCTCTAGTGATACCAGATTGAGATCAGCCTTGTGTGCATGAAGAAATGGTTCCTTAACTGATCTGGATACTTCAGTTTCATAATCCAGTCACAGTCTGGCAATATCTTTGCCTTAAAGAACACCTACAACTAGTTGCCCCAAATTGAGTAATTGCTCTAATGTGTAGATCATGGTGCTCCTGGGTAGGCTAACCATTAAGCATCCATAATTGTACATAAATAAAGGCTGACAGCTGAGCACTCACTGAAAGAAAAACTGATCATTTGGCTGTGATGAGCAGACAACCATGGGTTCAGAGAAAGCTGGCAGCTTGTGAGAGATGCTATCAAAAGCTGTGCTGACAGCACTGGGGACACATGCTGAAAAGGTAATGTCAAAAAAGGGCCACATGTACATCAACACCTGGGACAGCTTGTGGGAGTGGAAAGTTACCAAGGGAGTCAAGGTCAACAAATCTGTGGGAGCCGAGATAAAAAGAGGCCACGGGCAGTAGGAGGAGTGGGTGCTGGTCCTGTGATCCATCCAGAAGAAGATACAGCTCCCCAGGAAGGTACTGACCAAAGGAAACAGCACACAAAAAGCAACTCAAGTAATGTGTATATCTGATAATTGCTAGTATTATTAGGGCATGTATTAACCTACCATCTTCAGCACTTTATGGCTTTTTTTTTCTCCATGAAACTCCTGCCACAAATCTGTGCAATATTTGTTATTGTTACCATTTTTTGAGTCAGAAAAAACTGAACCTTGGAGACACCACCCTGCTGCTATCTCTTAAAGCCAGGGTCAGAGTTAGGACTGTCAGAGTGATACACATCCTCCGTATTCTCATTCACTTCATCTTAAGCTTATTTAGTAAAACTCCCGGTAGGTATCTGTAGTGGTTAAGGATGGCTATAAGTCCTTGACAGTCCTCCCACTCACAGGTAGGGCCTCTGGACTCTCCTCTGAATTGGGTAAGTATGTCACTGCTTTGATGACAGAATATGGTGGGAATGATTCAAGGCCAGCTTCTGAACCCTGGTTTTCAGGGACTGATTCTCTGCTCTCTCTTAGACTCTTGGAAGCCAGCTATGGCATAGGAAGCACAAGAACACTTAGACCTTCATGTTCTACGATAAACAATGAGAGGGTATGGTAGATCAGACAATGTCACTGGTAAGCCAAGGATTACAAAGACACCGATACATAAAAGACGTGGATTGGGTGTTCTAATTCATGCCACATGGACCCAAAATTGGTCATACAGCTGAGCTTTCCCAAATCTTTAACTCATGAGACCATGAACAAAATTAATAAATGATTTTAATTTTTAAAACATTCGTTGAAATAATTTAACTAAGAAAATGTCTGGGGGAAAAACAGTTCCAAGAATCCCTGCAAGCCTTTTACAAAGTTTCACCAAATGTCAGTATGTTACATAACTAGATAACACATAATGAACAAAACCATGAAGGAGGAAACCTTGGCCAAGTGTTCTGCAAATGTCCCTTTTCCTGATCTAGGATATAACCCGAGCCCCTCTCCCAGCCCTCCATTGAGTCTTGTATCTGGAACAGATTCACCATCATTTCCATACCTATGACATTTCTGAAGAATATTGGCCAGGTTTTTAATGTTCCTCAATTTGATTTTTGTAGGATTAAATTTAGGTTATGTTTCTGCACAAATACCACAGAAGTGACAGTGTACTCTTTTTAGTACATACTACCAGAAGGTACACCAGTGCCCCTCCATAAAATGATGGGTTTCAATCCATTAGGTTCTGGTGTGACTGGTAAAATACACAAGACCACAACAGAACAGAATCTAGTTTGCTTTTCTTTGATAAATTTCTCTCTTCTATAGTCTGTATAGTAATGGCCTCCATGTCCTCAAAAAAAATGAAGAGACAAAAAATAAAAATGTTGCTTTTAAACATAAATCCTTCAGCAAGAATATTGCAGCACATTAGCCAAAAAAGTCACTGCATTACTCTGCCTCTCTTTAAACACGTTAAAAGCAAAAAGAGGTGATTTGGTTCTGGGGATTTTTCATGGGCAACCACTAGAGGTCAGTATTGGAGCACTGAAAGTCAAGTAACTCCTGTAACAGATTTCATAGACCCTCAGAAGAGCTACTTAAAAACCCTCATGGCCACATCTTCCCTGTGTTACTACCAGTGACTGATATGATGCGAAATATACAAACAGAAGGAGATTTTTATTGTCCAGTTTCATAATAAATTCACATTTACTATAATTCTTTTATTATTTTTCCTCCAAAATGAACAGTGAACAAAATGTTCAATATATTACACATAAAACATTTTTAAAAACCTTTTTTTTTTTTAAAGAGAAAGAGAGATGCATGATAAATTCTGACTGGCACCTTTCCCCTGCTGCACAAAGGACTTCATTGGTTGGCCACTCATTCACCTATCAGTAGTTTCCTATAGGTTATGGAGGACAGAGCCTGTCTGTCTTGAAAGGTACATACCAGTCATCGGGATGCTACCTGGAATAGAGATGTTCAGTTTGAGAAAGGTGATTCTAGTTACATGATCTGTCCCCTTCTCTCCCCCACCCCTCTCCTGAGCCTAGGACTGAGTATGCTAAGCAACATCCCCACTACCATCTTATCTTCCCAACCCTCGTTCTTTTCCTTTTCTTTCCCTTCCCTTCCCTCCCCTTCCTTTCCTTTCCCTTCCTTTCCCTTCCCTGCCCTTCCCTGTTCTTCCCTTCCCTTCCCTGCCCTTCCCCTCTCCTCCCCTCCCCTTCCTTTCCCTTCCCTGCCCTTCCCCTCCTCTCCTTCCCTTCCCATCGTTTCCAAGTTGACATCTTAGAGCAATTCCACTTTTACTTCTACCCTCTGTTGATTTCCTGCCACCTATAGTCACCAGCAGCCTAAACTACAAAAACTGTAGTGAAAGCTCTAAGAATCCTGATATACTTTGAGCTCAGCCAAGAGACCTAAGTTACCTGTGTTTTGGGGACCTAAATCTTTATTGTAAGGAACTATAAGAATATTGCTTCATTGACTTTTACCATCGAGGCTTGTGAGACGGCTTTCACTTGCTGTGTGTGCCCAAGGAACTGACTTTACTCTAGAAACCAATGTAAAAGTGAGGAGGTAGTGGTATCCTGGCACTCTTTCAGCAAGTCAGGAGGGAGATGGAGATAGAATCTCCTGGAAGCTTGCAGGCTAGCCAGCCTCAGGGTGCTGCACAGCATAGACAAGTGAGACTCCTGCCCCCTCTCTAACATAACAAGTGAGGTAGAGAACCTCAGTGTTGTTATCTGAATATATACATGGCTATATTCTCAAACACACTGATAACAAAATTTAGGAACTTCAAAAATTAAGAAATTCAATTAACCTTTTGTCTGTTAGGCATGAAAGCTGTCATTAATTGCTCTACTTTGCAAAAAAAAAAAATTCAAATATGCCAGGCAGTTTACCTGAGACTGTAGACTTTAGGACGGTACCGGCCAGTTTACTGGTTCTGGCTCAGCTCTCTGTGTGTTATATCTGTGGTGTTTAGCCAGAGCTATTTATTAAAAATCATTTGGGGAAATTTTATACCACACAGAGGCAGATGCTGGACCATAGATTAACCACAATAACAATAAAATATTTCTCAGGAGCCATATAACTACTTGCATTTTTTAGGAACTTCCCAGGCAATGATATCAGGAATCCAAGACGAGAAATGAGCATTAACCAGAAGTCGCAAGTCACCTATTTGTCAGAATGGAACAAAATGTCTTAGTAATGCTCTAGATTCTACTTCAGCTGATCTAGGCAGGGCCTGGGATTGTCAGGCATTTCTGATATGTATCAAATATTTACAGCTAACCTAACATTTAAAGGTAAACCTGAAATTCATCCATCTGTACACAGGAGGATGGATATAGTTTCAGAAACTAAAAACTGACTAATGTTAAATAATCTCTGGAACATGTAAATTCTGATCATATAATGTTATCAAAATGTAACCTCGTTAGTTCCCTAGTGAACATTCCTTTCATGCACATTCACATGCATAAAAGCTTATGAAGGGAATGAAGCTGATAGTTCCCACAGCAAACCAATCAGCATATTATTTTATTATATAATGATCTCAAAGTATTTACAATATCAGGGTAACAAATTTGCATTTAAAAATGAAGATATGCATGGCTGGCGGGATGGCTGTGCAGTTAAAAGCACTGGCTGCTTTCCAGAGGACTGGGATTCAATTCCCAGAATGCACATGGTGGCTCACAACCATCTGTAACTCCAGTTTCAGAGAATCTGACATGCTTTTTTGGCCTCCAAGGGCACCAGGCACACATGTAGGTACACATGAAGGTAAAACACTCATATACATAAAATAAATAATAGAAATTAAGAGTGGTAGAACAATTAAAATACTGTTATGGTTGGGGGTCACCACACCATGAGGAACTGGATTAAAGGGCTGCAGTAGTAGGAAGGTTGAGAAGCACCACTTTAGATGATTTGCCAGCAGTAAGACCATGTGTAATGATCATTTACAAAGTTGTTGAGGACATGTAACTAATATTAAATTTCACACTTGTGTCAGTTCAGTGATCTGTCTGTGTGCATACATATACACATTCTGGTAATGAGGTAGCCTGCTACTTTAACAAGAAGCTATGAACTGGCCACCCTAAAACTTACAGGAATGGACCTGGCATGGTGGTATACAACCTTAATCCCTAGCGTTCCAGAAGCAGAGGCAGGCAGCATGATCTACACCACAAGTTCTAGGCCAGACAAGGCTACATAGCAAGACCCTATCTCTAAATAAATAAATCTACAGGAAACACACTAAAACAAGTTAAACTTAATACAATTATAAATGGAAGACTGGAATATGTACATATTTTTTCTAGTGCTATAGATGGAATTCAAACCTTAGGCTTCAATGTGATAAATTCTCATTCAAATTCATACATTAGGCTTGAATGTGATTAAAAAAAAAACTGACTAACAGTAAGATGAAAGAACACACGGTGGGATCAGTGCGACAAAATGTCAAATCAGCAACTTTCAGAGAAAACAAGTCCTAGTATTATTCCCTTGAAAATTCCATTGAGAAATCAGTATTTGCTCATCATGCTATCACCAAATTTTAAAGGAAGTACATTTCCCTTGACTCCTTACCAGAAGAACCAATCACACACATGCTTTTCAAACTAGTAAAACATACCTCAATGTGAGGTTTTAATGAAACAAAAGTTACTTATATAAAAAGCAGAAATGACAAAAAATTTAAAATGTAACAAAGTACTCTGATGAGCAGCTGGTTTTCCCGAATGAAAACATTTCTTTCTTTCTTTTTTTTTCCTCCAGTGAAAACATTTCTAAATTTGCAAAGTTCTTACCAGATACAGGTTTACATGATGGTCTTTTCAGGCAAAATCATAGCAAACACAATGATGTAAGACCACACCCTCCCAATATCTATCTATCCATTCATTCACAAGTCAGGCATATCTGAAATCTGTAGCCTCCATCCTGTGAAGCATAATAATTACATACTCCACTTTCAGAATGCAAAACAAAAAGACCTTATGGATATTTTCAATCAAACAATATCATTTAAGGGGCAAACCATGACTTCTGGTTCCATGAAGCATAGATAGTCATTCGCTAGCTTCCTGTATAGTTTAGCATACTCACACTGATAACATAAAATAGAAGACAAAGACTGTTCCTTTTATAGAAACCAACACAAGAAAACATCCATGGAAAAGAGGAGGATCATTAAACCACTCATACTGAAAGGGCTTTTTCAAGAAATGCTGTTCTCACATCAAGAAATTATACTGGAAATCACAGGTCTGCCTTCTAAGGAGAGGAGATGTTTCCTTTTAAAGAAAAGATGGAAGAATTAGTTCAGTTAATTAGGTTGAGGTCTATGAAAAAAGCCAGAAAGGAAAATGTGACAGGAGTGGTATAGAATGAAGCGCCAAGGCCTAATTAGTAAAGGATACCATAGAAACTAGACTATCCAGGTTGCTGGAAAAATGTCTGTTAACTGTATGGAAAGGCACTAGAAGACCTGTTCAATCCATTCCTATCTAGACATTAAGCTTACTGTCAAGCAGTCTGGCAGTTAAATGTAGCAGTTCATGAATACTACATTTTAAGCCAAAGCTTCAGAGGGCACCTATTACAGTTCATGTCTGCTTCTAGTTAGCTTGGTAAGTAAGCTTCTCTCTATAGTAGATTCCAGTAGATAAATTAGGAGCACTGGTGAAGAATGGCAGGAGGATTTGTCAAATGTTCTATTTCTTGAATCCCATCCTGGAATATTCTGATTAAGGAAGTCCAATATGGGTGTGATCATCTCTCATATGTTTTAGTTCATTACACCACTCTGTAGACTCTTAACAGTGCAAAACCAACTTCAGGCGCTTCTGCCCTGATTTTACAAGAACTCTGAAAAATTGGCTTTAAAAACAAAAGAGGGGGAACAGTACCCTCTCAGAAGGAGTCCCCCTGAAATACTCTCCATCATGCCTTGTTCATTTTTGTCTCTCTAAAGCTGAAAGCTCATGGCAAATCTGCTGCTGACTGCCTCTGGCACCACCGAGACCAACAAAACTTTGCCACATATATGGGGAAGGACCCTCTTACCCTTAAAGGGAATGGCCCAGACCCAGTTCCCTTACGGGGCTGAGGATAGATATGCCTGTCTGATACCACAGAAGGTACAGCTAACCGGCTACCAAAAACATTAATTAAAAAAATAGATACCCCCACAAAGCCAGGCCCAACCATAAATACGATGAATAACAATTTACATCTAGGGAAGAGAAATCTCCCTGAGAATTCCCTTCTTTTTCCTTTCCAGGTAAAAATGAATCACCCGTGATATCTGCTGTTAGAAGTTCTAATCCAGATGCTGGCCTCCGAACTTATACTACTCAGACTGTTCAAGGGCCACTGACAAGAACATCAAACAGGTAGAGAATGACATCACTAATCTGAAGAAATCCCTCGTTTCGATGTCTGAAGAGACCTCCTAAAATCACAAAAATCCTTATTGGACTTGATTTACTCTATTACAATAGAAAAGGCTGTATACAGCTCTTGACTGTGTACAGCCCTTAAAGAAGAAGGTTGCCTTTACATAGACAAGACAAGGACGGTTAAAGAGAGCATGAAATAGGTCAGTGAAGGCCCTAAGAAAAATCAGAGAGAGAAAGAGACAGATGAATGCTGGTACAAGAATTGGTTTTCAGCCTCTCTAAGGTTGTCAACCCTATTTCCTCCCATCTTGGGACCATTATTTGGGTTCTTTTTGCTTTTTTCTGCTGGTCCCTGGCCCTCAAATAGGCGAGCTAATTCTGTGATACAACAGATAAATAATTTGGTAGCAAAACCTACTCAGATACATTATCATAAGTTAGCTATAGAGGACCACGAGACTCAAGATGAGGTTGTTACTTTATACAGGGTGTTTCCAAAACCCATCTCCACCCAACCTAAAAGGGGGGACTTCTGCCCCTAGACCAAGCAGAGAGGGGCCACCCAGAACCCCCTCTGACAGGCAATCTGAATTTTTGCTTAGGCTGTGAGGCTAAGCACTGCAAGGGAATATAAATAAAAGATAAAAATATCTATCTGGGTTCCCTGAGGGACAAGCCTGACTGCATAGGGGTTGATGTCAAAAGTATCCCCTCTCTAGGAAAAAGACATTGGGACGGGTATGGCCCTCATGCCTCACTGGACAACGACAGGGGGACTGGAGCCATTACAAGGTCCCCTTCAAAAACTGAGGGTCAGGCCTCTATCCCTGCCTTCGCAAGTTTAGAATTGCCACAGCCCTTCTATACTTAGAGAAGGGAGGAGATGTCAGGGGCAGCCCTGCTTACACACTGAAGGCCTAAAATCAGCCATAGGCCTAAAATCAGCAATAGGCCTGTCATACATGTATACTAACACCAAGTCTTGGGTCTCAGTGGAAAAACATTGAAACAGATGGCTATAAGCTAGTGTAAGCAGGCAGCTTTTGTGGAAATTTACCAGCCTGAGGTGTCATAGACCTTGTAAATAGGTAGCCTTGGCAGACAATACCAACTTAGATAAGGACAAGTGAGTCATAGGCAGAGTCATAGTGACTTGTCCCCTGAACCTTCACCCAGCCGATACCCAGTTCTGAAGACATCTGCATTCCCCCTGATCACCCACACTCCAGTGTCATTCCCTTCCCCATATCCTGCCTTTCTGTGTTTATAACCCCTGTGTGAATGAATTACGATTTGAGAAAAATAAATTTAAAAACAAAACAAAACAAAAAAACAAAACAAAACAAAACAAAAAAAAAACAGTGTAAAACCAACTTCACGAAACACTGGTTGTGTGTGTGTGTCTGTGTGTCTGTGTGCCTGTGTTACTGGAGATGAACCCAGGGCCTTTTTAATGCTAGAAAAGAACTCTACCATTGAGTCTCATTTCTGCTTATTTTATTTTATTTTATTTTATTTTATTTTATTTTATTTTATTTTATTTTATCTTATCTTATTTTTTTGAGATAGGTTTTCTCAGTGTAGCCTTGGCTGCTCTGGAAGTCATTTTGTATACCAGGTAGGCCTCAAACTCAAGAGATCCTCCTGCATTTGCCCTCCAGTGCTGGGATTAACCACTGCCCAGCTCATTTTTGCATTTTTAAAAATAAAGTTATAAAGAAAAAAGTTCTTCCCTCCCTAACTTTAACATGTACTTCTACTTTCCTAGATGTTCTACCAGAAAAGTTCTCCCTCAGTGCATACTCATTCATCAATAAACCTTGGGAGCATTATTTAAAATAATACATTGCATATTCAACTACTTATTATCTCTAGTTTCACAGTCTGTGCAAGACACCATCATGTGTGTCTGTGTTGGATATGTGATGTAAGTACACAGTATGCAGGCACATGTGTCCATACCACAGCTTATGGCTGTGCATGTATGTGCAGGAGTCAGAGGAGGAACCTGGGTGTCCTATTGTGCAGCCAGCAAGCCTAGTGATCTTCCTGTCTCTGCTCCCCACATGCTAGGGTTAGAGATGCACATAGCCAAGGCCAGCTTTCTATATGAATGCTGGGCATTCATATAAAGGAGCACTCAGGTCCTCCTACTTGTGCAGGAAGCACTCAGACCCACTGCCCCCACCATCCCTTGACCCCTGCCTCCTTGTTTCTATTCTTGGAACTCCACAGTCATTCCCCATACTACTGTATGGGAGTAGGCTGAGTAGTCCCATTTTTAAAAATGCTGGATATGGTGACATGGGCCTCTAGTCCCAGCCATTAAGGTGGCCTGGCTTCACAGAAAGTTTGCTTGAACATAGAAGTTCTGGGACAGTGTAGGTAATATAGCGAGACGAGAAGAGAGAAGGACAGGGGCAGGAGAAAGAGAAAGGGGAGGACAGAAATCAGATCAAGTTTTTTTCTCCTCAAAGTCCTCTATTGTTTTCATTTTTAACTTACATTTTATAAGCTTCATTACATCAGAATCTCAGGATGACTTACTTTACTGTTCATGTACAGTTTATGTTCAAAAGAATGAATGAAAATATAAGTAAGGGATGGACAGAGGGGTCAGAGGTAATGGGAAGTGCCATAGGGATGCTCAGTGTTAGACATAACAGTCAGTCCTTGGAAAGACTGGTAAAGGTCTCTCTCTCTCTCTCTCTCTCTCTCTCTCTCTCTCTCTCTCTCTCACACACACACACACACACACACACACATACACACACACACACACTCACACACACACACATACACTCACACACACACACACAGAAGGAGAAGGAGAAGGAGAGGAAGGGGGAGGGGGAGGGGGAGGGGGAAGAGGAGGGAGAGAGGGAGAGAGAGAGAGAGGGGGGGGGGGCGGGGAGAGGTGTCTATATTTACAAGGCAGTGGCAGCTTGAATAAGGTTCAAGAAACAAACACAGAGGTTGAGATGTGGTGCAGGAGGAAAGCACTGTATGTGGAGCAGCCCTGCTAAGAGATGAGAAGGGGCAGCCTGCACACCAGGGCTAGAAAGGCTGCAAAGAGTGCACATGAGAGACCTTGTGAAGGAGGGCTCCTCTGCTAGCTGGCTCCCTGTGCCTTCACTACTTTCTTTATTATGGTCCCAGTTTATACTCGTTCAAGAGCTAACTGGACAATGTCACAGATGTTTCCTTTAGAAGTAAATCTTCTTCACTTCTTGTCTTTATACCTCTTGGGGAAAAAGGTAGTTATGAGTTGGGCTAAGGAACCTGCCTTCCTATCTCTGAATCAATTTTTCATCTCCTTCTAACTATGGGACTTAAACTCTCCACACTTTAGGTTCCTCGTAAGCTGCATAGACCTAACATGATCAATGTGAGGAATACATGGGTGGCTCTATGAAAAGTATGCACAACACTGACACAGGTAGGCACACATGTCCCAGGAATCACTGTGCTAATGTTCCCAAACTAAACTCAGAGTTCTTATGTGGAATTTCACCTCTCTAATGGCCCATGGGCTCTGCTATGTATTTTGAAAAAAGTTGATCTGTGTGAGAACATTTATTCCCTTTACCCAGCTAAGCAATATGATCAGGTCAGTAATTTAGTCTTAAGAAACTAAATAGCTTAGGACTGGGGTACAAATGGCACAGTTTGCAAAGTGTTGGCCTAGTATGCACAGAAGAGTTTCAATCCCCAGAATCACATGGGTATACATGTATGATGAGGTATGCATTACTAATATTTAGGAGGCAGAGTAGGAGGGTAAAAGTTGACAGCCATTCTCAGCTATGTGGTGAGTTTGATGCCAATATGAGCTATAGGAGACATTGTCTGAAAGAACAAACAAGCTTGGGTCACTAGAAAATTGGAGGTAGCTAGCATCTTAGTAGAACAGATCAAAGAATAAAACATTAAAAAATGGACAGAGTTAAGTGTTTATCACTTTTCCTTCCAGAAAATGATAGAAGCTTAAGAGTTTAATCCTTGGTATTTATTCCTTCATTTCTAATCAGTAATATAAATGATTTCCATGATCTAGTTGCACTAGGGTTTGAATCAGTAAGTGTCTAATTTTCCTAAGCTAGGCAGGATCATGGGACAAGTTTGAGCCTTCGGATGTCAAATCCCAACTAGAAGAAACAGATACTGATAATAAGCAGAGTTTGAGAACAACAGCCCGACACCCAAATGTTGCCCAGTTTCCATGCTTCCAGCTCCACTGTGGCACTGGCCTCACATCTAATGCTCCAGTGCCTTTTTCTAGAGTGTAAATTTACTTCCTTTCGTTCTAGTCTCTGGAAATGAAAAACATCTGGTCGCAGTTTTTCATATAATCCAAGATGCTTCTGAACATATCCTTGTTCAGGTTAAATATTTTTAACTCCTTCAACCTGTCCTCATACTTATTAATTATAAATTATTTCTTGATGACATGTGAATTCTCCTCAAGAGCATTATAATCTCCTAACAGTGAATAAATAAACACATTTTTTTTTAATTAAGGGGAATTCTGTAGCCTGAGCATACATTATACAGGCTGCTACTAAAGAACTTTGTGCTGTCTACTTCTGCTTTACGATTCACATAAGCCAAGGTTCTTATAATAGAAAATCTGGGAAACAAATAGAAATAAAATCTGCAGTAAATTATGATTATTTCCAATGAAATATCTGGGAGTTACAGTGCTGGGGTTTACAGTGCTTACATAACAACAATTGGGTCTTGCACATCATTTACTTAACAATGTTGCTGGAGATTAACACTGTTATCAAGAGAAAAATCCACCAGCGCTGGTAGTGAAGTCTAAGAAGCTAGTGTGGTATGCAGTTTCATGAGATGGATTCCCTGAAGCAGGAAGCCAGGATCTAGGCAAGCTGGTTGTTGCTTGCTTTCTCAGAAGCCTTGCTACAGAAGTGTGTACTGTGAGAGTTTGTAACCCCATAGCAGCAACACTAGATTCTAACCTTCCCTACTCCCTCGTCCTTTATTTTTCTAAAATGACTTGGCTATCTTACATTGATCCATCCGCCTCTGCCTCCCAAATGTTGGGGCTAGAAATGTGGATCACCACACTTAACTAAAACCTGATTCATAAATAATGGTGGTTTTGAAATAATGCAAAAAGAAAATTCATAGAAAATAAATAGCTTCACTAAAATAATAACATTTGTGAAAGGGAAGGTCTGTGATAGGCACGTGACAGGCACTAAACCATCTGATCCTTACAACTCTGTTTTTCTTCTTGGTGTTGGATTTAATTTTAAAATATTTATTTTATTGTATGTGAGTGGAAGTTTCACCTGCATGTATGCCTATATATCATGTGTGTGTTAAAGAGGTCACTGAATCCCCTGAGTCTGGAGTTACGGATATTTGTGAATACAGGGTATGGCAAATGCTGGATAATGTGAATACTGGGTATTGGACCCAGGCCCTCTGGAGGAACAGCTCGGGCTCTTACTGTGGACTTTCTCCAGCCTATGACCTATGTTTTAAACATTCTTTGACTATACAAAAGGAATGAGAGGTGCTGAGAAACCAAGTGATTTACAGGAGGCTATGGCTGGTGAGAAGCAACTGGAAGAAAACGCTCCTGTGTACGTACACACACACACACACACACACACACACACACACACACACACACAAACACACACCAAAAAAACAAGGACAAGTTAAACAAACATGTCGACTGATTACTTACTCTGGGTTGAGGACTGCCACTCTAAGACACAAACCACGTTTCAAACTGATTTTACTTTTGCTTCTAATTCTTAAGAATTTATTTATTTTGTGTTTGGGTATGGGGTACTCATACACAAACACATGCAGCCATGGCATGTGGTGTCAGAGGACAGGTAGTGGGGGCCAGTTTTCCCCTTCTACCATTTGTGTCCCTGAGTTCCTCCTCGGATCATCAGTTTTGTCAGCAGGCACCTTTACCTGCTGAGCCCTGTCACTAGTCCCACTTCTGCCCTTTCTATTTCATCTGTTTTTGCATTTTCATACATATCACATCTATCTATCCTACCCAGTGGTTCAAATTAATAACCTACTTTCCATAACCAGCAGATGGCACCACTCAGCAGTGAAGAATGGGAAAACGTGACAAAAGCCAAGTAGCTAAAATATGTATGTTTTCGAAAATGATTCATTAAAAAAAAAAATCACCAAGTCCAATTCCAAACTGTAACATGAACGTACTGAAATATTAAAATTCATTTGTTTATCTTGTGCAAAAAAGTGCAGTTTATAACAACAACAGATAATTTAAAAGTCCTCTTCTTGATAATTTACTAAAAGTGAAGACATAAGTTACTTTTGATTTAGTATTGCTGAGCAAACAAAAATCAATAAGACTTCTTAAAAGAAAAATTCTTAGCCAGGCAACGGTGGCGCACACTTTTAATCCCAGCACTTGGGAGGCAGAGGCAGGTGGATTTCTGAGTTCAAGGCCAGCCTGGTCTACAGAGTGAGTTCCAGGAAAAAAAAAAAAAAAGAAAAAAAGAAAAAAAAGAAAAATTCTAATAATCTTTAGTAAGTTTAGAAAAACTAGAAAAATTCTAATAAAAATCAATTTATAAGTAAAAAAATTTAGTAGAGGTATTCATTTAAAATCCTAACAGAACTCCTACAGTCTATCAAAGATTACCAGAAGAATAAATACTAAAAGAAAAAATTAACACAACTGAATCACTGTACAAATACAAAGTAACCATAAAATTAGAATGTAATAAAAACTTCAACTATCTAACATGCCAATCAACAAAGATAATTCATGGTACTGTCCACTACAGCACATGGAGAATTATGTTTTTATCATCACCTAATTGCATTCCTGATTCCAGAAGTTCCCCCAAACTATCACAGAACGTAACAAGACTCTTGGAGACACGCTAAGTCAAACAGCAGAATGTGAGTCCCTCTGGCATGGCCCAGTAACCAGCAGACATAGTGGGAGAGACTATTTCATTTCTGGAAACATAAAGTGCTACCGCTTCTTCCTTCCAAACACAAAGGGGTCATCTATCAAAATTATAAATAAAGACAAAAAAATCAAAGGTTAAAATGAAAATTAAAGGTAAAGTAGGGAAAAGATTATATACTTTAGCTTTTTCCAATGTTATGTCTAAATTCTACTAAATCCTTCTTCCCAAAAGAAACGTTGTTGGAAATAAGAAATGAAAACAGAGTTTCAGAAAGTAAGTAACAACAATAAGCAGGTTTCACAAATTTTTTCTCTGCAATATCCCAAGCTGTTACACATGCAGAATTTTAGGACAACATTTTTGCATTGTTCTATATAAGTATTTTTCGTAGGTAAAACTCAGAAATATTTTTTTAAGGAAGTATGTCATGTAACCCAGGCTGGTCTGAAACTTGCTATACAGCTGAGGCTGGACTAGGACTGCTGATCTTCTTAACTCTACTTCCAGGAGCTGGGATGACAGATGTGAACCACCATGACCAAATGGCAAAATACTAGCTTTTCCTTATGTACATGAACTAATATCAATCTCTAGTTAATCTTCCCCTAGTGCTGAACTCCATTATATATAGCGCCAAGTCTCCTAAATTTGTTAAGCCTTTGTCAAGCTATTTCCAAGCACCAGTAGATTATCCACATAGAATATCCATGTAGGGACCTAGACAGTCTTTGTCCCTCTTCTCTTTTCTTTTTCCTTCAGCATCTAAAATCATCTTGAGAATTTTATATGTGAGTACTGTAGTTTCACCCTCTTTTCTCCTGTACAACTCCTCCTATGCCCTCCCAATTTCTCACAAATTCATAACATATCAGGACTACTATTTTTTCACCAGTCGGGCTCTATTCTAATTCCTATACAGCTTGTCATTTATACAGCTACATTTGAGCTAGTTCTTATCTGCCATGTTCATTTTCAATTAAAGACTAGCTAAGTTACATCATTAAGCACAACCACAAATCTATTTTTAAAAGGATAAGCTTCAAGTTTTCACCTGCACTTACACAAATCCAGCTAACCATCTTCATTAGCTCTTCCCAGGCAGTAGTGCCTCCCCTGTCTCCTTATTCCGTTTACTGCATTCATTATAGCCATATTTATCTCAGAAACAGTAAAATAATACCTTGCAATTACTTGTACATATTAAGATCTTGCGCGGAGGGATGAGGTGGGCAATGAGGTGGCTTGGTAGGTAAATTTGCTTTGTATACAAGCTTGGTAATCTGAGTTTGATCCTCAGAACCCACATAAAGGTGGAAGGAAAAACAGACTCCAGTGAACTGTCCTGACCTTCACACATACAACCCCCCATCCTCTGTCTGTGTCTGTCTCTGACTCTGTCTCTCTCTGTCTCTGTCTCTCTCACACACACATACACAAAGAGAGAGACAGAGAGAGATAGAGAGAGAAAGAAGGAGGGAAGGAGGGAGAGAGGGAGAGAGGGAGGGAGTTAAGAAGATTTCCAATGCAGTTGGGATGACTCCCATAAGCTCACAAGAGCCACTAAAGTATTGCCGTTTGGTTCCTCCTTTCCCTGGCCCACTGCTCTCTGTGTCATAAAGTTCCTACTTTAAGAGATTTCACTCAAGCATACCTCTACCACCCACTGGTAAATTTTTTCCTGTGCATCTCTCAGATCTCTACTCCAATTATTACTTATTTAAACCATTCTCGGACTCCTAATCTAAAATAAGTTTCCTTATTATAAAAATTGTAGGCAATTTGTATTTTTGATTTATAGTTCTTCCTATGATCATATACATTATAATATTTATTATCTATATGTCTATTAGTCAGTTTTAGGTATTCAATAAATAAATGTGGAGAAAATCTTTTAAAATCAGAACTTCTGATATCCTAGATGCTGAATTGATGAACTACAAAGTCCACGTTTTATTTTAAGATAGGCTAGGCTCTTCCTGGTGCCTCCTTCCTGCTGTGAGTCTTACTCTCTCTTATATTGGTATCCCAAATGAAATAATCATCAGTTTTCACTCCTTTCAATCTCGTTGAACCTTCAGAGATTCTAAATTGAAGATTTAGCAACCTAATCTTAAAAGTAATGTTTATCATAATGAATACAACACACAGATGTTTTCTATGAATTATTTTCACCAAGTTTAAGAAACCACATAAGAGAAATGGCCAAAAAATCTACTCTGAAAACCCTGCATATATTGTTAACATGTTTCTTCCCCCACAATTCTGCAGAAACACAGTAGTGTTAGACAATGTGGTATTATATAACATACTTTTGACTGTACTCTTAATACAAAAGATTTAAAAAGAACTGCTGTTGATGGAGAGATGGCTCCCCAGGTAAAGGCACTTGTTGCCTGATATAGCTGTCTCCTTAGAGATCTGCCAGAGTTTGACATATTCAAAGACAGATGCTCACAGCTAACCACTGAACTGATCATGAGGTTCCCAAAGGAAGAGTTAGAGTGAAGACTGTAGGAATGGTGATTCCTCCAAAAGTTCTTTTATTGTTGAGAATAGTTTACGCTATCCTGGGTTTATTGTTATTCCATATGAATTTGAGAATTTCCTTTTCTAACTCTGTGAAGAATTGAGTTGGGATTTTAATGGGAATTGCATTGAATCTGTAGATTGCTTTTGGCAAGATGGCCATTTTTTATTATATTAATCCTACCAATCCATGAGCATGGGAGATCTTTCCATCTTCTGAGATCTTCTTCGATTTCTTTCTTCAGGGACTTGAAGTTCTAGTCATACAGGTCTTTCACTTGCTTGGTTAGATTCACACCAAGGTATTTTATATTATTTGCAACTATTGTAAAGGGTGTCATTTCCCTAATTTCTTTTTCAATCTGTTTATCTTTCATGTAGAGGAAGGCTACTGATTTGTTTGAGTTGATTTTTCAGCCACTTTGCTGAAGTTGTTTATCAGGTTTAGGAGTTCTCTGGTGGAAATTTTGGAGTCACTTAAGTATACTATCATATCATCTGCAAAAAACTACTTGGTATTGGTACAGAGACAGGCAGGAAGATCAATGGAATAGAATTGAAGACCCAGAAATGAACCCACACTCCTATGGTCACTTGATCTTTGACAAAGGAGCTAAAACTGTCCAGTGGAAAAAGGACAGCATTTTCAACAAATGGTGCTGGTTCAACTGGAGGACAACATGTAGAAGAATGAAAATTGATCCATTCTTATCTCCTTGTTCAAAGCTCAAGTCTAAGTGGATAAAGGACCTCCACATAAAACCAGATACACTGAAACTAATAGAAGAGAAGGTGGGGAAGAGCCTCGAATACTTGGGCACAGGGGAAAAGTTCCTGAACAGAACACCAATAGCATATGCTCTAAGATCAAGAATTGACAAATGGGACTTCATAAAATTGCAAAGTTTCTGTAAGGCAAAGGACACTGTCAATAGGACAAAACGACAACCAACAAATTGGGAAAAGATCTTTACCAATCCTACATCTGATAGAGGGCTAATATCCAATATAAACAAAGAACTCAAGAAATTAGACTCCAGACAACCAAATAACCCTATTAAAAAATGGGGTATAGAGCTTAACAAAGAATTTTCAACGGAAGAAACTCGAATGGCTGAGAAGCACCTAAAGAAATGTTCAGTGTCCTTAGTTATCAGGGAAATGCAAATCAAAACAACCCTGAGATTCCATCTCACACCAGTCAGAATGGCTAAGATTAAAAACTCAGGTGATAGTAGATGCTGGTGAGGGTGTGGAGAAAGAGGAACACTCCTCCATTGTTGGTGGGACTGCAAGATGGTGCAACCACTTTGGAAATCAGTGTGGTAGTTCCTCAGAAAATTGAACATAGCATTACCTGAGGATCCAGCTATACCACTCCTAGGCATATACCCAGAAGATGCTCGAACATATAACAAGGACATATGCTCAACTATGTTCATAGCAGCCTTATTTATAATAGCCAGGAGCTGGAAAGAACCCAGATGTCCTTCAACTGAGGAATGGATTCAAAAAATGTGGTATATTTACACAATGGAGTATTACTCAGCTATTAAAAACAATGAATTCGAGAGGTTCCTAGGTAAATGGATGGAACTAGAAATCATCATCCTGAGTGAAGTAAGCCAATCACAAAAGAAGACACATGGTATTCACTCACTGATTATTGGATATTAGCCTAGAACCTTGAAATGCCCAAGATGCAACTCACAGGCCACATGAAGCTCATGAAGAAGGAAGACCAAGTGGGGGTGATTCGGTCCTTCTTAGAAGGAGCAACAAAATACTCAAGGGAGCAAATATGGAGACAAAGTGAGGGACAGAAACTGAAGGAGGGACCATCTGAAGACCATTCCACCTGAGTATCCATCCCATGTGCAGTCACCAAAGGTAGATGCTGATGTGGAAGTCAGGAAGTGCATGCTGATAAGAGCCTGATATGGATATCTCCTTAGAGGTCTTCAAGAGTCTGACATAGTCAGAGGCAGATGCTCACAACTAGCCACTGAACTGTTAATGAGGTTCCTAATGGAGGAGTTGGAGTGAAGGCCATTGGAGCTGAAAGGGTTTGTGGCCCCATGAGGAGAGCAACAATACCAACCAACCAGAGCTCCCAGGGTCTAATCCACCAGCCTGGGAGCACTTAGGGAAGGATCCATGGCTCCAGCTGTATGTGTAAGGGTGGAGCCCTGTCGGGCATAGGTGGGAGAGGAGATCCTTGGTCTCATGAAGGCTGGACGCCCCAGTGGGTGGGAATTTGAGGGTGGAGAGGTGGGAGTGGTGGGGTAAGTATGGGCACATCTGCAGAGAAGCAGGAGGAGGGGTGATGGGATAGGGGGTTCCTGAACAGGGGCGGGGGGAAATGGGATACAGGGATAACATATGAAATGTAAATAAAAATCCAATAAAAGAAAGAAAGAAAGAAAGAAAGAAAGAAAGAAAGAAAGAAAGAAAGAAAGAAAGAAAAAGGCACTTGTTGCCAAGGCTGAGGACCTGAGTTCAAGCACTCAGACCCACACAGTAGAAGGAGAGAACTGACAATGGAAAGTTGTCCTCTGACGTTCTCACGTACACCTTGGCACATGTGCTCTCCCAAAGTAAAACACCCCCCCCACACACACAAGCTAAAGGAAAATCCATAAAAGCAATGAGTAAACTATTTTATTTTTGTGATAGGATCTCACTATACAGTCCTGGCTGGCTGGTCTTAGACTTAGCTGTGTAGCTTGAGTAAGCCATCCTCCTGCTTCAGTCCCTGTGTCCTGGCATTATGGGCATGTACTAACATGCTCAGTTCAGCATTTGTTTTTAAGTACACATGGTTATTGATACTACACAACTACAATTTTACTGTCTCGGATACCTTTATAAAACCATCAGTGTTCACATGTGAATGCCATGATTTAAACTCTCAGGGCTTCTCATCTAAGTAACTGTACTTCCCTAACCAAGATATACCAAACCCCTCAGGTAGAAAGGGCTAGGTGTGAGGAAAGGAAGCCAAGGCTAACATGCTAATCTCTTAGGACAGATAGCTTTTACTTGAACATGTGACAAAAACAACACAAAGACAATTATAGCTCTACTGTGCAGCAAAACGTAAATGTGCGGGCTTTCAAACAGACTGTTCTGCAATGCAGAGCTGTTCTGAGTTTGGGGCCATTGTTTGTCAAATACATCATAGACACAAAATAATCATGTCAAGAAGACACCAGAGGGACTTTATTCATGTGCCATGTAGAGTGACAGTCTCAGACAGTAACACTGGGACTCAATAGCATTCAGTCCTTGGTATAGATCAGAGGTTCCTGGTTCTTAGGATCAATGTTTAATCATTTTAGACTTACAAAAACAGCAAATTGCCAGACAGGCATGGTGATACACCATAATCATCCCTCATCCAGCCTTCAGGAATGTAAGAGAAGAAAAGCATGAGTTTGAGGATAGGCTAGGCTACATAGCAAGTCCCAAGCCAGCCTAAGCTATATCATCTTTCCTCAGAAGATCTCAAAAGATCTTTCCTCAAAAAGCAAGCAAGCAAGCAAACAAACAAACACCTCTTGGGCTTTGTGCCTGGCTGCCTTGTTGCTAGGGTACCAGAGCACTATCAGCATGTTGTTCAGGGAAGGGAGAATACAGGGGTCCCAGCTCATGTTACTACATGTGAGAAACAGTGGAAACTTGGATGGATGCTCTGGTTCTCAATCTCCTGTGTACCCAGAGCTGCTGGGGACCTCGAGGAGTGCCGAACGTGATCTGAGAGTCTGTGCTCTCCAGGCAGGAAAGGGATGGCTGAACCTGAGACAGGGAAGAATCCAGCCTGGCTCCTACTGAGTACCCAAAGTATGGAGGGTCTAGAAGAGAGGCATTCTCTGGGAGATTTAGATCCAGTTCTTTATGATGAAGGCCTTCCTCCCCCCACTCCCCCACAGCGATCCTTGATGAAGGAGATGATCCTTACTTGTCTAAAACTGCTTCATTGTTAAGGTAGATGTGAATGCGTATGTCTTACTCAGGGTGAACCAGGGATTAAATACCTTTTGCAGGAAGGGATGCCCAGGAAGGGAAGCTCATTGGCTAAATACTCAGGGCCTATCTAGATACCTCATTAGCATGGAGAACGCTAGGCTTTTATGCTATGTGACCAGGTTGTCACGGTCCTCTCAATGGGCTGTTGTGATTACATGTTCCAGGACAGGAGGACCCTGGCCAGCCCTGGTCCTAACACCTACCAGTCTCAATTATGAAAATTTCCAAGGTTTCTGAACCTCCTTCAACCTTACCATGTTTTCTGTCTGGTGGCATGGTCCACTTCCCCCACAAAACCCAAGAATTATCTATATGCAAATTCCTATGGTCAGCATAATAGCTATTTATTTGTATCTGATTACTCCAACCCGAGTCATTCTAAAAAAGTCTATTAATTCTGTGTCTTCATCAGTAAGTAAAGTTACTGGTCTAAAATAGAGCACAAAAATGATGCCTGAGAGCTGAGCCTGCTCCGTTGTACTCAGCATGAAGTGGCATCCAAAGTCCCATATTTGACAGAAAGAAGAGTAGAAGAAACCTGGTGCTTCAAGGGGAGGCACAGAGGAACCCCTTCGACGCAATGCTGCATGGACAGAAGCTCACACAAAATGAAAAAGTGACCTAAACAAAGACAACAGCAAGAGACATGTTAACACGAAGGGGCAAATCCAACCCCTAAAGAACTACAGACTGCAAAGAGAGGGAGAATTAGCCTCTCCTAGGGATGAGCACCTCACAAAGTGGTCACAAACACACACATATATACATATATAAATAAAGGGCAGTCACCAAGAGAGGACTTAAGGTACTGGAGGGCAAAATGATATGATCATATTTTAGTTAAAAATGTATATCTTAAGAAGGAAGAAGAAAGAAAAGGTAGTCCCATCCAATCCTGGAACCAAGTTGAATGAAGTACCTGTCTTATATGAGTCTGCTTACATTTAACAAAACCACTCCAATATACCAAAGTGCAAAATCTTTTAAGCTTGGTTATCTATATTTTGCTGTCAAATAAAGAAATAGACTTAATCAAAGAAAGAGGGAATGGTATCAATCATATAGAACTTACAGAATATCAAGTTGTATTATTCACTATTTTTTTTTTTTACATTCATTCATTTGTGGTTTTGGAAGGGAAGAGTGCCACAGCCATGAGAGAGGGTCAAATGACAACTTGCAGAAGTACACTCTCTCTTACTATGTGCGCCATTAGGCCTGGTGGCAATGCCTTTACCAACTTAGGCATCTCAGCACTGGCACTAGTTTCCTTTTTTAAGTGGTATTTGTGAAACCAGGTATGATGGCTCATTCCTGTAACTGCAGCAACTTGGGGCACAGAGCTTGGAGCATTACTGCAAGTTCAAAGCCAGTCTGTTCATGAGATAATATCCCAAAGGAAAGATAGCTGAGAATATGCTTTTTTTTTTGAACTTCTGTTAATTTGGGAAAAGACACACTATTAACAATTATAAACTTTTTTAACTCAATGAAAGTAAACATTTTAATAAGCCCCAAATACTTTGTAATAGGAAAATGAAAACCCACCTTCACTCTGGTTGGCAGCTGCCAATTCTAAAAGGTTTCCACTTCTTCTCCTAAATCCTCATGCCTGTTTTAAATCACAATTGGTCATGCATTGGTGTGAAACAGATCAAATCAAGATACAATTGTCGAGGAAGCTCTGCTGCTAAAATGTGTGTCTGTTTTCTGTCAGCTTGGCTTTGTTGATATGCTCATGGTAACATCTGACCAAAAAAGCCTTGAAAGAAGTCAGCACACCATGATTCTTACTCTGGAATGAACACTGAAATCACAGCAACCAAAGAAACATAGCTAGATATTCCTGTACCATTTCTATTTCTCTGAAGTCATTACCTTCAACTATTATCTTAATTCTTAGAATCTTGTACGCTAATGAATTCAAAGAACTGAAAGGAGTACAATGTTTTACCCCTCCTCTATGAAGAGGACCACACCTACATAATTCAGTAATTCACCTGCTTCTCCCTCTTGCTCTTCACTTTCCTCCACAAAGAGGACCATATGTGTACAGCCAACTCAGAGCCCTAGGGACCTCACACATTCTGGCCAGAGACTCTGCCCACTACACTATATACTCCCAGCTTTACCTCCTCCCCTTTGCTTGCTACTGTTATGGGCTGTGTCTGTCTGTCTGTCTGTCTGTCTGTCTGTCTCTCTCTCTCTCTCTCTCTCTCTCTCTCTCTCACACACACACACACACACACACACACACACACACACACACGTATGTGCGTGTTTTGCCTGTATGAATTCCTGGGCACTATGTGCTTACCTGATGCCCAGAGAGGTTGTCAGTTTGGTTGAAACTGGAATTCAAACAAGTGTTCTGGGATGGAGAGTTGGCTCAGTGGTTATGAGCACTGACCCAAGTGTTCTTAACTGTTAGGCCATCTCTCCAGCTGGCATGAGTATCTTATGCAGGAAGTCATTGGTTCACCCACAGCCATTAAGATTTACAACAGATTTATTTTTTACATTTGGATCTCTGCTCACTCCATTTAGAATTCATTTGTATTTATACCTGTGAGGTACAGATGTAATTTACTCTTTTATATGTCAGTATTTAGTTATCCAGCAATCATTCTTTGAGACTAATATTTCCTCATTAAATTGCCTTGGCACCTTGGCTTAAAATCAACTGACTTCTAATACATGAGTTTATTTCTCAACTTTCAATTCCTCAGTTTAGTACTAAATAGCAATATAGCTATGTATGTATGTATGCATGTATATATGTGTGTGTATACATACATACATCATGTACATATATATATGTATGTATATATATATATATATATATATATATATATATATATATATATATATATATATGTGGGGAGAGAGAGAGAGAGAGAGAGAGAGAGAGAGAGAGAGAGAGAGAGAGAGAAAACATATAAACAACAACCTCACAAAGTTGTTGTTTCTTGGGCCCTAGTTTTTCAATATGATTTTTGTTTTGCTACATAGGCCAGGTTAGTCTTAAACTAGTGGTGGGTCATCTTGTTT
Source organism: Grammomys surdaster (assembly GCF_004785775.1). Classification (NCBI taxonomy): domain Eukaryota; kingdom Metazoa; phylum Chordata; class Mammalia; order Rodentia; family Muridae; genus Grammomys; species Grammomys surdaster. The sequence continues at coordinate 5,869,311 of NW_021604588.1, forward strand.
GTTCCCAGTACTGGATTATAGGCATGTGCTACCACATCTGGCTATCCCTCAGTTTTTATTTTTGTAGCTTTATAAAAAGTTTTAAGATTGCTCCCTGCCCCAAATTATTCTGATGAAAATTGTCTATGGTCCATGCTTGGAGAAATGGCATCTGATGCTTTCAAGTGTAATTGCACTCTTCCCTCAGAGTCTTGTTTCTGTAATCACCAGAAATGTGGCTTTTGCAATATGGACTCCCAAAGCACAAACAGCAATTTATCATGATTACGTCACTCTCTCTCCTTCCACATCGCCCTCATGAAATTATATGCCCTTGTTCTCAGTCAGAGGCCAGAGGCTGCAGGCAGACGCTGCGTTCTTTTTGGCCAAATCACGTGAGCTTGGGCTCCTATTCAGTTCTCCATAGCCCAGGCGCTCTGCGTTGTTCTGTGCCTGCCCTACTTGATTCTCCTTTGTGGATTCGAATTGGCCATGTCTGTTCTCAAATCCTTAGTATTGTCCCTTTAAAGAAAAACGGGAAAAAGTGCTGATTTCTTACTCTGTTGTAAGCATGTATCAATTATTTCAATGATGTTATCAACATGATTATGTTCAAAAACCCTTTCTGAACTGAAAAATATTTAATGGATGTATATTGACTTGGTGTAATTCTACAGCTTGCAAGATTAAACTGAATGGGTGAAACTCCACTTGGTTCAAAGAATTATCTGGTATCTAATCTACTGGAGATTTCAAAGCTGGAGATAGTTAATATAGTAGGTAAAATATAATTCAAGTTTGTTGGTAAACTTCAAATAAAATTCTGTATTATCTTTGCCAAAAATATTTAAAAGCTTATCATGACATTAAAGTAATTTTAAATACTTTTATGAAGAAAGCTTCAGAGATGCAGAGTCACCATGAAGAAGGCCTGAGGGATCTGTCACCAGTCCACTGTTCTAGCTGTGGCTAACATTCCAGCATGGCTGACTCGCTTTTGCTGTTCCTACTTCCCACAGAGGGTTTCAGGAGATTGCTCTGCATTCCTACTGTCCTCACACTAAGCCTGATCTACCTGAAAGAACGTTTGATTGTCAGCAGAACAGTATTGAGATATATGTTACCAAGGGTCTCAAAAATCAACGAGCTAACTAGGTGTTAAGAGCAGAGAAAAATCCAATCGTAATATCAGATAAGTCAGGACTTCATTCTTTCTTCTTTTATCAACCCTTTCTTGGAAAATTCATGTTCTTCCTTCCCCTTTTAGAACTAGGCACTCCCTAACTAGGATAAAAAAAGCCTTTATAAAATAGTTGCAAACAGAGATTCTTGAAACAAAGCCCTCACATTGGCCATGAAGGGTGTCTCTTTGACTTGTTTATGGTATATTCTGAGACCAATGCAAAGGTTTTCTTTCATCACTTTCTAAACTCCAGTCAAATCTGAAACACTCTCCAGTGTAAAACCAGGTCAAACTAAATAACTGAAAAGCAGGCTGAAACCTCAGAAGAGGGAGCCTGAAGCAAAGAAGTCTGGAAACAGAAGGGAGATGATACCATGGAAGGACAAGAGAAAGCTCTGCAGGGAAGCACCTAAGTACCAAGAAAAATGTAGCTGAGCAGAGTCTAGTGCTCCATAAGAGCAACATGTACAGAAGTCTCATACCAGTGATTCCTTATCCTGGAGGGGTTCCCTGCAGACCCTAATGGGTAACTGGAACTCGGAGAACAGACCCAGCCCCCCCCCCCCATTTTTAAGACTCAATACTATGACTAATGAAGTAACTGTGGGTCTGTGCTCCAGCTTTTAAGTTTGGACTGTATCTGACAGTAAGGTGATCTCAAAAGCAGCATTTCTAAAATTTCCATGTAATTCATTACCAGACACAAACATAAAGAAACTACCAAGAACAAGAAAGAGGGGCAGGGGGAGATCTGGAGCAAGACTGAGCACACCCTTGAATAGGTAAGCAGGCAGAGAAACATGTAGTTCTAAATGCTGTTTTTCAGAACTCTGAAGACTTAAGTATGTTTCAATGCTGACTTAAGTATGTTCAATAATGTTAGTTTCAGTTCATCATTATTTATTTAATTTTTCAAGTTGAAAATTGTTAGATTAAGCATATTTAGATTCCATTTAGTAAGAAAAAGAAGTGTTTATAAACTGCTGTTTTAATAGTATCAGGGCTCTACCAGTCATTGTTTTACAGAAAATTTTGTTACTACTAATAAATACTGTTTTAAGAAGATGTGCCATGTAAAAATTTGGAGGCTGAGCATCCTGGTACAGTCCTATAATCCACAATACATAGAGGTATTGAGGCAGGAGGATCATAATTTCAAGGCCTAACAGGGTTAAAGAGTGACTTGAGGTCTGTTTTAAAAGTAGACACAAGTTGGGCTGGCTATTGGTTGGCCATTCCCTCAGTCTCTGTTCCATTCCCCATGTCTGCATTTCTTGTAGACAGGATAATTTCGGGATTGAAAGTTTTGTGAGTGGGTTGGTGTTTCTATCGCTCCACTGGGGTTCCTGCCTGGCTACAGGAGGTGGCCTCTTCAGGTTCCATATCCTCACTGTAGTGAGTTACAGCTAAGGACACCCCCACTGATTCTTGGGCACCTCCTTTATCCCAGGTCTCTGTTTCATCCTGCAGATGCTCCCCTCACCTCCTCACCCCCATCAGTTGCAGATTTCCATTCATTGTCATGGCCACCTAGCCATCTCTCCTGTCCTTCCCCACACCTAATCCTGAACCCTCCATTCCCCTCCCCATCCCCCTACCTCTCAGTTCCCTCCCTCCATCTGTCTCTTATCATTTTTTTTATTCTCTCTTCTGAGTGAGATTCAAGCTTCCTCGCTTGGCCTTCCTTCTTGTTTAGCTTCTTTGGGTCTGTGGAGTATAACATAGTACCCTAAAATAGGGCTAATATCCACTTTAAAGTGAGTGCATATCATGCATGTCCTTCTGGGACTGGGTTACTTCACTCAGGATGATGTTCTCAAGTTCCATCCATTTGCCTGCAAAATTCATGATGTCTTTGTTTTTAATAGCTGAATAGTATTCCATTCCGTAGAATAGAATTTCATTTTATTTATCTATTCTTCAGACACTATTAATGATAATGTTATGCTTGCAGACAGGAGCAAGTTGTCCTCTGAGAGGCTCTACCCAGCAGCTGACTCAGGCAGATACAGCCACCCAGAGCCAAACAGTGGATGGAGCTTAAGAACTCTTATAGAAGAATAGGAGGAAGGATTGTGGGCCCTAAGGAGATAGGAACTGCACAGGAAGATCAACAGAGTAAGCCAACCTGAACCCTTGGAGCTCTCAGAGACTGAATTACCAACCATGGAGCATACCTAGTCTACACAGATCTAGCTTCATGGGCTGAACCTAGGCCTCCCTGCACATATGTAGCAAATGTGCAGCCTGGTTTTCATGTGGGTCCCAAACATCTGGAGTGGGGGCTATCCCAAAACCTGTGGCCTGTATATGGGGTATGGTCTTCTAGCTGGGTGCCTTATCTGGCCTCAATGGGAGAGGAAGTGCCTAGCCCCTCAGAGACTTAAAGTGGCAGGGTGGGGGATACAGGAGGAGGGGTTACTCAGAAAAGGAGATGCGGAAGGATTATGGGAGGGGGCGACTGGGACGGGTTATAAAGTGAATAAGTAAAAAAATAAAATTAAAAAATAAATAAAAGTAGAAGCAAAAGAAAAGTCAGTTTTATCCCAATCTAGCTCAGTGGGAGAGTGCGTGTGTAACATGCTCAAGGCCAAGGCTCAGTCCTCAGCCTCTCCACTCATACAAGATCTGTGCATTAAGAAGGCACTTTTTTCTTTGTATTATAAATTCTTATGAGCAAAATAGAAACCTGTGTATTTGTTAATCAGCAAATCGAAATCCCTGTCTGAAGTAGTATGTACCTACTTCACCGGGACACTAGAAGGACAACTAGACATGCTTTAATTAATTACACTTCCAAATGCTTTAAGTGCTTCACATAAGAAACAATTAGCTATCTTAAGTCAGAAACAACAAACAGACCAGCTCCAATTCTTAGGTTAAGGAAGCACTGCACATACAGAAAACTGTTTTATTCAATTATTTAAAAATTTTCTTGCATTAGTCCTCAGAAGTGAAGAACAAAATGAGTTACTCTCCTAGAACATGGACTAGAGGTAAAATGTCAAGTGGATATCTGAAACAGCAGAGCTTTTAAATGCCCTGGTGAGAGTCTAAACAACAGGAAACCAGAAGGTCTTATCCCCAGAGCAATGGCAACCTGGCACAAGACCCTGGGTACCTCAGGCTAACAGAATGTTAATAACAGCATAGACCTACAGCTATAATTAAAAGACCCTGGATAATAAAAAAGAACTAATTTTATTTGGTTAAAATGTCAAACAAAGCAGTCCAAGAAATGGCTTACCATGGAGAAGTCCTGCCAAAGCAGTGAGCCACTTGGGTTATGAGGTGAATAGCATTAGACTGAGACAGCAATGGACTGTGAATTGGAAAGACTTCAACCTTAACAGGAGAGCAAATACTGATTTATTTTTGTAACTTACTTTTGTCTTAAGAAAGAAAATAAAAACATGCTTATTTTCTGTGGAGCTGAAAAAAAGAATAATAGGAACTTCTTCACATTTTTTTTTTCTAAATGGGCCAACTATATACGAGATGGCTAAAGCAGTGTTGTGTGTGGATCAGAACAAGGTACGCAGTTTTTAGTAGGGTGTCGCTCACAAACACCCACCTTTTGGCATACTGTTTTTTTAGACTTAAAAAGCAAAACCCAAATATTTATCAGCTAAACTTGGCTATCTATAAAACTGAATAATAAATGCAAGTAGCTCCTGTCACACACAGCCTCATCTACACACCTACTTTCAGTTGCTACTATGTGATAATTTCTTCTCTACAACACAATATAATTACTCTATAAAGAGGACTGCTACTAATAACTACAGTGGATATCTTTCAGTAAGAACTAGTTAAAAGGATTTTTACAACCCAACTTCCAGAGAATGGGAAGCACACAAATCTTCCATACAGCTTTGCAGGTAATCATTAAAATGACTTATATAGGTCAATCTTGCATGGTGTCCTTATTAAAACTGCTGCCTATAAAATGATACAGTGAAATTACTTAGAACACAGTAACCATCTTAGCTCTAAGAACTGAACTGTATTTGTAACAATTAGATCCTGTTTTCAATTGTTCCACTCCCTACTCTAATTAAGTAAGCATCCTTGGCTGGAAAAAATATAGTTTGTCTTTGGAAAGCATGATGAGTTTACTTAATACATCATATATTTATCAAAAGCTACTTTCTAGTTAAGTCAACATTAGTTTCAAATATTTAATCATAAATTTAAAAGAATATGCTTACTTACTTTATTCAATACATATGTACCTACTTTAATCACTATGAGACTTTTCTTCTTTGAAACAAAAAATACTGAAAAGTAATTCTATTTACTTTAGTTAGGAACTGAGAGATTTTAATGATAATGACAAAAATAATCTGTCACCTTATAACTTAAATCAGTGATTCTTTTTATAAATGTGAGAACTAATACATAACCAACAATGAATTACTGAGTATGTTCAAAGTATTGTGGATCTTCAAAATAGTATGATGCAGCCTTCACCAAAGCAAAAGTAACATTCCTCCTCTCAGCAATAAACACACAGCTTTATGTAAAGTATCAAGTGTTTAATCTCCTGCTGCTCATCTTTCATAATTTTTCCACTCTACATGTTCAACTTAATGATATCAATATTGACCTTAAATATACTCAAGAATATCACAGCAGCTTCTACAAGAAACACCACAAAGACATTGTAATCTGAACTGTCAGAGTTGGGAATGTAAGAGTGGCATTCCCTAACCGTTCGACAATGCCACAAAGCAACAATCCCTAGTCAGGCTGCTTCCAAGACGCTCCTGGAAGAACAGACACGGCAAAGCCATCTGCTCTTCCCTTTCAATAATAAGAATAACTTGCCCTACGCTATCCACCAGCACATCCTATTGCCTCAACCTGTGAAAGGTGCCCCATACAACCAATTCTCACCCCTTCCACTGTCACTTCCTTGGTCCAACCAACCATCACCTCCCACCCCTAACTAGTTTCCCATCATCCCTCTGAATGCACCACAGTACTGTTTTAAATACTGCAATGTAAGTGATTCAGGGCAGATTGTGGAACAGTGTCAGACCTGCTGTATTTTTTTTCCTTTATTTTTCTCCATCATACTTTCTGACCAATATTCTATATGGTCTGCTTAGTTATTGATTTTCTGACTACTATAAAGAGAAAAAAATTGTAATAAGGACAACAGTTTTGTCTATTTTTTTCCTTTACTGTTACATGCAACTAAATGGAACAGTGTAAGACACTTAGAATTAAGTTTATTTCTATTGATTTATTTAGTTCAATAAATGTGTTTTGTACAGGACAGGATAAGACACAATGGTGTCAAGAACCGTTTATTTAAGAGGTTGTCTTTTTTTTTGTCACCTTTGTTAAGGGGCTACAGTTGCAAGGCTTTACTGGGTTCTGAGTTTCATACTGTGTTCTATTGGTCTACGTGTCTGGTTTTATGTTTCTGTTATTACAGTTCCCACAGCAGTCTGAAATCAGGGATCGTGGTATCTATGGCTTTGTTCTTTGTCTTTTGGGATTACTTTTTTATATTTGGTAAAAAAAAAAAAACTTGGTATTTTAATGAAGACTGGATTTAATCTGTCAGTATAATAATACTAAATTGTCTAATGCATGAATATTAGAAAGTCTTTCCAGTTTTTGTTTTATAATTTTTATTGTGAAGTTATTTTAGCTCCATATTAAATTTATTACTAAGTTGTTGTGTGAAGGCCTGTATGTATGTATTGGATGTACTAACTGTGAAACAGGCTGAGGTCATTATCCAGGAATGAGATTTAGAGAGAATGTTTTTCTGGTTCTGAAGACTTCCACTGGTAAATAAAACTTTAAATGGCCTAGATAACTTTTGTTGCTGTTGAAGACAATGACTATACGAAGCACTTACTTTCTATATTTTTGTGCACATATACCAGCCACTAGAGTGTTTTCAGAAACATTGATTCTTTCCAGAGTTCTTAATTGTCCTTATATTATCTTATTCTGAAGAGATTAATTTGAGTGGGAGGTGTTGGGGCTAAAAGGGGAGAATGTTACATAATGAATCTATTCAACTTATGTCAGAAAACTTCCTTGAAAGGGAAATTATCCTTGGGAGTTTTTAATCAGATAATATAGAACTGTCATCTTCTCATCATTCTTACAAGAAAGGAGGTACTGGAGACACTCTAATTCAAAGGGTTAATGATTTCCTTAAATTTCATCAAATACCAAGTTACTATATAAAGCAGAATACATTTTATACTTTAAAACTGAGCTACCTGGAAAGAGTCAACTTCAAAAACCCGCTGTCAGTTATCTTGTCATGAAGAGAACTTGTGCGGCTTACCTCCTTCTTTTGTAAGATGAAGGGAAAGAAAACACTGGAGAATTACTTAAATCAGCAATGGGAAAAGAGAGAAAAAAACTTCTTTTAAGGACATTGGTTAAAATTTTGCTTTACCAAAGAAGTACTCAACTAGTTTGGATTAAGAAGACTGGTTGCTTTAAGACACTGAGAAGTAAAAGGCTCTCATATGCTCAGAGCACAGCACAGGGGGACTGGATAAGTAATGGTATATTTAAATTCTTTTTTCCCCAAGATTTATTTATTCACCATTGCTCTCTTCAAATACACCAGAAGAGAGCATCAGACCCCATTGCAGATGGTTGTGAGCCACAATGTGGTTGCTGGGAATTGAACTCATGACCTCTGGAAGAGCAGTCAATGATCTTAACCACTGAGCCGTCTCTCCAGCCCTGAGGGATATTTAATGCTAGATACTTTGTCACAATCTTATTTAACCAGAGAGACAGTCTTATTTTATAACTAGAACTCCAGAGAGTTATACAGGTTAATTAACATGAGGAAGGTATTCAGAAGGATCAAGATCTTGAGTCTACTATCTTAACTGTTAACCCATTGTATACTGTTTCCATGTTCCTCCTTCTAACAGTGAATTCCTTCATGATTTTCCCCATCAGAGTAACTCCGTCATATAGGCACAAAAGTGACTATAGTACTGGGATTGGGTTACATCGAATTGAGCTGTTGGACAAAGGGGTCCCATGGGAATTCTCCAACAAGGCAGGCTGTTGCCAAGACAATAATAGGTTGCTCTCTACAAACTGACAGCAAGGTCTCATTGTGGAAACATCTGTGTAACTCACTGAACATGGAGAAGCTGAGTGGTGCCCACAGAGAGCCTTCACCCTCATGTTCTAGTGTCCTTGGTAAAGGAAGGTATTCTGTTTGTTATCAAAAGAGAAGAATAAACACCAACTCAGCCACAAACCCTTTGATCAGAGGTTTACTGACTGATAAAATACTGTTAATACTATCCTACCTGCAAGGTATTCTAGAGCAATGGGGGCTCTAAGCTTGTGGGAGTAACCAACCAATGTAAGATTTGATTTAAGGCCCACTGTACAAGATAGATCCCATACCTTACACTGCTTGAGTGACTAATAAGTAACCTGAGATTGGATAGCTCAGGAACCTAGGGTAAAGCCAAATACTACTGCTCTTTAAAAAAGTAGTAGCAATAACATGAGTCCTAGTGACATTCTGCTACACTCACACATCAGTGTCTTCCTTGGTCACCATCAAAGAAGCTCTCCTCTGCAGTAAATGGGACTACAAAGACCCACAGCAGACATTATGCAGAGCGAGAATCCTTGGAACATTCAGCCCTAACTGGGATGTGTCTATCAAATCCTTCCCTTCAAGGATCAGGGAACACTGAAGAAGAGGAGGCAGAAAGGATATAAGAACCAGAGGGGATGAAGGACACCAAGAAACACAGCCCTTTAAATCAACATGAGCAAAGCTCATATGAACTCACAGGGACTGAGACAGCAAGCACAGGGCCTGCAAAAGTCTGCATATATCTTATGACTTCCAGTTTAGTGTTTGTATGGTACTCCTGAGTGTGCAAATGAGTCTCTGTTTCTTGTGCCCTCCCTTTCGCTATTTTCCTTCTGTTTGTTTTATTCAATTCTGATGTGATAGGATTTGTTTGTTTGTTTGTCTTTTCAAAAAGAACATAAAACTTTATTAAGATCTTACACTGTCATCAGATACAGCCAAAGAAAGGGGTTTATAAAAGACCGAGAATCCTCTTCCCATGTGCTTCTGCCACCTCAGACTAGATGGCAACAGATATGTGTATACACAAACCCATTAAGTAACCCAGTGTTCCCTTTGTGTACGGAGAAGAACTGAATTCACACTGTCAAAAGCTTTTTCTAGCACAACTGAGAAGCAGGGCTCATCTTCAAGAGTAACTCCTAACAGCTAGTAAAGCAATGTAGGGCCTTTGCATTATTTCACATCCTGTCAATTTCAGAGTGGGAATTGAGGAAGGCCCTCCTACCTCCCAGTCACTGTCTTCTCCAGACTTCAGACCAGTTCATGAAGCACACACCATGAAGCTACTCACAACAGTGAGAGCAAACAACATTCTCTTAACTCTGGAAATCCTGATGCACATTGCACACCATGATTATGCCTGTTTTGAAAGTATGCCAAGTAAGTTAGTTTTTGTTGTTGTTGATGTTTTTGAAAGCAAAAGCTTTGTGTGTGATAAGGTTTTTTAAATCTTATTTTATTATTATCCCTTAGAAGCTTGTTTGTTTTCTAATGAGAGACAGAAAGGGAGTAGATGTAGATGGGAGGGGAAGCGAGGAGAGACTGGGAGGAGTACAGGGAGGGTAAACTGTACTTGGGTTATATTATGTGAAAAAATTCATTTTTAATAAAAGGAAAAAAAAAGATCTAGCCGTTGGTTCCTACCTCTATGTAATTCAGAAGTCAAATCAATTTCTTCACCAAATGAGTTTCATTTTACTGCATTTGTGAATTATACTGAATAAAACAACTCAAAAGGTAATGGCTATAGTGGTTGGAACACACTCAGCAGTATCTATTCAGGTTGAGAATGTACATACACTCAAGCCTGGCAATTTCATTCCTAGATGTATATCCACAGAAGGGTATGCCTATCCATCAAAAGATAAATTCAGGACCACTCACAACCACACTTAACAGCCTTAATATGGAAACAATTCTAAGGCTATCAACAACGTAACAGAAGGATGGATAAGCTTTAGCATAGTTGTAGTAGAGAAGAGAAACCATGTCTAGATGGAAAAATATGAAGAAATCTTATAAATATGCTAGGAATAAATGAAATTACACAGCAAGTTTCTGTGTATGATTATACGAAGAATAAATTCAAGCCAGACAAATGTATGATACTGGGCATCAGGCTACTGATTATCCTTCAGGGAGGAAGGACCTGAAGCAGGTCTGAAATGCAGATCATCCTGTTTTATACGATCTTGGTGCTGATTGCCTTACACTTTCTTTCTGTGAGAAAACATCAAGTTTTACATTATACTAAGCTTTTGATATACTAGGAAAAACTTATTTCAAAAAGTGAAGCATTTTATTCACTTTTGTATGGTGGGTTAACAGCACAATGTTTATACTATAATATTAATATGTATAGGCTTCTTATCTCAAAGTCAGACATTAAACAGGGGGTTAAAATGATTTTCCTTTCAATTGCTGCCTAAACATTTACAGACAGTGCACTCCTTTCAGCATAAGCAGTATATTTCAGAACTCTGATTTATAACTGTTGCCACATATCTTCAACCAAATTATGGAATTAGTGCAGGACACCATACAACCAGGTTTACGTAGATATCAATTACTAATAAACAGGAGCCTTTAAAACTCTAGTTGTACTGCCAAAATGATACAATTATTCCCTTTATGCTAAATTAACTTGTCAATGAAAGAGTGAGCACATGACACGATGATTTGCTCCTTAAGGGGATTGTCAAACTCAATGTGTTCCTTTTCACTTCATAAAAGGGTCTTTCTGTTAGAATGACTATGGAAAAAATTAACATTTTCTAAGAATTTCCTAGCTTTTCATATGCAAAAATATTAACTGACAAACATCAAGATCTGTACTGTTTTCTTACAAAGCAATATGGAAAAAAGACCCAGTATATAGTTTATTTAAGACTATTTCTTCCACTAGAATATTTAGTACATAGGAAAAAATAGCTTTTGATATAAATATTTTATTAACTAGAAGAAGGAAAGGGGCAAAGAGAAAAAGCAGACAGGCAGGAAGTCAAAGTTTATTCAAAAGCTCTTTTGCAAAATAATCCTTGACAAAGATGACAGAGATGAGTTAGTGGAAAAATGGACATCCTGAGGCACACTAATATGCTGTTCCTCACAAAGTTTATTCTGAAGAACTACTTTACTCTGTCACTTCCTTAGAAATCATGATGCTATGACTATAACCTACCCTACCTTTTAGAAACCTATGCAGGTACAGAAATAAGCCTAACCAATGAGGTAAAGGATCTCTGCAGTAAAAACTTTATTAATACACTAAGAAGGAAGGGAAAAAGAACGAAATCAAAATAGACACTACACAACAGACTTTCCAAGTCTCTAGACTAGCAGAATCAATTATGCAAGAATGGCTGTGTTATCAAAGTAATCAATTTATAGATTCAAATGCAATCCCAATCAAAATTCTAAAGACATTCTCCAATCGAATTAGAAAAGAGAACTCTAAAATTCATATGTAAACACAAAAGACACTGATAGTGAATGCAGTCCTAAGCAGAACACCCCGTGACATACTGTTACAAAATATCTTAGAGAAAAAGTACCCTATTCAACAAATTGTGTTGGCAATCTGAATAGCCACATACAAAGAATGACATAAGATCTGTATCTCTTACCTATCTATCATACACAAAAACAGACCAAGATAGATCAAAGGGGTTACTTAAAAATCTGCTGGGGGAAAGCAATTTAGGACAGGTAAGGCAAGAACACTGTAAAAAGGATTCCAACAGTGTATGAAATATTGACATGGATTACATGAATTAAAAATGGTTCTGCACAGGTGAGGGAAAAATCAATAGAGAAAAAATACTGCCCACAGAATGGAAGAACAATCTGCCAGATTTGGATATGTAACAGTATCTAGAATATATAAAGAACTGCAAAAATTGAACATGCAAAAAACAAAGCGCTGGTCAATAAATTATCAAAAATTGGCATATAAACTGAAAAGACCCCTCTTAAAAGAGAAAATACAAATGGCCAATAAAGTTTCAAGGAATACTCAACATCCTTATCTTTCAGGAAAATGCAAATTTAAACTTCCTTAAGTTTCCACCTTATTACAGTCAGAAAGGCCACCATTAAAAAAACCAGAGAGCATCTCGTCTTGAGGGAAAAAACAAATCCCTTACTCACAGCTGGTGAGAATGCAAACTCTGCCACCACAGAAATCTCTGTGTGCTGGGGTTTTTTTGTTCTTTCTCCTCCTTTCCCCCTTTTAATTGTCAAGTTGACACAAATTAGAGTCACTTGGCAAGAGGGAACCTCGCTTAAGGTACTGTTGGCATGGAAGCCTTCTCATGGCTGCTCATTAGGATGAGCGGGTGGTGCCACCCCCTGGGTAGCTGGGGATGGGCTGTATGCCAAAGGAAGCTGGATAAACAGGGGAGTAAGTCAATATTCCTCTGTGGTTCCTGCCTCTGCTGCTACTTGAGTTCCTGACCTGACTATCTTCAGTGACAGACTGATCAGCAAGTATCAGCCACAGAGCAAGCTGCTTTAGGTCATGGTGCTTATCCCAGCAACAGAGAAGTAAATCTGGATATGAGGTTACCAAACAACAAAACTTAAATGTCTAGATGACCCAGCTCTACTGTTATTGGGTACATCTTAAAACCTCTAAAAGGCTACCCCAAAGATGCAGGCACACCCAGGGTCACTGTCTTGTTATTCACAATAGACAGGAATGTATCCCACCTAGAAGTCCATCAACAGATGAATGGGTAATGAAAATCCAGAATATATACATAATGAACTTTTATTTTTTTGTAATATTAATAGATCTAGAAATTACTGTATTAGGTGAGGAAGCCTAGTCTTAGAAAGAAAAGAACCCGTGAGAGGAGAGAAAAGACTTTTTAAATTACACTGAAAAAAGAAAATTTTAAAAAGTATTAAAATGCAATAATGAAACACATTACTTTGTATAATAATTTAAAAAGGTGAAAACCAGTGGCACAGTATAAGCTGAAGGTGAGAGAGAGCGACATATGTGGTGGCTTTACTAACTGCAGCGAATGCTGTGATCCTTCGCCCACTGTGGTTACAAATGACAACAGACAGGAACACCTAAATTTTGTTTGCATTTCTTTACTATAAATTTGAGTAATTTTCTTAGTATTCAACACTAGAAATTCAAGTATCTTCAAGATTAAGTTTCACAAGAAATTGTGAATCTAGGTTCCAGAAGATGCATAAACAGTGCCAGATGCCATGGCTCAGGGGACAATTTCAGAAAGCCATTCATCCAGCAAACTAAACTACAGCATTACTATTCTACCATAAGCGATAGAGAAATCCACTTAGCAGAACCACTATGCACTCTATACTCTGTAATGAAACCACAGGCTAATCTAGCATGGACACAAATAATCTCCTTAAGAAAACAATATGAAGTGATGGTAAGTAATTTTAAGCTCATTCCGTAGACAATGCAAAACCATTAGCATAGCACATGGTCCGCATTTCAGGAAACACTATTCTTAACTAGTGTATAATATGGGATAATGCCGATGAAGACTTACTTATCAAAATTAATCTTGAGTATTAACTGGTTTTAGGATTCTAGAATTCAAACATCTAAATTAGGTATCTTTTTTTTTTAAAGTACTGTATTACAATGTGAGCCAGGCCCATTCAGAATAATCATTAAGAGCAGAATGTTTGCATAAATGTCCAAGTTTTCTTTGTGTATATTCTGACAATCATAGCATATTGGAGAAGGTTTCAGTTTCTTTGCCTTCTTCCACTGGTTACACATAAAATGGCATTTTACTTTAATTTATAAGTAAAATGAATAGGATAACATATGTGCTATCAATCAATATCAATCACTGTCTCATAATCAAGATTCAAGATCTCTTTCTGTGAATCTAGGAGAACACCCAATTCTTCCTTACCAAAGTGGTTCACAAATGACTCAAACCCTTCCTCATCTTCAAAATGCTTTCAAATTTCAGATGCAATGCAACTAATAACAAGAGCCTTTGAGAGCAAAAGCCAAGCAGTATTTGCATATAAAATGAGACTTTATATAGCTTAAGCACTTTTCAAATACTACTTTTAAAGTTAAACTACTAATGCCAAAGGTGATTAAACTGGATAGTCTTACTTTTAGGTTCATTTATCCTTTCATTTAAATATACACTTTTGTTGTCAGCAGGCAAGCTATTCTTTCTTGAGACAGGGTCTCAGTATGTAGTTCTAGCTGTCCTGAAACTCATGGAGATTCTACTGCCTCCTAAGTACTGGGAATAAAGGTGTGCGTCATCAAGCCTGGCCCAGCAAACTACCTTTCAAGCTAGTCGTGAAGATATTTGTTAGCATTTTGACAGGCAATACAATATAAGCTGTGTGTGTGTGTGTGTGTGTGTGTGTGTGTAATAAATTATCTAAAAGAATAAAGAGGTATGGGGGTGTACATCAGTGGTAGAATATATACATGGATGAGGCAGGGTTCCATTCTCACACCACTGCCCCCCCAAAAACCAAATAAAATCTATAAGAACTAAAAAGAATAAAGTAAACAAATACAAACAATAAAGGTATTTAAAAAACAAATAATTGAGTAATTGACATGCTCTATTGCCTAAAATTATAAATGGGATGAAGCTGTAATTCAGTGGCAGAACACTTGTCTGGCATGCATAAAACAATAGGTTTTCATCTGTCACAAGGGAAGGGGAAGTGAAGGAGAGACCGTGGAGGACAGGGCAGGACAGGAAAGAAGAGTTCATGATCTAAAATGTTTATCATTTTTCTTTCTTGGAGGAACCAAAACTACCACATACACAAAGGGAACTAATAAATGAAGGAATTAATTACAGGAGTGGGGATGGAGGGAGGGCTCCTTCATATTCTCTGTTGTAGTATAAGTGTATCAATAGTAAAAACCCCTGACTCTAAATGTATTTATTTAACTTTTTTAAAAGTTACACTGATGAGATATTAGTCACAGATATAGTCTTATAATATAATTATAAGAATATAATTATACAAATTTAGCCACATAATTTTATTTTGTGGAAATTATACAAGGCTTAATATTTTTTCCACCTGACAAACAATAAAATTATGTAATCTTTATTAAAAATTAAAATGAAATTTTGGTCCATGAGTGTGGGTTAATACTATGAAAAAAGAAGAAAGTAACTGTTTTAAGCAGACTTTTCTACTTCTCCATAGGCATGAGAGCTGGACACTGTACCTCACACAGCAGAAGGTCAATGATGTGGAACACCATGCAGAGTGGAAACTTGGCAGTAAACAGAGTGAGGAACCACTGGGATGCATACATATGAGCTTCCAGGTTCAGATCACAGAAATGGCTGTACAGGTCTGGCAGCTGTTCCTAAAAGCCAAAAGGAAAGGTTTAGGGGAATGAATGCTCAAGAAGCTTTGTTGTTTGCAACAATTGCAATGTGCATCAAGCTTTCTGTTGCCATAGGGTGGCCTGCTAAGTCAGTGCACAGAGGTGATGACAGGAGATGAGGATGAACACATGGCAGATGAGTGTGGACAGAAAGACTTGGTACAACAAGATTACCCTTGCTAACATGAGAGTTCTTGCTTCCCGGAAAAATCTTCAAATCTCTCAAAACACCTTCATTCAGGAAAGGCCATCCAGAGACTGCTCCACCTGGAAATCCATCCCATCCATATACAGTCACCAAACCCAGACACTATTGCAGATGCCAAGAAGTGCATGCTGACAGGAGCCTGATATAGCTGTCTCCTGAGAGACTCTGCCAGCGCCTGACAAATAGAGAGGTGGATACTCGCAGCCAACCATTGGACTGAGCATGGGGTCCCCAATGGAGGAGCTGGAGAAAGGACTGAAGGAGCTGAAGGGGTTTGCAACCCCATAGGAAGAACAACAATATCAACCAACCAGACCCCTCCCCCCCGCCAGAGCTCCCAGGGACTAAAGCACCAACCAAGGAGTACACATGGAGGGACCCATGGTTCCAGCCTCATATGTAAAAGAGGATGGCCTTGTCGGGCATCAATGGGAGAAGAGTCTCTTGGTCCTGTGAAGATTCAATGCCCCAGTGTAGGGGAATGTGAGGACAGGGAGATGGGAGTGGGTGGGTGGGGGAATACTCCCATAGAAGCAGGGGGAGGGGTTATGGGGTAGGGGATTTCAGGGGAGGGAATCAGGAAAGAGAACATTTGAAATGTAAATAAACAAAATATTCAATAAAAAATAAATTAAAAAAAAAGAACACCTTCATTCTAATGAAAATTCTGAGTCCAAGGTTAAGAGACAGGATTCGCCTCCTACCCACCTAAAAACAAAATGTATCTTCACACTCACAAACCATAATTTCATTTGAATTTTTAATAAACATTAGATAATTTTGTTATCTGTCAGTTGTAAATGTTGCAAAATTCTCAAACAACATTATCTGAGGTATATAGTATGGTTTTAGAATAATTTTCAGCATTTGGAAAACTCTAAAACATGACCAGATATAAAAACCTATTTGTGGACTAGAGAGATGGCTAAAGAGTTCAGAGCTTCTGCTGCTCCTCCAGAGTACCTGAGTTAGGCTCCATGCACCCAAAGCAGGCAGCTCACAGGCACTTGCAGCTCTAGCTCCAGATCTGCTGCCCCCTCTGGCCACCATGTCACCCAAATACAAATAGAAACGCATTCAGATAATATACATAAATAAATTAAATACATAAATAAATATCTTTAAAAATCCAATCATGATCATATAAAAGAAATGACAAAGTAAAACTGTTCAAGAGTGCAAAACAAGATAAATAGCTTCTAACAATGCTGTTTATCTTGTAGTGTGGGGTGTGTGTGTGTGAGAGAGAGAGAGAGGGAGGGGGGGGGGGAGGGGGGGGGGGAGGGAGGGAGGGAGGGAGGAAGGGAGGGAGGGACAAGAACAGGGACAGGGACAGAGACAGAGACAGAGACAGAGACAGAGAGACAGAGGGATTAAACCATTTTTGTACCAAATGCTCACATTGAAATGGACTCAAATGTATCTGTTTGATGATTTAAATGAGGTACCTAAATTATTATCAAGCCCAACTTGATATATTAGATATAGTTATTTGACTTTCAAATCACACAAGGAATACTAACTTCTGAAAAACAAAACATCTTTTATGCCTGAGAAGTGAAAAGTATTAACAAAACAAAATAAATCTATTTACATTTTGGAAGTTATATCCATTAAACTTTCATAGTTAAATATTGCTCATTAACTCTGTTAGTGATCTTGATAACAACAAATTCATGGGTGATAGAATTTCCTATTTTTCCTTACCTGCATTAGTTTCTCAAGTTGATAGAATTTGCAGTGAAGATCTTCAAAATTGTTTTTGTATAAGTCTCTCAATTTGTAGCCATACATAATATTCACCAAAACACAGAATGCTTGCTCCTCTGGCATCTACAGGAAGACACGTAAGAAATATGAATGAATGCCATTTGTTCACACTAGCCTTTTTTTCCTAAGTGAAGTAGAATGCACATCTATCAACTAAAGTACTTTTCTTAACATCAAGCCCAAGTAAGCCTTATGATCTTCTCTTGGATTTTCTTCACAAGTGGCTGTTCAAAAAGTTGCATTCGAAGGACTATAGCCAGTCTTAGAGAAACCAATTCATTCTGTCTCTATAAACGGATGACAATTAGCTGAATATCTTACCAACTGGCATCTTAAAGGGGGGTGAGGCAAAATGCTAGTACCCCTTTACTATGGTAAAATAGCTGGAGCAGATAGATAGTTTAATGCCTTCAGGCCGTTCTATACAGAGTTCTGGCTCAGCCGAGATACTGGCACTGTGGGAGACACTGAAAACAAGAATTGAAAGGAACAGACCTTCATGACCAATGAGTGCACAGCACACACATGGTTAAGACTAAATCTTGGGAGAGGTGAGGCTGAGTACATGAAAGTACATGTTGAAGTCTGATCCAGAATGGGCCAGATCATAATAAATCATTCAAATTAACCCCAGTGCAACAATAGGCAGACACAAATTTCTATTTACCTTTAGACATACAACATAAATGACACATATATCTCCTCAATATCTCCTTCATATAAAGAACATGACACATCCAATGAATACACATGGAAGACAATATGGTTACCATTCAGCCTTGATGTAAAAAATATATTGTGACAATTAACTGACAATTCTAGCCCATAATCGTTACTCAGATACCTAAAATGGTTCTATGTCTGTAGTCTTAGCACTTAGGAGAGGCAAAAGGATTGGAGGTCAAGGTAGTCCACAGAGACACAGCTTGTGATAAGCACGGGCTACTGTGACTCTACCTCAGAAAAGCAAGAGAGGAAGACAGCTAAATGTAATAACAGTCGTACTTGATCTTCGAAACTTTTGAAATATCTGTATTTTTATCAGCTTAGTCAGTTAATGCCTTTGAACTTCAGTAGATTTATATTTTAAACCAATTAAGATCTAATACTTGATATGCCAGTACTTTTGAATCTCTCCTACAGTTTTCCCAACAGTAGTTACTTACTTAAAACCACTAAAATTACTCCTTAGGCTATTATAATGATTAATGTTTCACTGAAAAATGCAATCCAATTTATCACTGATATGTAATTAGTCTAAAAAGTTGAACAATGTATTTTTAAATAAAATATTAAGGTGCAGGAACACGGTAGATCTTTAGTAGCAAATTCTCATTTTACTGTGTAATGGAAGTTTCTTCCAAAAATCTCCCAAAAAGTGCTTTTGTGTATATGTATAAAGCATTTAGACAAAGTATTAAAGTGCATCTATGAATAAAATCACTGTGTATATCTGTATATCTTCACCAGACAAGCCAAAGAATTTGCACTTAAGTATAGAAAATTTTAACACAATGCTTTTAAATATTCTGGGTTATTTAGCATATTCCTTCCTGCATCTGGAAAATTTCTCCAGATGCCAAATAATTTAAAATATAGTAATTTAACCTTAAAAATAAGCATGATTTTCTAAAAACCAGTGCACATTCTATTTAAATTAGTTTAAAAGTACGTGGAAATAAATATGGTAGAAAAAGATACTAGGTTAAAATAGAATACAATTTTTATAGAAAATGAAATACCAGGAAGGGGGTATCAATTGAAATGTAAATGAGGGGTCCTGTGGGCTGGGGTAGACACAGAGTTGGTCTGCTCCTGTCCTGTGGAGATACTGACTCCTGAGTCATCCTAGAGGAGTCACTGCACTCAGAGCAGCCGGTAAGAACTCCATCTCACTCTCTAAGCCCCAGAGATACATCTGGGAGCCAGGGCCATTCAGGACACAGCAGCTACCCAAACCCCGCCCCTCCGGAGTTCCACTTCCCTTCCTCCCCTGCCTGGTCCTGTGGGCTGGGACAGACACAGAGTTGGTCTGCTCCTGTCCTGTGGAGATACTGACTGAGTCATCCTAGAGGAGCCTCTGCACTCAGAGCAGCCGAGGAGCCACTGCACTCAGAGCAGCCGAGGAGCCTCTGCACTCAGAGCAGCCGAGGAGCCACTGCACTCAGAGCAGCTGACACTGAGTTGATCTACTCCGGTCCTGTGGAGATACTGACTCCTGAGTCATCCTAGAGGATCCACTGCACTCAGAGCAGCAGACACCAAGATTAGGATCATAAGACTACGGAGACATCTGGATCTGAGAAGCTCTGCAACAAGCAAGATAACTGGAAATACAGACTCCAGTCTTACACAGTGAGGGCAGGCAACACTAGAGTTAACCAGATGGCGAAAGGCAAGCGCAAGAACATAAG
>NW_021604588.1:5894368-6037181 GCF_004785775.1 Grammomys surdaster
TAAATAGTCCCATAACCCCTAGGGAAATAGCAGCAGTCATTAAAAGTCTCCCCACTAAAAAAAGCCCAGGACCAGATGGTTTTAGTGCTGAATTTTATCAGACCTTCAAGGAAGACCTAATACCAATTCTCTTCAAACTATTCCACAAAATAGAAACAGAAGGAACACTACCCAATTCGTTCTATGAAGCTACAATTACACTCATACCCAAACCCCACAAAGACACGACAAAGAAAGAGAACTTCAGACCAATCTCCCTTATGAATATCGATACAAAAATACTCAATAAAATTCTAGCAAACCGAATCCAAAACAATCATCCATCATGATCAAGTAGGTTTTATTCCAGGAATGCAGAGATGGTTCAATATTCGGAAATCCATCAATGTAATCCACTATATAAACAAACTCAAAGAAAAAAACCACATGATCATCTCACTAGATGCTGAGAAAGCATTTGATAAAATTCAACATCCCTTCATGATAAAAGTCTTGGAAAGATCAGGAATTCAAGGCCCATACCTAAACATAGTAAAAGCAATTTACAGCAAACCAGTAGCCAACATCAAGCTAAATGGAGAGAAACTTGAAGCAATCCCACTAAGAACAGGGACTAGACAAGGCTGCCCACTCTCCCCCTACCTATTCAATACAGTACTGGAAGTCCTAGCCAGAGCAATTAGACAACAAAAAGAAGTGAAAGGGATACAAATAGGAAAGGAAGAAGTCAAAATATCGCTATTTGCAGATGATATGATAGTATACTTAAGTGACCCCCAAACTTCCACCAGAGAACTCCTAAACCTGATAAACAATTTCAGCAAAGTGGCTGGTTATAAAATCAACTCAAACAAATCAGTAGCCTTCCTCTACATGAAAGATAAACAGACTGAAAAAGAAATTAGGGAAATGACACCCTTCACAATAGTTGCAAATAATATGAAATACCTTGGTGTGAATCTAACCAAGCAAGTGAAAGACCTGTACGACAAGAACTTCAAGTCCCTGAAGAAAGAAATTGAAGAAGATCTCAGAAGATGGAAAGATCTCCCATGCTCATGGATTGGCAGGATTAATATAATAAAAATGGCCATCTTGCCAAAAGCAATCTACAGATTCAATGCAATCCCCATTAAAATCCCAACTCAATTCTTCACAGAGTTAGAAAAGGAAATTCTCAAATTCATATGGAATAACAAAAAACCCAGGATAGCGAAAACTATTCTCAACAATAAAAGAACTTCTGGAGGAATCAACATTCCTGACTTCAAGCTATACAACAAAGCAATAGTGATAAAAACTACCTGGTATTGGTACAGAGACAGGCAGGAAGATCAATGGAATAGAATTGAAGACCCAGAAATGAACACACACTCCTATGGTCACTTGATCTTTGACAAAGGAGCTAAAACTGTCCAGTGGAAAAAGGACAGCATTTTCAACAAATGGTGCTGGTTCAACTGGAGGACAACATGTAGAAGAATGAAAATTGATCCATTCTTATCCCCTTGTACAAAGCTCAAGTCTATGTGGATAAAGGACCTCCACATAAAACCAGATACACTGAAACTAATAGAAGAGAAGGTGGGGAAGATCCTCGAATACTTGGGCACAGGGGAAAAGTTCCTGAACAGAACACCAATGGCATATGCTCTAAGATCAAGAATTGACAAATGGGACTTCATAAAATTGCAAAGTTTCTGTAAGGCAAAGGACACTGTCAATAGGACAAAATGACAGCCAACAAATTGGGAAAAGATCTTTACCAATCCTACATCTGATAGAGGGCTAATATCCAATATATACAAAGAACTCAAGAAAGTAGACTCCAGACAACCAAATTACCCTATTAAAAAATGGGGTATAGAGCTTAACAAAGAATTTTCAACGGAAGAAACTCGAATGGCTGAGAAGCACCTAAAGAAATGTTCAGTGTCCTTAGTTATCAGGGAAATGCAAATCAAAACAACCCTGAGATTCCATCTCACACCAGTCAGAATGGCTAAGATTAAGAACTCAGGTGATAGTAGATGCTGGCGAGGGTGTGGAGAAAAGGAACACTCCTCCATTGTTGGTGGGACTGCAAGATGGTGCAACCACTTTGGAAATCAGTGTGGCGGTTCCTCAGAAAATTGGACATAGCATTACCTGAGGATCCAGCTATACCACTCCTAGGTATATACCCAGAAGATGCTCGAACATATAACAAGGACATATGCTCAACTATGTTCATAGCAGCCTTATTTATAATAGCCAGGAGCTGGAAAGAACCCAGATGTCCTTCAACTGAGGAATGGATTCAAAAAATGTGGTATATTTACACAATGGAGTATTACTCAGCTATTAAAAACAATGAATTCGAGAGGTTCCTAGGTAAATGGATGGAACTAGAAATTATCATCCTGAGTGAAGTAAGCCAATCACAAAAGAACACACATGGTATTCACTCACTGATTATTGGATATTAGCCCAGAACCTTGAAATGCCCAAGATGCAACTCACAGGCCACATGAAGCTCATAAAAAAGGAAGACCAAGTGGGGGTGATTCGGTCCTTCTTAGAAGGAGCAACAAAATACTCAAGGGAGCAAATATGGAGACAAAGTGAGGGACAGAAACTGAAGGAGGGGCCGTTTCAAGACCACTCCACCTGAGTATCCATCCCATGTGCAGTCACCAAAGGTAGATGCTGATGTGGAAGTCAGGAAGTGCATGCTGATAAGAGCCTGATATGGATGTCTCCTCAGAGGCCTTCAAGAGTCTGACATATTCAGAGGCAGATGCTCACAACTAGCCATTGAACTGATCATGAGGTTCTCCATGGAGGAGTTAGAGTGAGGACTGAAGGAGCTGAAAGGGTTTGTGGCACCATGAGGAGAGCTACAATACCAACCAACCACAGCTCCCAGGGTCCTAACCACCAGCCTGGGAGCACTTATGGAGGGTTCCAGGGCTTCAGCTGAATATGTAAGAGTGGAGGGCCCTGCTGGGCACAGGTGGAAGATGAGATCCTTGACCTCATGAAGGCTGGATGCCCCAGGGGGTGGGAATTTTGAGGGTGGGGAAATGGGAGTGGGGGGGGTAAGTGGGGGTTACATCCACGGAGAAGAAGGAGGAGGGGTAAGGGGATGGGGGGTTCCCGGGTGGGTGGGGGATGGGGTAAGGGGATAACATATGAAATGTAAATAAAATATCTAATAAAAAAAAAAAGAAAAAATCAGTATTGATAAAAACCAAAATTCCTTTCCAAATTTAGAACAAAACCTGTTAGTGTTCACTGGTTACTAATTATGATAGAATATTCTTCATTGATTCACTGACAATAAACACACAATGAAAACTAAAAAAAAAAAGAAATGTAAATGAGTAAAATTATTAATAAAAAAGGAAAGAAAATGAAATACATAATCCATTTACATCACCTCCTTTGAACAAATATTAAAATGAATTAAAGTTTACTATAATTTAATTTCTAAAGTAGCTTAAAATTGTTGTGGTTATATACTACCCATGCTAATTAGCCTCTAACTACAGATAACATATTCTTAGAACTCAATAAATGGATTAACAGCATCTGTTTGAGAATTCTTGCACTGCTGAATCTACTCAACGTCACAAGCTAGTGCCAAAGCCCCTAAAAATTTTCTAAGCACAAAAGCATCTAATTTTAAAAGACTATTTAGATATGACACTCTTGAAAATTCAAAACTTTAGTTTTGAATATACTTTCCTTTTCGTTTTTCATCTGTCTGAGGTAAATGTTTGTGGGTGAGGAAGAGGCAGCAATCCTCAAAGCAGCAGGTGCCAGCAATGATTAATATGCAGCGGGAAGGGTGACTGCAGAGAAGAGCAGCAGCAGCAGCTTATGTAGCTGACAAGGAACTGGTCAGCAAGACACTAATAATATTTCCCTGGACCCTGACGTATGTTATCTGATTAACACTTTAGAATAGCCTATGGTCTTCGACTTCCTTTTTTTTTAAGATTTATTTACTTATTTTATGTATGCAAATACACTGTCATTCTTTTCAGACACACCAGAAGAGGGCATTAGATCCCATTACAGATGGTTGTGAGTCACCATATGGTTGTTGGGAATTGAACTCAGGACCTCTGGAAGAGCAGTCAGTGCTCTTAACCGCTGACATCTTTCCAGCCCCGCCTATGGTCAACTACTGGCTTAGACAACAGAGAAAAATAATACAAGAAAAAAGCTTGTCTGTATTCAAAGTAGCTGACAGGTTGATAGATAAACAACATATATTGATTAATTTCACAACATAATATAAATTTCAAATTAGGATATATTTTTATTAGTATGATGCTGAATATCAGTTAATCTTTTCTTAAGGATCCTGAAGGCATTTCTGTCTTTCATGTTATTTTTAAAATCCATGGCAACAACTACATAATTCAATTAATTTAGAGTATGTGATGTTAATGACGTATGTCTTGGGACATACCTTAGGAGATACTTTTAATGATCAATCTCACAAAGGCTACTTACTATATGGCTTTCATTACTGTAAACAAGAGGCACAAAAAAATTCTGAGGATTTAACTTTTCTAGTTATTTGCCTCATTCCAAAGGAGAGCAAGAACAGTGTACATTTCCAAATAATTACAACCTGAAAATAAGCCAGGTTTCCCAGAACCTCAAAACGGATTCCTTAGAACTATGTTCTCATTGAGCTTTAATCAATGCAGTGGCCTGTGTTAGGAAAGGGCTATATTATACAGGGATCTCTTTTCATTCCAGCAGTCCACCTTAGAGGAAGGCTTTGTAAAAACCAGGAAGTAAACAAAACTTAGAAGTCTTACAAGACTCAGGAATGAAATAAAGTCAGAAGTCTCAAGAAACTCCTAAATGTTGTAAGAATGGTCCCAATGCTTCCTCTGAGTTATTAAACAGTAATAACTACCATACAGAAGGCTCTCCAGCCAGCTGTAAACTGTGCCAGGAGCTCTAGGAGTTCAACTTCTGTGTGTTGTTGCTAAGGGTGGAGTGGACTTCTTGGTGATGCAGCTGCCTCTGAGCCACCCATGCTCCCATCAATAACTCTGTCCCAACACCCCAGCTGGACTTTGATCTGCCACTGTTGCCTGTCTAAGGTAAGTAGGTAACTTGTTCACACCTCCCAGGACAAGTGACACACAATGGGCAGAAGCAAAAATGGTTAATTTCAGAGAGTATTTTGTGCAAAACAAAGCAGCAGCATCCTTGACTTGAATCTCAGCTTTTGACCTCAGTAAAGACAAGGTTCCTTTAGAAGAAAGTTGGCTCTCAGATGTGAAGAACACATGCCATTCAGTGGGATGCTGGACAGCTCTAATAGTCTTAGAAACGTCCCCACCACCATTCAAAGATTTTAAAACAAAATTGATCATTAATCCAAACTTCTTCCATGCACTCCAAATGTCCAGTCTCCTGAGGGACCTAACCATTTTAGATACTACTTGCATTCAGTGTTGGAAGAATTATGATAATAAACTGTTTGACATCACAGACTATCACAAGAAGATAGGACGTGATGATATCAAAAGAAAAAGAAAGCAAGAAGTACCACAGTATCTGATGCTGCACCAAGAGGGAGAGCAACCTAAAGTGAGGTGAGGTGAGCCATGATAACAGCACCATGGGGTATCTCTCTTACTAGAGTGAGGTAATCAGCATTGAGACTGTGAGCCTACTACAAATGCGCATTTCAGAGTGCCAGACTCAAAGCAATGCCTTAGTTTAAACTAGTGGGCCTCTTTGCTATGCATTATTTCCTTCTTTATGAACATTCCTCTCCCTCCTCAGACATTCTAGTGTTTGATGTTCTCAAATGCCATTCTCATCTTCTGAGCCTTGGTTACTCTTCTGAGCTTAAAGATTTCCTCTCATCATGTCAGATTTGATGTCTCCCCAAGTATCAGCCCCTAGTTTCAGTGGGCTGCTGGACAGTTCTAATAGTATTAGAACTAATTCAAAGATTGTAAAACAAAAGTAATCATTGATCCAAACTTCTTCCATTTACTTTAAATGAATATAAATCTTTTAGTTAAAAGCACCATAGCTGCCAAGGACCAAGCTAGAGAACTGGGTGTTTTATCTTTCACTTTTCCTTTACTAATCCAGAAGTTGCTCATTTTTCCTTCTAAGTATTTCTTACTTCCTCCCTTTTTCACAGTCTCAACATATGTCATGGAGTCTAGCTAGCCTCTCATGGCTGTCTGTTCCCTCCAGCTTTGCACTCTAAGCAAAAGCAAACAGAAGAATATGAATGTCTACCCTTGCCCAATGGCTTCTCCTTTGTGTTGAAAGGAAATCTAATGAGTATGTAATCCTTATCATGCGGCCCCTTCCTATCTTATCCTGTTTACCCCACATGTAGTAAAGTGTGTTTCCACTTGGTTTCTCTCTAAATAGAGTACCAAATTGTTTCCATACACTTGATCTCATTCATTTTGTCTACAACTCATCAACTTTAATTATTTTTTTTCTTGCCAAAATAGCTACCTGCTCCAGAAAGTTTTCTAACAGTCCATCAGAACTGGGCTGGGCAAGTTTCCTGTCAACTATCTTGCCTGGTGCTTCACTTTGATGAGCAGACTAAGTTCTCCAGTGAGCATGTATTGTTTCTCTCATCAGAAAGTCAATGAAGACACAGAAAGGAGAATAAAAATAAGTTTGTATGTACATTACTTATATCTCATCCTAGACATAAACTACAAATGTAATCCCACTTCAAAGCCCACAACCTGGCAATTGATGCTAAATCAAAGTGACTGACAGGAAAAAGAAGTGGGTAAAAATAAATCTGACAAATTCTACCAGATTTCCTTCTTGTAGTATAACAGTTCATAGTGGTCTAAATTCCGATGTTTGTGCTTATGCTGATACTTTTATTCAAAATAGTTATGCTAAAAATAACTTTAAATAACCAATTTATTTGCTTCTAGTTAACAAAACTAATTGAAAAACTGTCATTGGCCAACAAAGGACTAGCCCAAATTGAAACCCATCCCTGACACTATCAATGATACTCTATTATGCTTGCAGACAGGAACCCAGAATAATTGCCCTCTGAGAGGCTGAGCTTGGGGAATCTTGTGGAAGAGTTAGGGGAAGGATTGAGGAACCCATAGAGGATGGGAACTGAACAGAAGGACCATCAGAATCAACTAACCTGGGCCGTTAGGGGCTCCCAGGGACTGAACAGGCAACCAAAGAGCAAGCACGGGCTGGACTTAGGACTCCACAAGCATATGTAGCAGAGTGTAGCTTGGTCTTCATGTGGGTCCAACAACAACTGGAGTAGGGGGCTGTCTTTGTATCTATTTACTGTCTATGGATCCCATTCCCCTAACGGGGCTGCCTTGTCTAGCTTCAGTCGGAGAGGATGAATCTAGTCCTGCAGAGACGTGGTGTGCCAGGGTGGGGTGATACTCAGGGGGAACTCCCCCCTCATAGAGAAGAAGAGAATGGGAAAGGAGCTGGAAGGGACTAGGAAGAGAAGGGGGCTGGATATTGGACTATAATATAAATAAATACATTAATGAATAAAATACAACAGTTTAATAAAGAGAGAGAGGGAGACACAGAGGGAGGGAGGACTGTCCTGTCTTGAAAACATGTTTTAATTTATCACCCAAGTTATAATTTAAAAAGATATGCTATGTATAAGCTTCCTAAAGTAGGAAATCAGCAGGAATATCAAAACATGTCCAAAATAAACTCAGGGACACTATTTAGAACATGGAAAAGTACTTACATGCAACAGTAATACAGCAGCAAGAAAAGACTGTCCTTGACAGTACCCAATGTCTTCATCGTACACAGAATAGGCCTAGAGAAAGATAATGAAAAAGTCATATTAAAAAGACTCATAAATCTTAACTTACATGTTGGCTCCCATCAGGTGCCTGCTTGCCCTATCTCGGACCTTTCTGTCACATTTGCACTGCTTTTTCCATTTGAGCCCAAATGCCACCAGTGCAGCGGGACTCCTCTAAGATACCTTCTTCAAAGCAGCCCTACATGTTCCAGTATGGCAGGCTCATCCTCAGGATATGAAATAAACAGACAACTCAGATCACCTAAATTAACTAATTTAAGCCAGCATGCATGAGCTATGGAAACCCTGGGTAAATGATGAGGAATTACAAGGCTCATATGAGAGTTCCAGTGCACTACAACAAAAAACTCAAAGCTTCTCAAAACTGTAGGACGAATTCACCATTCTAATAAACAGAATCAATTAACAATTAAAACCTCCAAACATGGTGTCCAACCTGCTGATAGTTGCCGAGAACCACTATCAACTATGACTCAATACAAAACTATAAACAATTAGTGATTTCTATGCATGTGTGAATTACAGAATGTGAGCTTACAGATGGCATTGCTTTGCAATGTTAAAAGGTTGTATATGCCTGCTGTAAGCCCTTAATGACCTTCCAATGACTCTCCCATTTTCTAAACGCTGCTAAGAAAAACCAGGCTCTTGTTATGTCTATTGCTGGACAAGGCAGATGCATTTAAAATTGCCCTGCATGTTTTGCAGGATGTCCAAAGGTACATCATGCTGAGAACATACACCCACTACTGAAGGTTCTTTGGCTATTCCATACCACTCCCTTCATTTTAACCATGCCAAGTTAAAACTGGCAAGAGTCCAACTCATAGGAAATACAGCACTCCCTGAGAAGGAACAAATGTACCATTTAGTTTGACATAAGCCTGTTTGTCTTCAGAGGAAAAGAAATAAAGTTGCTTACTTAATATTTTCTAACTAGTATTTTAAACACTTGAAGACACTCTACAGTAGTTGTTAGGAGGCTGAGTCAGCAAAGAGAGCTTATTTATTAAAAAGGTAAGATAAGAAATTTGGCACTTGGGAGGTAGAGGTAAGTGGACTTCTGAGTTCAAGGCCAGCCTGGTCTACAGAGTAAGTTCCAGGACAGCCAAGGCTACACAGAGAAACCCTATCTCGAAAAAACAAAAAAAACATAACAAAACAAAACAAAAGCAAAAACAAAAAGAAAGAAAAGAAAGAAATTACAAAGACTCTCTGTGAAAATCCAGCTAGCTAATGTTTTAAATGTTTTAGATTTTGAGGGATAATCAAGTTATCTGTCAAAGTTTAAATGACATTCTTAAGTCAAGGGAAGTATGAAAACAGGCTTTGTGAGTCATGTTTTACTTACTGCTTCCTGAAATAGAAGAAGAAAGTTCAGATGCTGCCATATTTATAAAAGCCAAGAATTCCAGAACTAGGCAGGTACCAATTCCATGCATGTGCCTTAATTGAGATGATTTCCACTCAATTGCTTAATAAAATTCATTGTGCATATGAAGACTTCCTGCCTAGAGCAATGGTTATTAAATATTTTTTGCAATTTTTTCCTAGTACTCAAAATAGCCCCAAGGGCCTTCTATATGCTTAGGCAGGCATTCTGCACTGACCTCGGGCCTAGCCCTATACCCATTTTTGTGTATAATATAGTCAGGTAAGCATATACATACATTTGATTTTCAGAATGTCTGAACTGGGGCATTTTGCATTGCTATCATTATAGAACATTGAAAGTATCATCCCTCTAGAATGCTGCTTGTGCCTCTGTAGTCTAAAATCTCCATCAGACATTAACTGAGCTATATTACTACAACATATTTGTAATTGGTAAAAGAATTTCATATAGAAAAATCATATCAAATATACTCATATGTCTGGATTCTCACAACCTCTAAGAGAAAAATGAGGCTATATGACAAAGAAAGGGCTCAAAAAAAATGGGACCAATGTGACAATGTTTTCACTAATAGATGAAGAAGAGTGGGATAAAGCTGGTCAAGTTCTTGTTGTTTGGTATTAAAATAAAATAAATTTATCCACTCTGTTTTGTACAAACTTATAGGACACTTATTATTTGATATCAGATGTTCAGTCTTTCAGATGTCAACAAACATTTAATTGTAGAATATCTGCCTTACATGAACCAAGGCCCAAGGTCCAATCCCCAATATGGAGGAAGGAATGGAGGAAGAAGAAGGAACAAAAGGAGAAAGGGAGGGAAGGAGGGACCAAGGGGCTTTGGGGGGAATCATCCTTTCTAAAAGCACACTGAAGTCACTGTCTACTATATTCCCACAAATTCCCATTCCTATGATAACTACATATCCTTGTTATTTCTGCAAAATTATTAAAACATGACCTGCACACTCGAAAGTTTCCTAAGTAGGAGGATAAATAGTAGAGGCACCCAGTTTATGCTAGTACCCAAAGTAACAAAATAGCCTAATTTTGCACCTAAAATTTTGTTTGTATTATTTAGAAATATATGCTAATAAGATTATACTTTATAACTCAATATTTTTTGTTTAGCTCATAAGACATAAATTTTTGTTTTGAGTTTTGAGCAGGGTTTCTCTGTGTAGCCCTGGCTGTCCTGGAAGTTGCTCTATAGATCAGACTGGCCTTGAACTCAAAGATCCATCTGCCTCTGCCTCCTGAGTTCTAGAATTAAAGGCATGCGCCAACATTGTCTAGCTAAGATATAAAATTTTACTTAGAAGGTTACAGCATTTTATTATATTAAGAGAGAAAAATCACAAACAAAAAAAAATAAGGGACTGGCTATTTGTCCCTTCAGAGTAAAGTCCGTAAGTCCCTTGGCCTGACAATGAGAACAAGCCTATGACATGCCATTTTATTAAAACACTTTCACACTAATGAGATAAGGAAATACCAAGAAGATATGTATAAATAGTTGAAAATTAAAAACTCAAATGTTCCTTACTTGACTTATATAAATATAGAATAAAACTATCTTTGGATGCTTTTAATTATAAAGAAAGAAAGGAAGTGTGAAAGGCACAACTCACACTTAAGCTCCAGAGCAGGCTCTTTGCTGTTATCTGTATGTGCTCTGTGGATCTCTAGGTCTGAAGATGTGTTGGCCTGCATAGCCAAGTTCAGGAGGTGATAACAAAACTTAACTCTCAAGCACAACAGAGAATACTGAAAAACTAATCACATATATGACTACAGCTAGGAATGTAGAGGAATAATAATCACAAATTCCAGAGTGGTTAACTTGTGTGGGGGAAGACTTAACCCAAAGGAGGAATGGGGTTAATGAAAAATATTGGCAATATTTCTCCTAATTTTTAAGTATAAAATATTACTTATTTTTTAAGTCACAAATACAAATTAAACATGCTTGCTATGTTTAATAAATTTAAGTTTTAATTTAAATATTTTAAAAGTACTAATCGGTATCCATTGAATAGTTTGTATTTTAACTTGGGTATCACCTCCAGAACACAAATATATAAAAGACACCAAGTAGTTTTCACTGGAGTTTAAATACATACACATTTTCTCTCTCTCTCTCTCTCTCTCTCTCTCTCTCTCTCTCTCTCTCTCTCTCTCTCTCTCTCATACACACACACACACACACACACAAGCATTGTCTTCAATGTACCTATGTTCTCTGAAGTTGTCAGGACTTTAGACCTTACAATTCTGAATTATTTTCTTCAGGTTAGAAAGGGTTAGGCTCCTATGTACCTTTGGCCACAACATTTTTAGTAATCAATCACAGCAGAACTGGGTTGTAACTGTGATTCTTCTTAAGGCAACAGATTTAACACGTACCGTTGACTCTTTATTACTAAACACACTCACACCTCAATGAGGCATATATACAACACAGGCATATCACAACCTTTCAGGAGCTAGCAGCATTAGCCAGTGCTTCAGTGCTGCACTTGGAGGCCATGGTACACACCAAAATCGCCAAGAAAAAAGAAAACTTATAGCAATAAATATAATGTGATGCTTGTTTATAGTGAGAGTTAAGCATCAAATAATTTAAAATTCTCTATGAGTACCTGGAACAAATGAACAAACAATAACAACAACGAAATGTAATGTTGTATGAGTGCTGATTTTGAGGTTGCAAGTAAATTTTACTCAGTAAGATGAATCTATAAGTACAGAACCTATAAAAATGACTGATTGTGTATATGTGTATGAGTATGTGTATGTACATATCTTTATGTAGAAATACATATTCAAAGTTAAATTGAAATAGCTTATCTGAGCTACTAGCGTACACAAAGTAAATACAAAGAGTTTTTAAATAAAAGGAAACTGTTATTGATCATAATCATTAGTTTTAGGGAAATGGCAAATACTGAAAAATTCATGTACAACAAATATTAGCAAAAGTCATTCCCAGTCTAGAGTGTCACACTTGAAATTTCTTTCTACATGAATATTCTAATTAAAATTTTTCAGTATTTCTAATTAAAATTTTCAGAAATTTCACTTGAAATTTCTTTCTACATGAATATTCTAATTAAAATTTTTCTAATATCCCTCATAGTGTTCCCTACAGGCTTTTAGAATCATTATCAATTAATTACATTTCCATAGTTACACAGTACTCAGAACAATCAGTCCACAATGAACATATCATTTTATAAAGGTTAATTCTAATTTTTCTTTGAAATTTACCATGTGTTTTCCAATAAAAACAATACAGTTCTGACAGCCTCAAAGTGGCCTCCATCACTCAAATACCTAGAACAGAAATTTGCTAGCACAATACCCTAAGACTCTAGTTCCAAAGTTTATTAGAAGTTTTCCATTAATGACTCTGAATGTAAAGCATGTCAGATTCTAGCTCTGCCATTTTCCAGAATTACTTAACTTCCCTTTCATTGAGGCAAAATATGGAAGACCAGTGGAGACAGTGAGCAAAATTGACAAAGCAATTGCTCTAATGAAGGTTTGTTTCTTGGCAAAAAGATGACAACAGTCATACTAGATAATTTATATAATGTTTGAAAGTAGTATGTATAATAGTGAAAAATAAAAGAGAAATGGACTAAAAAGAGACTTAATTTTTAGATTGCCTTTCTTTTATTTTTGAGATTATAACTATATCATTTCCCTTTCTTTCCATTTCCCCTTGAATTCATGGTCTCATGTCTCATTCGTTGTTGCTATAAGAATATGTATATATGCATATACATACATATTCCTAAATATAACCTGATCAGTCTCTATACTGCTTATATCTATGTTTTCAGGACTGACCTTGTGGTGTAAGATAACCAATCTGTGAAGTAGCTATTATCTCCAACTCTCAACATCCCTTAGTTGCCTGTAGCTCTTCCTGTAAGGTTTCGACCTCTGGTCTTTTTCCCCTGTCTGCTTTTGCTTTGCTATGTTTATTGTTTACTTTTTGTTCAGCTAATGTTTAAGGAGTCAGGGTGAGATTTTCTGGATGTAGCTTTTGACTTATTAAGGGGACACAGAAGCTATTCAATTTTTTTTTTTTTTTTTTTAGACAGGGTTTCTCTGTGTAGCCCTGGAACTCACTCTGTAGACCAGGCTGGCCTCGAACTCAGAAATCCACCTGCCTCTGCCTCTCAAGTGCTGGGATTAAAGGCATGCGCCACCACTGACCGGCCGCTATTCAATTGTTAATAGTGGCTATACTACACAAGTCTGTCATAACGTCCATGAAGAAGTAAGTGCCCTTGAGAAGAGAACAGACGGAAGCTAATGAGTCAGCTGTGTAAATCTGTTGGGTAGTCTTCTTGGTAAAGGGAAAGTCAGTTTAGTACAAGGGCTCTGGGTATGAGCTTGTCTGTACAAGTGGCCAGGCCAGAATGGTTGAAAGAATATTCTGATATGACTTTCCAGCCTGGTAAACCTCTACAAGGTCTTTTGTTTTTACACTGAGTAAAATAAAAAGCTACTGCAAACAGATGATGTTAATGTAAACCAGGGTAACAAGCGTAAAGCTGGTAAGTGATTAAGATTTCTTGATGCACTGAATATGTGGAACTGGGAAAGGCAGTCATGTGCAGCCTGCTGTGTGGAAAGAAGGGGGAATTGGCATCTACAATACTGCTATGAATCTGTAGCTTTCCAACACACACAGGTGGATTTAAAACCAAGCACGACCATGGGAGGTTTTGGAAGGTAGAACAAGGAGTTCCAAATTTGCTCTTCCCTAGCAGGAGAAAAGTGTCTAATCAACACTTTCAGAACACTAAAAAGTTAGTGAAGGTAAACAGAATCATGGGAAATAACTATTTCAGAAAAGCAACTGAATTTTGAATTGCCAGCAAAATGTCATACCTTAACCCTTAAATAACTGAAAACCAACAACCTACATGTGGAAAGATACCCAACTGTCCAAGGACAAAGCCAAGTGAGAGCTCCTACACAGTTGTTCCCAGAGCCCCTTCAGAGAGAATCAGATTTTGTCTGCTGGTTCCCAGCAATATTCTACCTACAAGGCTCACCCAATGTAAGAAGCATTCTCCCTGAGGCATTGGGCTATTGCAGGTGATGGATACAAATGAGACAAAGTGCATACCAACCCTAAAGCTCTTACTAAAGAGAAATCTTGGGAATGAGAGATCCACAAAGGTTAGGATACCCCCATATAGGTTTTGTAATGCACCATACAGGTTTAAGGTTTACCACCTGCACAGACAAGACTAGAGAAGGCTCCAAAACTCTCAAGTATGCAGTATTATGAAACTCTACATAAACAGGGAGTGAAGGCATGACAGAGTTTACCACTGGTAGGTTGAGTAAAGGGAGGATAATCTAAAATACACCTCACCTGTCTCTTGCAAAAGAATGGCATAATTACTAGATCCAAGAACTGAAGAAACTCTCAGTTCAATCAGCCAAGCAACAAGAGAGATCTCAGTGGCCAGATCTGATAGAAGACTGATGTGGTTAGTTCACCAAAGTTCCCCTTCAGATAGCCTACTGCAAAGAACATCACGAGGCAAATGAGGAGAGACACATTAAAGACTGCCAGAGGTGATGGGAAGTGATTTCTTTGTACTTAATTTTGCTATATGAGCTCTTTCAATAATAAAGAAAAATACAGGTTAAAAGGCATGCCTATAAGTACACATGTACATACATATCTATGTGTACAGACATACATCCTCTAGTTTTATCCACTGAGAAGACTTTCAAGCAATGACACCTAAGAACAGTCATCACTCTTCACATCCAAATCTTGGTTCCTTACCATTTTGATTAAAGGAACAGAGTCTTCTGGAGAATTGTGTAAGCTTAAGCTAAGCAAAGAAATAAGTATAAGCCAGGCGGTGGTGGTGCACCATTAAAGGTGGTGCCTTTAATACCAGCACTTGGGAGGCAGAGGCAGGTGGATTTCTGAGTTCAAGGCCAGCCTGGTCTACAGAGTGAGTCCCAGGACAGGCAGGACTACAAAGAGAAACCCTGTCTCGAAAAAAGAAAGAAAGAGAAATAAGTATAGAACATATTTCTGAGCAATAATGGAAGGTCATGCTCACAAAGTTAGAGAATTTGCCAAAGGAATATAGAAGCCTGCTTGAAGATATTTCACTGGCCAGTATGGAGATAATCTGAGCATCAAAATGAGTAACAGTAGTGATAGAACATAAAATATAACAGAATGAATACAATAAGGATCCTAATCAATTAGACCTAGCAAAAAGGACCCTAATAAATTGGTGGGTTATTTTAAAAAGAGGAGTGTTGAACAAAAGTTGGGAAGGGAGGAGAAGAGGCAGGTCTTGGAGGAGTCAAGAGAGCAATAGAAAGACTATATGAAGGAATCATATTGAAAGCATGTATGACATTATTAAAGAATTAACAAAAATATTATTTTGAAAGAAATAATCCTTAAGCAAACATGGCTATGACAATAAATAAATGAGTGAATATATCAAAATATGATTCAAGAGTAAATGTTTATAGCCAAAAAAGATCTCAACAAAATACCTATTAACTCTAAGGAATTAAAGAAAAACACTTCATAGTGGATAATCCTGGTAGACAAAAACTGATTTACATAATCACAGTGAAGATCACACAAAATGGGAAAAGTGAAACTGCATAGGACTTAAGAAGAAGAAATAGGTACAAACGATTTCTTCTGTATAATTCTTGTGAAAGATGTATAACTCAAATAAAACATAAGAGAACATCAGAAGAGGTTAAATTTGAGGACAATCTAAAAAGCATCTGGCCTATAATCTTTAAAAACTGTAACACCAAGAGACTTAAGGAAACAGTGATCTAGACCTGGTAAAATCCACGAGTCAGTGAGAACTAAATAAAATGTGTGATTTAAACTCGAATTCTTTTCTACACACCACGTCCACTAACCTGACCATCAATAAACATGGGTGATGTCTACTGCTTAATAGCTACAATGCTTCAGTGCTATGTGATCAACTAAGAGTTGGGTTATGATTATGTGGGACAATGTCCTTGCTTATAAGAGAGGTATTTGGGGGGCAAAGAGGTATCATGCTAATAAATCACACGCAAAATAACTAGTGAAACAAAATTCTGATGATGCAACTCTCCTGTAAGTTTAAGACTGTTAGGTAATATATGTACACATATAAGTAAACATATGTACATGTATATGCAAATTCCATAGTATTTATCAAATGTAATAAAAAGTTAGCTTAAAAGCTTATTAAGTTTGTCCTATATGCTGTTAAGAAGAAGTGTATGAACATAAACTCTAAAAATAGGTTCACTGATATGAAATACTCTGAACTAGGCTAGATGTACTCACAAATATTCACTAACAAAGCAACTTTCTTATCTAACATAGCTGGCACAATTCCTAGACGTAGGCTTCTTTTTATATAACAGATTTTAAAAGAAGCCCTTGGCAATAATTCAAACGTATATTGACTCCTTTATAAACAGTAAATGTAAAACTAAAATGAAGTAAAATAAATAAAAACCTAGACTACCACATCTTTTACATTTTTAACCACTCCCACAAAAGTAAGTTGCTAAGTGATTATGGAAAATTGTTCATTGCACTTAGGTTATGACCTGGGACTCATGATTTGGTAATGGTAACAGCACTCAGGGACTCTCTATAAACACAAAATCAAGAGTCCGGCCTTTCATGATTTAACCGGCAAAGACTTTCAGAATATAAAGT
This sequence comes from Grammomys surdaster, assembly GCF_004785775.1. Classification (NCBI taxonomy): domain Eukaryota; kingdom Metazoa; phylum Chordata; class Mammalia; order Rodentia; family Muridae; genus Grammomys; species Grammomys surdaster. The sequence goes on from NW_021604588.1 coordinate 5,911,357, forward strand.
GCTTCACAGAGGACAGGACTGGCAGAACTAAGGACCCCTTCCAGGAGCTTGTGTGCACTGCCACTTCATATTATGCTAGGAAAGCTGTTGGAGGAAATGTGATGTCAGAGGCAAATTTCAGGTCTCCTTTTGATCTTCTGTCCTCAGAAGTACATAGTAAATCAAGATAGTTCATCAAACTGTCTTTCTTCCATGCAGGTAGAATTACAGTGTGTCCTAATGTCTCTTCCAATATGGCCCAACAACCCCGCTTTCCTAATGTATTTCTTAAATATTAAGCCCTGTCTTGCTGACAGGCTTCTCACAAGGTATGAAATACATAATGTTTCATCAGCTCAAGTATGTAACGTTAACTTTACTGACAAAAGGTGATTAGTACTCAGTGTGACCAAACAAAGAAATAGGATATGCCCAGGATAACAGTTTGCTAAGACCGGCCCCAGTGGAGAAACACTATGCTCACATTATCATCTACTACAATTTCAAGCCTAGAGAATCATTCTACGCTGTGTTGTACTTTGTATGCTTTGGGAAAGTGTTTTGGAAAGCCTGGAATGGAATTTATTATGTACAACAGGCACTTGAACTCAACCCTCCTACCTTACCTCCCAAGAAAAAGGATTCCAGGCATATCCTACCTTACCTGGCCTCACTAAAAAACCTTATATATAAATTTAATTGTGGAACTTGGAAGATGGCTTGCTTTGTGTCACAAGGACCTGAGTTCCTGCCCCTAGAATCCATTTAGAACTCTCAGTCACGGCAGTGCATCCTTGCAATCCCAGCACTGGGAAGGCACACAGAGGAGGATCCCTGAGGCTTGCTGGAAATGGGTCTAGCCAAACTGATGAGAGACTGTCTTGAAAGGTGGATAGCATTCCTGAGTAAGACACCAGAGGCTGTCATCAGGTCTTCACTTGCATGTTCACAAATGTGTATATACACCTACATACATAAGTACCCACACATATACGTGCACTTCTATATACGTGAACACACACATGCAGATGTATTCACACATTAGAATTAGACCATGACTATTCTGAGTTTCATGGCATGATGTCTTGGGGTATGTATAGACGGCAACATGACTGCTGCAGTGACATACATGAGCAAAGCAGTATCACTTCACAGAGCAACTTCTTGTCTTTTTATATGAAAGAAAAGACAGGCTGCGGTACTTTAGATACTGCCCATCCACTCTCTTTCAATGTATTCAAGAAACTATTTTTTCTTAAAAAACTAAGAAAGAAATGTGAAATATCACAATAAAATCCCTAAGGCAATATAACTCCACTAGCTTGAGTGTTCATGTAACACATAAGATTGTCAGCTTTGGGTTAATCTGTATATCACTGTGGGTAGAGTGGGCAGGACAACTTTCGCAGAAGAGATGGGCTACTAAGATCCAGACAGATGGGAAGGGGGAGGAGAGCAATTCAGATCTTCCTAAGAGAGAAGGCAGGAAGAGGTCTGAATAAGGAGGAGGCTGCAGAGTTATAAAGATACTGGCAACTATGTACAATTAGTAAGAAGTATACAAACCCTGTAATTCTGAATTCACTCTAAATTTGCTGTCCAGGACATTTACAGCATTTCGACCTAGCATAGGAAGAGTTCTGAATTGAGAGAAAAATAATAAACTGAACAGGAAGCATGAATGCGTTTTATCTTCGCAGGTAGACTTCCTTTAATCCCATCCTCTTTTAGGAAAAAAAAAAATCTTACTTTCTTCAACAAACAGCAACATTGTCTTCTAAAGCATGACCACATACAATCTTCTATTGTACTTTCACAGCCCCACCCCTCTGAAGTCATCCTCATAAGCCTACATTTTCTGTACTACAGTAGCAATGTGATGGCACAATAGGCAATTCAGTTAAAAAACTCTGTATGTGCTGCACCTCCGTCTACTAGACAGCTATTTCAAGAAAAGCTCTTCTAGGACCATGCATTTGGAAAGAGTTTTGAATGTCACCAGGCACTCTCAAGAGCAATACAAATCACTTGTTCTCCCTCCACAGCTCTAGCTTCACTAAGTTGACCTTTCTCTTGTTAGATCTTAAAAGAAATTTGTATACATGCATTTGTTCTTTGTATCTGAGCATTATTTTACAGTCTTCCAGCCTTCATTTATGACGTTTAAGCTAAGATTCACTTGCAACATTAAGAAATCTCCCAGGATATCAACATGGGTTCTGGGATCTGCTACACCTGCTAGATGGCTGATATCCTTCCTCTCTGTACGATACGGGTCAACACATGGCCTTCCTGAGGAAGTTAACCTAGGATTTGGATGACATGCATAACATGATGTTTATAAATGGGCCTGACAGAGACCCTACTATATGGGAGGGTTTTTCTAAGTATTTTTTTATTAAACATATATAATGAAAGTAATGCTACAAAATTTTAAACTGAATTAATGTAAACCTTGGGCATGTAGTGGCTATATACTTTTAGGATTCACTTAACCTTTTTGATTATCATCTGTGAAATTCTGGAAATTCTATTTCCCTATAAATAACAATAGGTGCCAAATAAGATTTCAGAATTCATGAGGTTCTAGTGTTTGGCTTGTGTTGCTCAACATTAAGAAGACTTGAAAGAATTCATTTTCCTTAGGAAAGTTAATTTGCTTTGAGAATACACTGCTGTCCCTCAGGGTCTACTGAAAACACTTAATAGAGTGCTTTTTAAAGATGTGCTGGCAAAGCAGGCAGCCCCAGGGGTTCAAAGGACTCCTCTGTAGCCAATATTTAGATCTACCTCAGAAATAATATCCTAATTCAAAGACACTTACCAGAACTCAAGAGGAAGAGAGATAACCTACACAGAATTTAAAAGGCTACTTAATTCTCCAAGGAGTTCCTGAATCCTCCAAGGTACTACTTGTGAAAACACTTTCAAGGGACACTTGTGTCTCTATAAGACTACTGAAACAATGCCCACCCCAACCCCCAATATGGAAATTTCCTTAAGATCACATACTGGGAGAAGGAAAAGGTTCTAGCTAGATAGAGGAACTTATCTCCTGGAAAGAGACTTCACACAGTCCTAACAACGTGTCAGACCCCCACTTTATATGATGAAAATAAGCCCAAACAAGGATATCTGGTCAGTGGGGAGCAGGACCACACCTTAACCAGGACTGGTTAGATGGCTATATCCTTCATACCTTTAGTTGTTTATTTAAACTTCAATTTCACTTCAAGACCACTTCCCACTTCCCATCAAGATAGACTTGGGAGGCTTGCTAGTTTGTCCCTATTCCCAGTATAGTCAAGAGGATAATTTCCCTTTATCTGCTTGCCACTATTAAGTGACTCTTTATTTACTTATTGAGAATATGTGGTTGAATCTGGCTTGGGCACAAGCTATAAGCCCATGTACAGTAACATATTCTGAATAAATTATTTTGGTCCACTTTGATCCAAGAGCATCTCCCTCCAAACCAAAGGTTCTCATGCCTTTGGATCTGGTTGGTTCAAGAATGAGACTCTTAGGGGTTGCTTGGGCAAATATGGTACTGTAGTTTGAGTATAAAATGTTCAGCACAGGCTTACATGTCCAGCATTTCTCATGTTGAACTGGTAGCAATGTAAACCTTAGGATGTGCAGCATTACAAAAGGAGAGGATCAACAGAACCATGTCCCTCATCCTACTTGCTCTGACCACTTCCTGCCTTCTTCTATCCAGTCTGAAACAAAACAAGCTGTTGTGTTCTGTTACATATGGTTGGCCATTGTGTGCTGCCTCATCTTGGGCTCACAGAAATGGAACCAGCTGACCACAGACTGAAAACTCTGATACAAACATGAATCTTCTCTCCCTTTGTTCTGCTAGGAACTTTGTCACATAAATGAAAACCTTAAGACATGAAGCTACACAAAGTAGATTATTACCTGTTTGACAAATGCTTTCATTTGAATTAAGGTTCATTCAGACACACAAAAAAAGAGAATTTAATTAAAAATAGTAAAATAGCTAAAAAATGCTATTAAAAAATATAATTAACTCAGTAAAAAGTAATTCATGCTCAACCATAAATACCTTCTCCAAGTCTAGAAAACAATGTTAAAAATATCATATCTTATTCAGAAATTAGTATTGCTTGCATTGTCAAAGCTGTATGTTTTGTTAATATCAAAACAAATACCTTAAGTGCTCTAGCTTTTAAAATAAATCCAACAGTGTTTTGATGTGAAGTACTTAATATAATAGAGGTTATATTTATTTTTGTTTTCCACAATACATTATAGTACCAAATTATTAACCCACATGAGGAAGAGTATTGATCTCTCTATAATACATTCAATTTCTTTCATTAAATTCCCAGCAGTAGCTCCTTTTTCAGAAAGCACTAGTGCTAATCAAACTTTAGAAAAAGCAGTATGAACAAATTAAGCTGAATGTCCAAAATCACTTTAATCTATACTATTGTGAGTAATGTTTTAACTGGTTATTACAATGGGCTGATCTTAGGTCTTATAAATAGACATATATCTAAAAGTCAGTCTATATAAACTTCACGTGGTGCTACAAACACAAACACTACACAGAAAACCAGGGAAAGTCCTCACCCCAGAGTGCACTTTTGATGTTGACAACTAGAAACTGACATTGTGCAGAACTGTTAAATCCTGCATTTATCTACCATAACATAAAAGAATAAAATTTAATGAGCTTTTAGAATCACAGCAAATTAGAAGCAGAAGAACATTTAAGAAGGCTATATCTCTACTGAGGAATTAGCCCCCACCCCAAAATTTTCTGAAGTTTTTATCCTATATTTTCCAGTCTAAGACATGTCATTACTTTATGGGAGAATCAAAACCTGACCCAGGACTCCTGATGTCCAGTGCTTAAACTATACCAAGCTGTCTTCACAATCTAAAACATATTTGTATGTATGTAATTAGAAAATAGCTCTGTGGTTCAAAGGCTCAGAAATCCGCCTGCCTCTGCCTCCCAAGTGCTGGGATTAAAGGCCTGCGCCACCACCGCCTGGCAGACTATGATATCCTTGTGCCTGGAGTTGGTTTCTACTTTTACAATAATTACAATGTTGTTCCTAGTAATGTCAGCTCAATTTAAAAGCTAGGCATAGTCTATCTGTAGGAAATACCCACTGAGAAAGGATTATCTCAACAAAATGAGGTAATATGTATGCAAATGCCATGCAAATGTGAAAGTCCTATAATGTTAATATATGGGAAACAGTGAGTTTTTGTAAAAGGTCTTTAACTCTGTTGTTCATGTCTAAGTGGTAAATCATTTTCTTTTAAAGTCAGAAGCAATACAAGGATTTGTACCATCACTATTTTATTTTATCACTAAACTAGAGTTGGTGAAAGTTAAATAAGGCAAGAAAAAGAAGGAATTGTAAAGGTGAAGTGAAATGACTCTATGTACAGATTATACCAAGAAGTAACTTATTAAGAACAAAGAATCATTAGTGTTTATTATATGCAAGATATACACATTGCTGAATATTATCCTATCAATAAAAAAATTAAAGCAGATAAATTGCACCCCATAGCCGTTAGCTTACACAGAATAGCTCATACAAATATGGGGTGAGAGTTATAAAATGTAAGGACTAGGATGTCCATTGGATTCAAAGAAACAAATCCTGGCAAGCAACAGGCTCAGAAGGTGAGTTTAGTCCCTGGGACTCACATGGTGGAAGAAGAGATCTGATCTAACTCCTGTGAGTGGTCCCTGACCTTCACATGTACACAATACCCTCCTGCAAACTCACACTCACAGAGTATGAATTAACTTTTAACAAGCAAGGAAAGTGGGGAAAGTAGCTCGAAAAGAATATTTATTCTTATAATAGTTATGCAAATACTGTATTATATATAATATATACACTATAATCATGCAAAATTATTTTATTTTATACAAGCAACTAAAGTTTCCTTGCTAAGATCGGACTACTAAATAATAGTGAGGTGAGGAGAAGAAACAGGTCAGTGACAAATCAAGTGGTCCAAACCAAGTGGACCTCTAGCAAACGTTAGGTTCTACAGTATTTTCACACACACACACACACACACACACACACACACACACGCACACGCACACATATATATAAAATCAGATTCTATACACTATCCTTAGAACCTGGAGTTGGGTTCTATGTCTATTTATGTGGTGCAATACACATAGTATCTAAAATGACTACACAATGTATATATAAATGCATTAATGACTATTCTATAAAGGATCAGAGTTGGATTATTATCACAACAAAGCAAAGGATACCAAGACTTTACAAGTGCTCATCAGTAAACTTTTGTATTCATCTATTTTTCAGAAATCTCTCTTTTAAATATAATGTAATGAAGTAAATACTATTTTTACTACAGTGGATCCAACTAATAAGCCAGAACTGAACAAATATAGGCCCATATGTTATAGTCATATGAAAAAAGTAGTATCAGCAGAGAAAAAGTGAGGGAAAAGCCACTGACTGCCTGAAAATATACTAAATGCCAGGGGAACTGCTATTCCATATGTCACAAGCCAGATTCTTCTAAATCAACTTGGAAACTTTATCAAATTTTCTACAGTTTTGTATGAACCAGAATCAAATAATTTACTTATTGAATTTTTAAAGTGGTAGAAAAAACTGTCAATATTTCTTTTAACTTTTTATAAATATATAATGAATGTACTTTTTGACAATTTTAAATTAGATGATTTTTAAATTTTAAAACTGGTATTTTTAAATTAGATTTTTCAAAGATTACTATACCCTTATATATAAAATTATATATATGTATATATACATATATACATATGTGTGTGTGTTCAAAAAGGAAGACATGTTACAATACCATTTGTTTGTTTGCTTAATTTTATTGTTTCAATTCAGTGCTCAACATTAATGCCAGAGTGCTGTTTGTGGTAGAGAGGTACTCTACCCCTGAAACATATCCACAGCCTTCTCTCTGATGTGTAGATAACATCTGAAATAGTTAGGAGATGGAGAGACCTAGAGAAGAGAGACAGGAAAGGAGAAGAGGAGGAAAATGAGAAAGAGAAGCAGAGGAGGGGGGAGGGAAAGGAAAATAGATGGAAGGAAGGAAAGGGGAGAAGAAGAGGAAGAAGACAAGAGAAAAGAAGAAAAGTAAAGAACAAAAGGGGAAAACCATGACATGCAAGAAGTATTTTACTGAGAGATACGCCATTTCCACTTCCAAAGTTTAAAACTATTCTTGGTTAGCAATGCATTTCTGTGAGTGTTAAAAACAAAACCCAGTAACTACCAAATGAAATGGATTTGAGAATACTTGAGAATAGCAACTGGCTCTTTGCTACCCCTTAGAAAGGCTAACTTCATCATTTAGGTACTGTCATGAAACTTGGCTATTTTCTCTGCATAGTTGGATGATGGTGTGTCATCACCGTTCACAACAGTCTTTATGGGAACAGCAGCGAGAAGAGCATTTACACCCATTGTGCTACACTTGAGAAATCATTTAAGTTAATGGCTCTTCTCCCCTACAGAATCTTTAACTACAAACAACAAAGCAGCTTTTTTTCTAGGTCTACTAAAGATGAGGAAGATAACAGGTTTCAAAATGACAACCACACAAAGATGCAGGAATTTGCCAGTACTCAACAAGTGCCTACACTGATTCTCAGTCTTGCCTACTGTCAAAAAGTGGAGACAATTCTTTCATGATCTCATCTGAGAGAACTTTCTCTTCTTTTCCTGCTAGCAGGTGTGCCAAACTGGATTGTGCTGGGCTTCATTCACAACAGGAAGCAGGACGGTCATCCTCTAGGCTTTGTGTGGAGGATCTGGTGGTGTATGTGTAAACAGATAATACGGTGCACATAAAACATGGAGATAGAAACAAAATATAACAATCTAATGATAGGTCCCTAAAAGACAGCCCTGACAATGTATTAAAAAAAAGTGAGAGCAGAGCCCGACCTTGCAGATCTTGTAAAGAGATTCCTGACCATCTCCTCCAGTGTCTTTGAAGTAATCATGTGCAGGAAATGTACGATGAATATCTCGAGTAATAACACTCTCCTGTGCAGAGTCCTAAAAGGAAAAAAAAAACCAGTTCATTATTCATGCACAACTTTGTTTTCAATTATGTAAAATAACACACGTTTATAAAAATGCAAAGAACATAAAAAGTATACCTAAACAACTAGCCTTTAAAGAACAAAAGAAAGAACAAAAGAAGGAAAAGAAATCAACCATCAGGGAGAGACATAAAGATGGCTCAGCAAGTAAAGGCACTTACAACCAAATCTGATGATCTGAGTTTGATTCCCCAGGACCCATATGTTGGTAGGAGAGAACCCACTATTACCAGTCCTCTAAGCTCCACGTGCTTGTACATACCCACACACATATACACAATCACATGTGCCCAACAATAATGTAATAAAAACTCTCTCCTTCTAACATAGCATCACTGCTTTCCCTAGACCAGCGCCTCCACTGATTATGTTCTTTCACATGTCCATCTAAAGGCTGGGTGTGTGTGTGTGTGTGTGTGTGTGTGTGTGTGTGTGTGTGTGAAGACAAGGAGAAAAAAACTTGTATATACACATTTCCAGAGAGAAACTGTATGTTTCTTTCACTTACTAAGATCAGTTACAGACTGATCCTTATCAAGACATGTAACTATACACTGCTATACTTAGATTCAGTATTTAAAAAGAAGGAAATATGTCTGTTTTCAGGTATACTACAATAATTTTAAAAATATTACTCTATTAGTATTTTTCTATTTTTCCATGTAATAAAATACTTTGTACATTTCTACTTTTGTTGTTATAAAGATGTCTAATTTAGTGTTTTATTTATGTTTATATATGTGTTTCTGTGAAATTATGTCATGTATATGAGAATGTCTACAGAGGGCAGTAAAATGCAGAGGAACCTCCGAAATGGAGGTACAGTCAGTTATGAGCCATAAGACATGAATGTCGGGAATTGAACTCAGATCCTCTTGAAAAGCCACTCTCTTAACTATGAGCCATCTTTTCAGCTTGGGTGGTTTGTCTTTTGGGTTGCTTGCTTTCATGTAGTTAACGGCTAGCATTGGACTTTATTCGCCTGCCTCCACCTCCCCAGTGCTGGGCTTATAAGCATGTACTATGCCTAGCTGTACTTTCAGGATTGATACATACTTTCTCCTTCTACAGTTGGCATAATGATGTATATTTCAAATAACAATAAAGCATATATTTCTTTACATCTACTAAATAATGTTTTCTATTTTTTAATCATGGAAAATATGATAAATGATCTTTTGATCACAGTCCTTTAAAGAATATTACACTCCCGCATACATACATAGACACATACTAGGCTAATTACAAAGTTCATTTATTCTAAAAATAAGAATCCTACAACCTATAATATGGTAGTTTATATTTTAAACATCAATTTAAGAAGCGCTTTTATAGATGGTTAGAAAATAAAAGCTGAAAATTGTGTAAAATTCTGAACCTTATTAAAATGATTATTACCTTGATCTAATTTTAATCCTAGAAATATTTGTGTTATCTCTATTTAAATGTCAAGAAAAAAGGATGAATACTTTGAGTAATTTTACTGATGAAAATACTTTGTACAATTCAGAGAAGCATCAAAGACTGCTAATTGCACATTAAACATATTGTTTAATGTCTTACTTCTTCCAAGATTGAACAAATCCCCTTTCTGCCTCCTATCAGGAAGGAGAAAATGCTGTAAATGGGAGTTACTGTAGTGTGGCTGAGAAGTGCAGCAGGAGCCAGCGGCTGATCAGTGTGTAAGTCAGGACCTGCTCCTGCTGCCTCTTTCTCTTCAGCTGCGACTTCATGCAGGGTGGTAATTAGATCTTATATCATGGAGAGAAAGAAAGAGAGAAAGATGTCAGGATCCAAATCTGCTATCACACATTTGACAAGATAGTCCATGGGACATTCTGAAGGCTTGCAGGAATGGAATATTGAAGCTGAGTAACATGAAATTCTAATACTGTAAATAGTTTGAGTAAAAGGAATGAATACATTAAAATTGACACTTGACAAAGAAATGAATTGTCTGACACAGTGGGGATTGAGAGAGAGGTCTGGAAAAGGGTAAGTAGACTGCTGAGACATAGGAAGGTACATTACAGAGCTAAGGATCCGTATCTCAATGGTGGAGCAGTGGTCAGCATGTGTGATTCTGCTTATGAAAACATGATAACCACACAGACTGAAACTTTTACCTCCCAGGTTTTTATTGATGAAGGGTTTCTCTTTCCATACAGTGACAAATTTTACTTATAACCTACTTGAAAAGATGATGAATGAACTAACTGTCTTGTGTGAACAGCTTCAGGGACAAACATGTGCCTAGTGGCTTATAGGATAATTCTTTGGATTTACAGGATATTTATGGGGGAAAATCAGTAGACTCACCTTCCCTAGGAAGTGCTTACATATGTAGCATCACTGTATGTTTATATGGTACCTTTTAATTTTTCTTTTTCCAAATTTGGGGAAACAATATCTTGTAGATAAAATCCATGGTCCAACAGAGGTATCACATAATTTGTTGAATATCATTTTAAAATCAATTCAATGGGGTATAATAAAGAGTTTGTTTAATCTGAAATCATCTTCAATTCAAGTTTCCTACCAAGATACTGCATGAGATATTTATCCAGTGCTGCCTATTTACCTGCGCTTGTAATTCTCATAATTCCTACCAGAAAAAAATCATCATCACTCACTTGCTTCTTGTGGATAAAAAAGTGAATACAGCTCTCAAATGTCAAGAAGCATTAGGAAGACAGTCTTGGAAGAACCACATCCTATTATTTTTTACAAAACAATTTTGAAGCTGCCAAGAACTTAAAAGGCATTATAGTGAGGACAACTGTTCTCACACATGGCCTTATCAGATGTATGAAACACCTGTCTACACCTTGGCTTTTCATATTCCTAGCACTATGACAGTACCTTTTCTTATTAGTTCCTATTATCACCCCTAAAGCATAAGCTGTGCTGTCACTTCCTATCTACCACAAAATCAATCCAACTTTATAAGCATCATTCCAATCTGTCAGAGCTATTAAAGGTGCCGGTGTGAACCATCACTAGCCACCACCAGTAGGAAAATAAATGATTCAGATCTAAAACAGGCTGACCTTACAATGTGTCTTGTATTCTTACTCTACAGGGATCTTCCTTCAGTTCTATGTTGAAGGATAAACCATCACAAATTAGTCTGCTTGCATGTCCCTGAAAGCAGATGGGTTTGCAGTGCTGGGTCTCACTTATCTGCCTTGATGTTTGACCATAAAATCCAAGGATGAAATGAGAAAGTTTAGAGTATTCTAGTTTCAAATGTACTACTAAAATAACAAGCAATAAGCAGAAGCAAAAATGCTGAATCATGAGTCAATTTTATTTCTTGAATATGAAGAGAAGTCTAAACATAAGTCAGGTATATAAACACAAAAGGCAAAATTAAGCAATCATATTAAGAATAAGTTGCTTGCCATAAACAACACATACCAGCTTTCTTAATTTCTCTGAATGGAAGCCTGACATAGGGTGTAAAAACACACACACACACACACAATCTATCAACAAATTTTTAAAAAATCTCTTGGGGGAATGTGGCAGCTATAAGAACTAAAGCGAGACAGGTGTAGTAGTGCACACCTTTAGTTTCAGCACTCAGGTAGGGGGAGGTAGGCTGACCTCTGAGTTGAAGCCCAACCTGGTCTATATATTGAATACCAGAACAGCCAAAACTATATAATGCCAACCTAGCTCAAAAATAAAATAAAATATATATAAAAAAGAAAGGCAGAGGGATAGGAAGTTGAGGAGAAAGTGGACTTATTGATGGGTACCAAGTGCCAAGAAAGGGACAGAGCATGGGACTACAAGAGTTGCTTCCTCCGACTATAGCACTACAGATCTGGAGGTACTGCAGTGCACAGAACAAGCTAACAAATATCTGGGATTACTAGTAGACTCTAGCTACATATGTCAAATATGCTAAAGCTATACTCAGCCCTGCGTTCATTCTCTAGGCTGTTGTGAGTTCATTATTCCAAATTCAAGTTTCAAATGGGAAACAAGGTAATGCTAAGCCCCTATCAGCAGGAAATAATACTTTTAGAATGAACAAAAAAGGTGAGCTTCATACTCTTATGTTTTAAACTTATCTTTAGCTCTACATTATTTATATTATTGAATTATGATTTATCAAATTGTTCCTTTAAACTCTAAAAATAATAAAATTTTAAGAAATAGCTCTATGTATCATGCAAAGAATGAAAAAGCTTTATTTTGTTTTTTGTAAATCTAAGATTTTTCTCTCTGATAATGATAATATTTTAGAAATATGCCAAATTTAAATGACTCTTTGCTTTACAGAGTTTTAACATCCATGCACCTGTTGTTATAGGCTGCCGCATAACTTTTAGAACTTTGTCAAAGCACTCTATCACCCCTCCAATTGCTCTACATTTTTCTGATTGAAACGCTTCAACTTCAGTTATAACTTAACCTGAAGAACAAAAAATCAAAAGTATATAAAATAAACTTTTAATTTGCTATTAGGTTTGAAATCATTTGTGTATTCAGCATGAGAGCTAGCTAAGATGTGTCAGAAGCCATAATGGGACAAGCTAATAATTAGGTGATCATCTTGAAATGGCTTGCCTTGGATTATTATATAATCTGCGACAAAGTGAGGCCTTATTCAGCAAGGCTGTAAGGAACTTATTTTAGGAAAGATTCCTGCTATTAATATGCTTTCCCTATTATTATTAAACATATGTAACAATCACTAAACAATAGCACACCCCTTTGGATCAGATATTTATAGATCCACAAAGATGCACTGTCTTGTAATGATGCTATATAGACAAATAGATGATTTCTTAAGTCTTAATGTTGACCCTATAAGAATTCCTAAAATTATATCAGTGACTATTAAGCTCTTTTATAGTGTGACTGCTATTAGGTCCCTTTCTGATACTCAAAACTGCAATGAGAACTCTCCCAGACTCCTAAGCGTCATCAGTTAATTGCCCTTAGATAGTAACCAGACTTTCTCCTACTCAGAGCACATTCCAAGAGGTTCTAAAACAACTAACCAAAGGTCGTTAAAAGGGAACTAATGATTTATTATAGGTGCTAGGATAGAAGATAAAATATTGACTGGGTTAATCTATACAAAACTTCACTAATAACTTGTTATAGTTTTAAACCTTCAGTGAACCTGTGGAGCTAGACAGGTGATGGATGTTTAGCCAGATAATTACTCCTAATGGATATGCATGTAAACATTCTCTGTTGTAAACTTCTATGATTTATGATTTGATTTTTGGTGTGAACTTGTGATGAACTTTGTAACATGTGATCATGTATTCTGAAAGATGTATAAGTACTGAGGACAAAGAGATGAGAGGCAGATACAATGGAGAGATAGAATAGAAATTTTTACCTTTCCCCACTTAGAGTAGTATATAGAATAGAATTTTTCCCTTTTCCCAGATAGAAGTTTTCCTTTTCCCCACTTAGGACCTTTCCACTTTCCCCCTTAGATAGCTTTCATAGGAAACTTTTTACACTTAGTAATAAACTCTATAATAACTTCTTTAAGTGTCTTTTCTTCCTAAGACCATAGACTAGCAGGTGTAAATTAGAGATCAGCAGTTCCTGCTGAGATAGTACAAAGGCTATTTACTTAATAATCCTTTGCTGTTTTTAGGATGAGGTGCTAAATGCAAGAAACTGCAGTTTCTGGTCTCATAGGATCACAGAAGGCAGGTCAGCTACAGTAGTATAGTAACTTAGATAAGTAAACTTTTATTATTACAACAACCTTAAATATCTCCTAAGACCAAGTCTTACCCCCTCGACTCTCTTCTCTCTCCACAGCCTCAAGAAGAACCAGCAAGAAGAAGAAAGAAGAAGACTCCCTGCCCCAAGCCAGGGCTGGCCCCCCAGCAAAGAGGCAGACTTATTCTAGATAGCACAGAGATGTTAGCAAGACTGTCTCCACCTCTATGAAGAATATGTTTTCAAAGAAGGGATCAAGGCAGTAAATAAGTATGCAGCAGTGGCTGGTTAGTGGAAAGCATTATGAAGAAATAAAACAGGAAGAGTGAGGAGGGACTAATACTTTAAGTCAAGTGCCTTTGCTTCTGTGTTCTTTAGAGAATGAACACTAACATCAGGGGAAACAGGTGGGATGGGATAACACAGCTTAATGTTTTAAAGCATTCTGTGACCATCTTGTTTGCAAAATGTCTTCAACAGACCAAAAAAATCCACTTTTCTAGATTAACATTACCTCAAAAACTTCTAAAATATAATCTAGATGATTTTTACAAATGCTTCAGTTTATATATTTGGATAGTATACTCCTAATTACACATACTCCTAATTATCTATAGGTACACATGTACCTATAAACACTTGTCATTTACAATGTTATTTAATTAGATTTAATGTGTTAATGAGCAAGAAAGTGTTGCAATAGTATCTGAGGGAATCAAAGTGTCTAAGAAAGAGTCTGTATGTTGTCTCAAGAGCAGGAGGCTTATATCATAAAGAAGAGCAGGAACAAATAACAATAGAAGGAAGGACATGATAACAGACAGTTCCTATCGGCAATGGTAACTGTACAAGTTTAATGGGAAAAGTGGTTTCAAAGGATTCAAGTGGCACAGTGGTCTTTCTCATAAGATAACAGGCACTGAAGAAAGCTAGATGGCCTCAAAGCTGGAAAGTCTGTGACACTGACAACAAGCAGGTCTGTGCAGAGGCTCCACAGCAGGAGAACACTGGGCATGCTCAGGTGATGTGACTCCAAGGCTAAGAAGGGAATTCATAAAAGACTGTGTAGATACAGAATATAAAAAGGTGATCTGAAATGAAAACTAGTTCATGTGACTTCATCTACATAGCAACAATTTTATGAACCAGTTCTTCAGTCTGATCTTGGGTACTTTTTTATATTTGAAAAATGCAGGTGGGTGGTGAAGAAAGAAAGAGAACTGGCCTTTGTCACTAGATACTTAGAATTGACCATTAACCTCACATACTGTCATGGAAGAATGCAAGCTTGAAGCCATGCAGTTATAGATCAAGGTAGAGTCTAAGGGACGGTCATACTGGCTGCATGTGATTGAATCCCAATAAAAACTCAGATCGGCCATACAGGTTGGCTTTCTGAGCAGACAATGGTCTGTGTATGTCGTTACACATTGACATCAGGAGATAAACGCCCAGGACTGTGATGGGAGAAGACGGGATGCCTCAAGTAGTGCTTCTCCTAGCTGGTGCCTTTGCACTCGCCTCCTACCTAGCTTTATCCTGTATCTTTTATTTGGGAAAACTTCCAACTGTGACCATCACAGCTTTCTCTGAGTGTGGGGTGCCTCTAGTGAAGTATAAGCCAGATGGGGCCTTGGTAACCTCTTCCATATACCTCTGCTGTTAGGTCAGGGCAATTTGGTGTGGACTCTAACTCTGCATTTGGCTAGACTCATACATCAGCCGACATTTTTCTTCTTAAAGTGAGAGCTGTTACATAGCTTGAGGTGATCCTCTGTTCAGAATCTTTCCTCAGCTTCCCAAGTGCTTGGGTGACCACTGCATCCCACTATGCTCAGCAAAATCATCATATCTGAAGACTTCACTGTGGTTCATCTCACAAATAAATTTGCTAAGTTCAAAGATATCACTTCCTTTTCATGGCTACAACAAGAAATATCTTCAAAATACTCAAAATAAAAGTTACTTGTTTCTATTTTGGATAACTTTTCAAAAAAAAAAATCAGTGTACTGGGGAACTGGTCCAGTGCGTAAAGTGATGGCTGTGTACCATGAGGACCTGAATTTGGACCCCCTAGTGCCCGTGTAAAAACCAGGGAGCCTATGTAACCCTACAGCTGACAGTATAGACCAGCAGTTCTCAGAGAGTCACTGGCCAGACAGTGTAATCAAATGGTCAGCTCTAGGTGCCATGAGAGACCATGGTTCAAAAACACAGGTGAGAGTAACTGAAGAATTCAACATCCCTGGTCTTCATGCACAACTGCACATGCACACACAAACATGTGCCACACCTAGACGGGCTCACTGGAGTCATGATACTTACTTCTAACATTATTGTACCTAATGTATTCCACACACTGTTACAGTGTGGTGGGTGTACACACACGCGCGCACATACACACACACTCACACATGCACGCACGAGCACACATGCGTGTGTGCATGCACTCACGCACACAAACACATTGCTTTTAATGTAGATCCTCAGAGAATATGTATATGTAAAACATTAACCATTTGTTTAAGTAAATATCTATACTTTATTAACTGCAGCACACCAACTGAAAAGCATGCCTTGTAACTATTAAAATGATCTTGCTAATTCTCTTTCATAAAGGATCACCTGGAATATCAAAACAGAGTCAGTATATCCTAGCTTTGCTTATTCATTAAAAAGAACGTGAATAGTTAAATTCTAAAGAATCTAAGTGAGGCACTGTATATGCATGAAAACTACATTAGAGTCAGCCATTCTTACATCCAGGAATATGGGTTTTGAAACAAGCAATTGATTTTTATACCAAATCAACTTGCATATTCCCATATTTCTTTTACATTTTCATTGACATAAGTTGTTACTTATCTAAGAATAGAAAATATACAAATTACATTAATACTAAAAGAAACAGGAATATCTAAGAATGAACAGCTTTGTTCCTGAGGAACTCATCCTCAATCATAAAGTGTGCCTCAGTAAGGTAAATGTTCTAATCACATCAAATAATGAGGCCTATTTTGCTTTACTGAATTCTTGTTAATGTTTCATGTTTTTTTTTTAATTTTTAGATTTATTTATTTTGTTTGATATGTGGAAGTGTTTTCCCTACATGTATGTATTTATGCACAAACATGAGTTTGGCGCCAGTGAAGGCCAGAAGAGAGCATCAGATCCTCTGAAACTGGAATTACAGATAGCTTTGTGGCATGATGTGGGTGATGGGAATTGGACCTGGGTCCTCAGCAAGAGCAATTCTAGCAAGTGCTCTAAACTACTGAGCATCTTTCCAGCCCCATTTCATGTTTCTTTTCATACTTTTTCTTTTAAATTTTTCCCATTCAAGAGAATCAGTTCCAGTTTCTTCAGACCTTTAACTCTTCCTCCTTTGGAAGGAGGCAAAACCATTAGAAGATAGAACAGAGGAGAAATCCTTTTGTAATAAAGCTAAATTACAAGAAGAGTGTATATAAAAAGGAGTTATTTTATATTATGTGTATCAGTGGTTTGCCTCCACGTATGTCTGTGCACCACATGCATTCAGTACCTGTAGAAGACAGAAAAGGATAATGGATTCCCTGGAATTGGAGTTAAGGGTGGTTGTTAGTGTCACCATGTAGGTCTGGGAACTGAATCCAGGTCCGTTAGAGGAGCAGCCAGTGCTCTTATGAATAGAACTGTTGCTCTAGCCCTGCATTTTTTTTAACTTTTTTTTTTTTTTTTAGGTTTTTCGAGACAGGATTTCTCTGTGTAGTCCTGGCTGTCCTGGAACTCACTCTGTAGACCAGGCTGGCCTCGAACTCAGAAATCCATCTGCCTCTGCCTCCCAAGTGCTGGGATTAAAGGCGTGCACCACTACTGCCTGGCTAGCCCTGCATTTTTTAATACAACACTTTTGTTTTTTATGTTCAGAAATGCAGGTGATCACTCCAAGACTGAGGTAAGTGTGCACTGTAGTTTCAGGACAAAGTCTATCCTTTTGGCAGTTCCTCTTCTCACTCATCTCACAGGGTGTTTCTGACCTCAGTTCATGTTCCATTTCCTCTTAAAGCTCTCCCTGAGGAGCTGGCCCCATCCCTTGTCCCATGCAGGCAATGTGGGAGATCTGGCCCTGGTGGTGAGGGTGCCGGAGAGCTGGTGGGATAACCAACTTAGCTACCACCCAGACCCAGATCAAGGATCTGAACTGGCACATCCCAACATCTACCCCATCTACAAACTGCTAGAGTACATGAAGGGACTGGTCCTGCATAGTCCAAGCTGCAGGATCTCTATGACACAGGGCAAAAACTGGATATCTGAGAGGAACCTCAGTGAGGATAGACTATTGATAGTGTAGCAGAAGCCATAGGCCTCTAACCAGACCAATGACTCCTTCCAATGCACATTGACAAATAAAGATGTGTGGGCAAATGTGTGACACCACAGCTTCTACAGAAAGGTTTTTATTTTTTGTTTTCTTGGGGGGGGGCAATTACAAGGATGAAGGGTGGATATGGAAGGACGGGTAGATCAGGGGACTGGGGCCACATGATATGAAATTCATAAAGATTCCAGCTTTTCTTCTTTTGTTTTTCTTTTTAAATGCTCTCCCTTGGAAGAAGATAAGACTACCTCTGACATCAATGGCTAACTTTCCTCTTCTGGCTCCTTACTAAAGCAGATGGCAACCGTTGTGACTATCAACATTATGTGAGAAGCTGCTTTTCAGCACATTTTCCAAGACGCAACTTAGATTTGCACACCCGGAATCTCTATAGCGCTTGCAAGCAAGCTGTATTTTAAAACAAGCATCTATGTAACCCACCAGCAAATGTTCAAAAACTGTTTTCTAGGAACTATGTCTGACAGAGCTGTCATTCTGCATTTAAATCTTGAGTCCAAACCTCAACTGGAATGAGTTTCCCCCACAGGTCTACATCCCGATTTCTGAGGAGACACATAGAATGACTGCTTCTTTCCCTTGTACCCTGTTAACCATTTGGTTCTCTGAACTTGCACTGTGCCAGTTAAGTAGCTGGAATCCAGGCCTGGACCACCCCTCTTGTTTGCTACCTTCAAAGGAGTCGTGATCAGTTCTCACTTTTGTTTCCCTGGTGCCTCAGACATTAGTAGGCACTTGGTAAATCAGAATAAGGAAAGCAGGCAGGGTAAGCATGTAGTCCTTATCAAGAGAATAAACAATAACTTACAAGATTTCAGAGTAAAATACATACCAAAAGTTCCTTAATTCTAATACTAAAATTGACACATGAAAATAATGATAAAAATAAAGATGTTTTCATCTTATAAACAGAAGTGAGAACTCCTACCTACCCATTTTTTATTTTCCCCAATAGTCAAAAAGCTGTTTAGAAATTTCTTACTAAGCTTTCTATTTCAAACTAGAAATAATTTTAAAAAGAGATAGTAGAGAGAGGTCTGGGATATAATTTAATGGAAAAGGAGCTACATAGCATGCATGAGGCCCTGGGTTCAATCCTTCACCCCAGAAAAAAATAAATTTTACATGTATAGGAATACTGGAATTGCAGACATATACTATGGTATCTGGCTTTTTCTGGGGATTAAAACTCAGGTCCTCATGCATAAGTAGCAACTGCATCATCTATGGAGCCTTCTATCCAGTCCTACCACATCATTTTAAAATAAGTCATTACTTTAATAAGAAACAAGTCACATAATTAATGGCTTTAAATCTCTGACAAAAGTAAATTATATTAAATATAGTTTTTGTTTTAATCTTAGCGTCTTGGGCCAGGAGTATAACTCAGTGGAAGAACATATAATCAGCATATACAAGACCCTAGATTCAAGCTCCATTATACACAACACAAACACACACGTACATGCACACATACGCACATCATAAGTTTACTACTGACATGCTAGCTTTTGCTTAGTAAAACAGCTTGAAGCCCACAGGCTTAGGTATGAATTAGAAAATTCCTACTCAGCGTATCTCTAGATAGTGGTATGTAAAAGAATTTTGAGAGGTATAAACAATTTATGGCAAATCTTTGTCGCATTTAAAACACACACACACACCTGCCTTTAATCAATATACATATTTACTTTTGACTTTTATGCCACTCAAGTCATTTTTAGGTAAGTTCCCTTTAACAGACCCAAATAACTAAGAAGGGATTTTTAAAAGTCCGAATTTCTAATACAGGCTAAGAAAATATAACTGCTATGAAAACTGAGTCAATTCAGTGGTTCTGGGAACTAAACGAAAGGTGCAAGCTATGAACTTGACTAGCTCTGTGGTTTTACTAAGCCTGTTACAACAAACAAAATCTCAATACTATCTGTTTGAAGTTTTCAGTTGTTACATGAAGTTAGTTATTACACAAAACATTTTTTACATAAAATTAAGCAAATGTTAAGTTCATACCACAAATATAATTACCATTTTCATTAGCCCATCATTCCAGTCACCTGGAAGTTTCCCTTACCTGAACCATTCATTGTCCATCTCAGAATATTATTACTTTATGCCAAGAGAATTTCAACAGCTAATATATCAACACACCGTTAAATTTTCCCTCTTTTAGTCAGCCCATAAAGACTTCTTAGATTAATCTACCCGACACACTATGCTGCTCCTTGGTAGCACTGAAATCTATCTATAACATAATACCAACTGTGGGCTCAAACTGCAAAGCATTGATCTATCTGAATGACATTCCAGCTGCAAAGTTGCACTGTCCTTTTAAGCTTTAATGCTTTTGTACAATTTCCTTTGCCCAAATGGTCCTACTTCCCACCAATCTGAAATACTATCCATTGGTAAATGCCCATTATGTGTCTTCCATAGTGCCTTCCTAATGATCCCTGGTGAAAATATGTTCTTCTATATTAATACTGTACCAAGTTATATATGCTTATGTGAAACTTACAATATATTGATATAAGTCATATCTCACCCCAGTGAAGGAAAATCACTTTATTTATGGTAGAAATACAGTGTGCTATATGCAGAATGAAAGAAGTATTTGTTGAGTAACCAAGAAAGAAAAATGGAGAAGCAAAACTGAAAGAGAGTCCAGAAGTAGAAAGCAGGCCATGCCGCATGTGGAGTCACACAGGAAAGAGAGGTGAGGAAGATTTTCGTTTGTTGCATGTTTACATGTAGCACTTAGTGCTTTAAGCTGGTTCCTAAACAAAAAGGTTCAGGAACTTATCACAATGCAGAATGTACCTGATGGGACCCTGGCAACAGCCAATGCCATGATTCCCACTTTTGCTCATAAGAAACAAATCTGGAAGTTACTTTGAAACAATTCACTACACCTAATTCACAATCTTAGTTTCCTGAAGTGAAGGAACAAAGGATCAGAGAACCTTTTACACAGATTTCTGAAATACACATTTTGCTCAAATCAACTGAAGTTAAATAAGAGGTTTATGAAGACAGTTGAAATGCAGCACCTTACCTAAGTAGCAAACCAAAATAGATTTTTGTTGCCTTCTTTCAAATGAATATTTCTAGATGGCAATCACGGGTATGATATTGTGTGGAGATCATAATGTAAATGAAGCCCTCAAAGGAAACTGGGGTACTGTGGAACACAGAACCTTTTTTTTTTTTTTTAAATGCAGCAAGTGTAAGAACTACCAGGAAGCGGGAAGGAAGAACAGTGGTTGGTTTTCCTTATAGAAGAACAAAGACGTACGATTATAATCTGGAGTATTAACAAAGAGGACACCTTTGTCCTCTGCCTCTCAGGAAACTCCCACTTCCCATCACTTGCTCACTTGGAGAACAAGGGACAGATGGAGAAACCCAGTAGGGAAGCAGAATTAAGAACTGCCACCAGACCACTGCCCAGAAGGATGATGGAGGAAACTGCCAGCATGGAAGGGAGAGTGGCATGGGGGCCTGAGTACAGAACAGAGGCATTAACCGACTAGTTCTCTGTCTGTGGCTGATGATATGAGAATTCAGTAGAGCAATTATGACAGAACCAGTGACCTATACAGAAAACCAACACAGTTAAATAAATAGGCAGTGCCTTCTAAACTCATAAGGAATTAAAACCGCTATCTTTGCCCCAGCTGTAACATTACCACATAAAATACAGCATGGAGCATGGAAAATACTGGTTGATTACCATTACCTGACATTAAGTGGCATTCTGTTTTTATTTAGTAAATCTTATAGTCATGCTTACATTATGAATATTGCAGTATCAGGAAAAGCAACTCCTGAGTATATTCAGACATTATTTTAACTTTGTTTAGATTGAAGATCTGAAAAAATACCTCATTTGATATTAAATTGGCAGCACTGGGCTTCTAAGCTAATTTACTTGGGGAAAGTGAGGAGACACTAGGTAAAGCTACAGACGCTGCTATGAATAGAGTCACCAAGATCTGATCTAAACTCAGAAAGACAGGGAGGAAAATGAGGACATCTAGATAACAATGGACAGACAGCATCATTAATGAAAACAGTGAGTCTGAGAGGCCCAGAAAAACTGAATTGATGACCTGGAAAGCAAGATCAAATTAAGATACAGCAGAGTCTTCTGAAGTCCCAGAACACAAGGAGACAGGGAGCCGACAGACTCCTCCAGTGAGTGAGTGACACAGACGCTCAGAGTGTTCACTTCCTCAGCACTGTTCTCTAATCAAAGGCCTAAGAAAGGAGATCTATCAATTGGCATTTGACAATTTCCTTAGTCACCTAAGAAAGACGCTTGGAAATTAGCACATGACACAAACTTACACTTGAGATTTTATTAGTGTCCTATGCTTTAGTAGAGGTCAAGTTGTCTCTCCAGTTATCCGATTGTAAATTTACAAAGAATGATTACAGACTACCTTGAGAGACTTAGTGGAACTCATAGACTGCAGACAAGCAACTGCCTTAAGGCAAATAATTCACAGGAGGTATATTTTCAACAACAATATCTAATTAAATAATGAATGCTAGCTTTCACACTTCAACTTTTTTCCACAGAACTGTTACCCTTAAATATTTTTAATAATATTTCTGAGAAGTTAAAAATAACTTCTTGTTTGTTTGTTTCAGGGGATTATTTTTTTTGTTTTTGGGAGGGGTTATTTTGGTTTTGGTTTATTTATTTTTGAGACAGGCTTTCTCTATGTATTCTGGACTAGCAGCAGCTTGCTATGTAGACTAGGCTGGCCTTGAACTCTCATGCTGGGGGCAAAGGCATGAGCAACAATACCCAGTGGGCTTGAGTTGTCAACTATAATTTTACAGCAGGCACTCTACCTGACTATAATGATAAACACATGAACAGACTGTCTTTTAAAATAATATATTATTTAAATGAAAATGTTTTTTCTCAAATTGTGTATTTTAAAGTACATAATTTTAAAGTGAAAGACTGCATTACCTTGTGTGGATATTCGAGACACACACACACACACACACTTGGACACTTGCACTAAAACAATCTTCATCAGTAACTTCTGATTTTTTGCCTGAAACCAGCCATCTGCTTTCCTCCCAGGGCTCAGGGCTTGTCAACTTGACATCTCACTCTTTAGAGGTGGACTAACCAAGGTTTGGCAGGGGGTGGAGGGTCTTTGGAGGTATACTGCAATGGATCTGATGTAGCATGTGTTTACCATTCTAAAAATAGCATGAACCTGGGAGACTAGAACCTATAAATGAGGCAGACTAAAGTCTCCTGCAGTAGTCAACTTTATTCAGACCATCAGACAGTTTATACTCTGAGGGCTAAGCTGTATATATAATCATAAGAACAAGCTACACCATAGTAAACCATG
Organism: Grammomys surdaster; assembly: GCF_004785775.1. Taxonomy (NCBI): domain Eukaryota; kingdom Metazoa; phylum Chordata; class Mammalia; order Rodentia; family Muridae; genus Grammomys; species Grammomys surdaster. The sequence goes on from NW_021604588.1 coordinate 5,934,945, forward strand.
TTTTTCTATAGAGGCATATAAACAACTAATAGCCAATTGTAACAAATAATCTAAAGCAAACTCATTCCCATCCAGTATACCTAGGAGGTGGCATGGAAGCACATGCCAAGAACAGTTCTGTGCTTTTGAAGAAACTAAGGTCGCAAGACTCTTGTTTTGTTTTCTCAAGAGTTTTCCCACAAGTACTTAGCATTTCCCTGCACAACTCTGTTCTTGGGATATGTTCTAACAAGTATGTACTTAGGCTACCTGAAAAACAAAAACACTCAAAAATAAGGACAATGTTTCCCCCCACAATTTGATAGTTCAAAGGAAACAACAGCAATACATTCAGGTAGTTATAGTGCAAAATGAGTTCACTAGATTTCCTTAGCCTTGTTTTATGGAGCTTCTAGCAAACCCACTGGACACTATCACATCCAACTGGGATAAACTTATGTTTTATTTTTGTTTTTTTTTTCTCATCTACCCAATAAAGAACAAAAATACTTCAAGCTGAGGCAGGAGGTTAGATAGGACTAAGAAAAACAGCTCAGTGATTGTTAGCCCTCTTTGTGTGAATGGGTCTTAATGGGTCACATTGGGAACCTGGCTGGGTAGATGTGGCTACTGATTCAGCTATGGGGAAAGAAGAAAATGAAAGACAATTTAAAGTTTTCTTGAAGCTAAAACAAAAAGTAAAAAAAGAACAGGAAAAATTATTTTTCATTTGGAAGACAAAGCCTCATTTGAAAAAGAGCAAGGAGGAATGCATGGGAGGTCTTGGAGGGAGGAAAGGGAAGGGCAAAATGAAATTATAGTAGAATATGAAAAATAAAAATATCTAAAACCATAACTAATACATTATCATAATAAGTAAATAAAAGATGAAATCTCTCTACATAGTTCACAATGGCCTGGAATTTGCTCTGTAACCCAGGCTGCTGTTGACTTTGTATTTTACTGCCTCAACCTCCCTATGCTATCACACCCAACAGAAATTAATTTAGCAACATTTTATGTAATCCATGTTACCTGAAGTATCACCTTAACATGTAATCAACCTTAAAGATTTTAAAATATTTTGTATTCCCATTTCACAATAGTTTATAAAATGTGATACAAAGTGTTTTTACACTTATACTCGAGCTGACCTATCACAAAGTAAGTGCTTCATAGAACAGTGGCTAAGGTGACTGTACTGTACACTGGAGGTCCAGACCATACCACAAGAGCAGCATAACCTTCCCTCTATCGTTTGATTACAGACTTTTCTCTGTGTATGAAATTCTGGGCAAAGGGAAAGACACGTCTTTTGACAAGGAAGAGGTAAGAAGAACGGAAATGCAGTTCTTAAAACCCGTTTGCTGAAGTTTCTCAGAGCCATCTAAATTCCCCAGAGAGGGACTGCTTTGGCTTCAATGCCTTCCACAGAACTCCAAGATTCCCACGTCTCTGCTAGAATGGTCAAACTCAAAATTAAGATTGCTATTTCTCATTCATGTGTTATATAGAATAGACTTAAATAATGTTTTATCTTATCAACACAAATAAAAAGCATAAAGGAGCATGGTCTTAAATATTTTCTATATGCTGGCTTCTGACAATTCTATGGTTGAACAGATGTCAGTAATAATTTTTGATCTAGATATAGCCAATATTATAGAAGCAATATTACAGAGCCAATATTATAGAATCATTTAATTCTTTATTGAGGAAAGTGAACTGATTATTTTGAGTTCCCATGAAGTTATTCAAGCACCCCCTGGAATCAATTCACTCCAAGTCTTTGAATCTGCATTCATCTCTATGAGAAGAGCAGAAAAATCATTGTCATAAAAGAATGCTCATTTTAGAAGTCAGAGTGAAAAGTATGGACTACCATCAGAAACAAATGTGCTGTACAAGCCTGAAATCCCAGCATCAGGGATTCAAGGCAAGCTTTGGCTATCTAGCAAACTTTGAGGCCAGCCTGTTCTACATAAACACATACCATGAATGAATGAGTGAATGAATGGATGAATGAATGATACAAATCCACAAAGCCACAAACCCAATTACCTCCAAACTACTTTCTTAGACAAGTGCCTAACGTTTCTACACTTTATTTTCAGTTTCCTCTGCTACTCAGCAAAAAGATGGAGGTAGCCTTTTCCAGTCAGAGTTCCTGACATATAACAAACATCTTTAAACTCACTGTATATATTAAGCCTGCAACTATTTTGCATTAATTCTATAGCACGAGAGCCATAATTCTATCACCTAAAAGTTGAAAAACTTCTGTAGTTTTCTGGTGCTACCAAAATCCATACTCTAACCTTTTAAGAGTGTGCCATAGTGAAAGGATTGAAGGTTAGTGATACATGGCCATCACAGATGTTTCTCTGGAAACTCTGGAAACTCTAAATTTTTGTCACTGTTTAATAGTTATGATTTACTTCTAAATACTGTTGGAAATAATCAGAACTAGAAGGAAAAGAAAATAGTTCTTACTAAAGTACAACTCATATAATCATTTCTCAGAAAAACAACAAAATGCCTGACAATGTCAACTTAACTTAAACAGGAAAAGTTCATTTGGGCTCATGGTTTCAGTCCACAGTCCCCTTGCTCTGTCATTTCTGGCCTACAACATGGCAGCACAGTATTAAGGTAAACAAAGATGCTCACCTCATGGCATCCAGGAAACAAAGGCAACAACAAAGGGGACAGATACAAGACACATCCTTTAAAGGCATCACAAAAAAGACTGCTTCCCCAACTATGTCCCACTTTTGAAGAACCAATTAATGGCATGAACTAATCACTCATGTGGTTACAGCCTTCATGATCCAATTACCTGTTAACTGTTTCTCCTTGGGTTGCACTGGGGACCAAGCCATCAAGCCATGATTTGTAGGAGATAACCTTCATATTTAAACTTTAACACATAGGGAGAGTAATAACAATTTGTGTATTATTGTCTTAGCATACACTAGAATTACAAAGAGTCCTGAAACATCTTACTTCCTAGGAAATGCAGAGAAGGAAAGAATACAGCATCTATCTTACCTGGAAAGGACTTTTAAAAGGCAACTGTGAGATGAATTTGTTTAAAATGGTCTCTCGTGTGTGTGTGTGTGTGTGTGTGTGTGTGAGTGAATACAAGACTAGAATATAAGGCTAGAATAATCATAACTCCATTTGTGTGGTTGTACTAAGTTCAACCATCCTTACTTAATTGACTATATAAGAAAATACAGCTGGTTAGCTAAATGATAGGAAATCTTCACTGGAAAAGATGTTTGTTTCCTCTCAATTCCCTAGCTTTTTGCTTTGTCTTTATAACAGCACCTGGAAGCATAAGAGTTAAGGCTCTGATGAGAGGAATTTTCCTGCCTGTATAAATAGAATCCCATAGAAATCCTTCTTGTGTAAAGTTAGAGATTTACATAATTTGAGTATCTTAATAATGGGTGTAGCACAGATTCTATAGTTTATATTACTATTTTTGGTTATGAAAGGGAAAACCAACCTCGATAAAAGCACATGTGAATTTTTAAAAGGAAATACCATGGAATAGAAATTCATAGATAAAAATGAAAGTTCTCACATCAATAATTAAAGAAAACAGATTTCTCTTTCACAAATCTAATTTAATGCCATCTTGAGAGAAACTCGATGGTAGCCCTGTTGAATTCTACCCTCAAACAAATACTGTAACATCTGGCTAGAATGGCAGTGACCACCCAATTACCAAGCACAAAGGACATTTTCTATATTTGTATCACGTGAAAAGACATCTGTCAAAGATAAGCCTTCCCTCCGTGGCTTTCTGAGCACCTCCGGCTTGGTTTCCTTTCTTCTCTCTGTAGCTTGTCTCTTTTACCAGCGGCTCATTTTCTGTAAAGTTCTCATGAGTCCTTCGCCTTTGAACCAGCAGTCCTTTTTAGATACACAATCACTTACCTTTAAGCCACTCAGTAATGATTCGCAAATTATTTCTCCAGGCTTCTGACCTACATTTTAAATTGCCTACTGAGCCTCACCACATACTGCTTCACAGGTACATCAACCTGATTTACTAAAAGCTAAGTCCATCGTCTTCTTGAAGCATTCTTTCTTGTCATTTCATGCCCCATTGTCGCTAACTCGCCTCACATATACTTCCTTCTTCCCAGTGTTAGGCTTTGAGCAGTCAGAGCTGCGCATCTGTCACAAGTCTAAGTGACAACCTCCTAAACCCCAGGTAGACATTGTAGTATTCGGTACTCACCACTCCCCCTCAGACTCTTACCCACTCCAGCCCTTGGTAGGCCTCTACTTTCTGTTTCTATAAATTCAACTGTTCCCAGAATTCACATGATCGGAATCACTGTGACATGTGGTCCTTGGTGGTTGGTTACCTTCATTTAATTTATCACTTGTAACCATTCATGTTCTATGGTTATTTCATCCCACATACCATCTTAAAAATCCATCCAGGTTATACCAGGAAACAGTTTTCCATTCTTTTTGGTTTTGTTGTTCAATTATATTACACTGTATGGCTTTAGCACATTCTGTTTATACTATGAATATTAGGGAAGTTTTTATTTTTGTTGTTTTGAGCATTGATCCTATAAATACCTACTTGTAAGTATATGTTTGTAGTTTTTACAGGTACATGTATGTGAATGACACTGCTGTGCTCTGTAGGAACTCTGTGATACCCAAAGCAGCTGCAGTATTTTCAGATCCTGAACAGCAGTATATAAGAAGCAGATAAGTGAGTAAAAGGGAGTATATCATTGTGGACTTGATCTGCACTTCTCTGATGGCTTTTGCCATTACGCATCTTTTTATATGCTAGCTAGATATGGACATTTTTCTTTAGAGAAATATTTACACTCATTTTCATTGGGTTGACTTGTTATTGGTTCATAACAGTCCTTTATATATTCTGGATTCTAGATATGTACTATTCTTTGCCATTGTTTTCCATTTCTTGATGGAATCCACTGAGTCAAAATTTTAAAGTTTTAATAATATCCAAATTTTTTCTATTTGTTGTTTATGCCTTAGGCTTCATACGCAAAGAGTACTGTTAAATACAAGATCAAGAAGATTCACCACCAATACACATCATATATATATACATATATACACATACACACACACACACACACACACACACACACATATATATATATATGCTATTCCTCCTGCCTGAAAGATAGTTCTGAAGTTGAAAGTATGATCACTATGTAAATTTGCATGACATTTAAAAGAGACATCATCCTAAATCTTAAAAACAACAACAAATTTTGGAAGTCAAATTTCTCCAGTTTATTTCTATTAAATCAAGTGACATAAAGAACTACTTTATCTAAACTTTTTATTAGATAGCTAATATTTGAAATGCCCACTTGTATGTCTGACAATTAAAACACAAGTAAAACAATTGTAAAGTGAAAAGCAAACTAACCTAAACCCCACTGCACTTTTAAAAGTTCTTGGTTTTGTTTTTGTTTTTTTTTTAACAATTACTTTAGAAGCAGTAGGGGTGGCTCAGTGGTTAAAAGCACTTGTTCTTAAAGACGACTGAGGTGGTGGCTCACAACCATGCACAACTACAGTTCCAAGGGATCTTGTGTCCTCTACTAACCTCTGTGGGCACCAGGCATGCACATGACACATGCACACACATATATGTACAGGCAAAACACGAGAGCCGCCAAAATAAATCTGAAATCTTTTTAAAAGGTTACATTAGTTTTGGTAATTACTTTCAAAAGTGATGGTAGAAGAAGATTTGTGTGCATGTGCGTGTGCATGTTTACACTTGTGTCACAAGTATGAAAATCAAAGGACAACTTGTGGAAGTAGATTCTTTTTTTTTAATTTTAAATCATTTTATTTGAGAAAAGAGGCCACCTGAACCCTGCCATTTTTGCAGGAGACGCGGCAGCAATGTCCAGATTCAGTGGAACTTGAGCATGGGAATGGAACCATGAATTCATCGTGGAAGTAGGTTCTTTTTTTTTTTTTTTGGATGTTTTTTTACATTTCAGATGTGATCCTCTTTCTCCATCCCCCCCACCCAGGAACCCCCCATCCCATCCCCCCTCCTCCTGCTTCTATGAGGATACGCCCCCACCCACCCTCTCACTCCCACCTCCCCACCCACTAATTCCCCCACACTGGGGCATCCAGCCTGTGGAAGTAGAGTCTTTCCTATTTCCCAGGGATGGAACTCAGTTCTTCAGACCTGAAAGCAAAGTGCAAGCCATCTCCCAGAAGTTTTACAAAAAAATATATAATGTACCTCTACAAAAGTAATGTAATTAAAAGAGCTACTACAGCCAGGAAACAGTGCTGCAGACATTTATTCACAGCACTCAGGAGGAAGAGGTGGGCAGATTGTGAGTTTGAAGCCAGTTTGGTCTACAGAGAGAGTTCCAAGACAGCCTTAGATACACAGAGAAACCCTGTCTTTAAAAAGGGGGGTGGGGCAGTGGGGGAGCTACTGCAGTTTCCCCTTTATATTTTCATTGCACCACTCTGATCTTTTCTAGATGTCACTTCACAGTGGATTAGTTTATCCTTATTATGTTAAAATTGACTTCTTTAAAAATATCTTATTTTCAATTTAAAAAATCCTACTATAACTAATATTCTGTACTTCGTATACCTGTGTTTAACCACTTAAAAATTCCTAGATTTACACTATAATTTCCTGTATTTTAAAATTTTTAAATTTTATTTTATGTGTATGATGTTTTCCTGCATGTGTTCTGTGTACCATGTGTATGTCTGGTACCTGCAGACACCAAAAGAGGACATCACATTCCTTGGTACTGGATTACAGACTCTTGTCAGTGCTAGCAATAGAACCCAGGGCCTCTGTAAAGGCAGCTAGGGCTCTTAAATGCTGATTCATCTTCCCTACCTCCGGCATAATTTTTTTTTAAGGCACAAAGGATGAAAACAAGCAAACAAACAAGAATAACAAAAAACACCACAAAATAACACACCCCAAAAAAACTTTAAACAAGAATATGAACCAATTAAAAATTCTTCTTTCTCATTTACAAGTATATTTAAATATATAAGAGAATGGTGCTCCTGTTGCTTAGACTATTTCCAGCTGGATGGTGTTTTCTTCAGCATTTAACAATTTGCTGGCAAATAAAGGACAAGAAGATCAGTATGATCAGTTAATTAAGATTTCAAAGAAACTGCTGCTCCCTAGAGGGGTGGCTAATTTCTCATTTATAAGGCCATTTATAACTTTAGCACTGAGAAATGGTCCTAATAAAATTCGCAGTTAAGTAGGCTTTCAAATGCACACCAACCATTAACATTTGGACTGCCTGCTGATAGAAAAATATTAATATTTGATGTCATGGCATTTTCATTTTATAAATCAGTTTCTGAGTCTCATGAAGCAGCCTGCACTATGTTTTAAGGACACGGAACTCCAGTTATAATAGGTAGTTTAGAAATACTTCAAAACAGTTCACAGAAATTGAGGACCTGCATCCCACGATTTAACTATCTGCTATAAATTCCCGGGCATCACTCTGGGAGGATACTGTTTTCAAGATAAAGGAAACAGGGTCTTCACTGATCCATAATGGCTCTGGTGACCACAAACACTTAACAGACTGGCACACACTGCTTTGGAGCTTTATATATGCTGATACTTTAAAATATAATTTCAATGATTCTATAAAGTTGTGTACTTACATGTAAGCCTATGAACTACTTACATGCAGTGCCTAAGTAAGTCAGAAAACTGTGTTGGCTACTATGAGACTAGAGAATCCCAACCCTGTATGTAAGCTCTTACCTAGAAAACATTCTTCACCAGGTTTTATTCTTGAAGACAGGACTTCTATAAAATGACTAGACTTTTCTAAAACATCCAGAGATCCACAAGGTTATGTGTCTTCAATATCACTGGTTAGGATTAATTCACATGGGCTTGGGATGGATCTCAATGGTGGAGCACTTAGCTAGTACAAATAAGGCTCTCAGTTAGATGTCAGTACTGAAGAAAAAACAAACAAACTAAATTCTCATGAGCCCTGAGCCATAGGATGTCTGATCCAGGAAAAGCTTTAGAGACCTAGTTAAACCAATCCCTCAGGTACATGTCAGGTGAGCTATTGGAGACCTAAACCTAAATACAAAGGCACTTATCAACTAGAGAAAATAATAAATACAAGAAATCATCTATAAGTACTTTGGCAGACAAATAAAATGTCTTTTAAATATATCTGTGTTTATAGATAAAACGTGAACACGGCAATTGACCTTGGTTGCCAGCAATAAAAATACAAGTAACAGACCTCTGTTACATTCTCTTTCTTCAATAAAGTTTCTTTTAAAATTTTTCATTCATTCTATTTTTATTATCTCTCTGCTTGTCTCTGTATTTATCTCTCCACTCCCATCTCTCATAGGAGTGTATATACCACAACATACATGTAGAGGTCAAAGGGCAACTTTTGGCCTTTTAACCTTGCATCATATGGATCCAGGGAATTGAACTTAGGTCATCAGGCTTGGCAACATGCAGCACCCTTCATCTACTGTAACACCTAGTGGCCCAATTTTCTAATCCATAAAGTTGATACACGTGGCATTGCTTAATATTATGTTCTATTACTTTTAGGAGCTCTTTCAGACACACAAGTCTGGGATGAAAGATAGTTCCTGCTAGCAGTTAGTTGCTCTTACTGTCTACCCTTTATGTAGTAGGCAAAATTCAAGATTTCCCATAGTTGTTCTCAGACCTGATAACTAATTACAAAGGTAAAACCACATGTTAATAATAAAATAATAAAAATAATTTCAGAAAATGGAAAGTCACTTTTAGGAATAATCAAAGAGCCCCATATAGATAAATTTAGCTTTTTCTAAAATATATCAAAATATTACATGAATCAAGGGAGAAATAAACAGATGCAATAAAGCAAATATCAAAAAAAGTCAGGCAAAGCCAATTAACACTGGTAGGCTCACACAGCCAGAGTGCTGATAATAGCTGAGGTCTTTGGTTGGTTGGTTGGTTGGTTGGTTGTTGGTTGATTGGTTGGTTTGCTTTGTATTTTTGAAAAATGGAATGAAAAATAACAAGAAATAAAGGATGAATTTTAAAAAAGATAAATGAAGAAGACAAAAGATAATAAGAAATAAGGTGGAAGAATAAAGAAAATGAAAGAAAATTACATCACTACCTTGTCAACATTTGCTGACACAGCACAGAAGCAGGATAGAAATAAAAAAAATGACAGAGACATCAGAGGAGAGGAGCCCCCTCATCCTAGACTCTGGTTGAGGGCTTTCACCAGTTGAGAGCCAAGAATTTCAGCACAATTAACATTTGTTATGAACTTTGTCAACACAGAGATAATATTCCTTATCTAGTATCTACTTTATGTTAAAATAGCAACAACTCAGAGCTATGTTCTAAATCCACATGAGAGAAGAGAAAGCTAAATTTCCAACAGTATCAAGTTACAGACTGGTCACTAGGCTAGAAAATTAGGGTTGAGTGAAATTAGTACTCAACCCTAAGGATAAAAGGAAGAGTTAGCATATTAACTAATGTAATTTCTGACTTTTGTCTTGAGTACTCAAAAAGCCTAGGAGTACACAGGAGTATGTATATATGAAAGAGGTTAAGCAATAGTGATTTCAGTGAGAACCCCACAGAAAAACTGGGATGGAGAAGGCCATGAGAGTATGAAACAGTTATGTTGGCTAACTTCTTTCCTTAGACAATATTGTCTCTGAGAGCAAGAAATGTGTTTTGTGTTCACCATATAAATCTCCAAGACCTGGTAAAGAGTATTTGGTGCACAAATAATGAAAGAAAACAAGAATCAAAAAAGAATAGTGAATAGAACAGCAAGTAGTAGATAGAGTCAAAAAAGAAAATTAGGTGTTGGGGAGATGGCTGAGAAGACCCAGACTCTACCGCAAGCACTCACAACCATCTGTAGCCCCAGTTCTGGGGATCTGACATCTGACCTCAGCTTCTATGAGTGCATGTGATGCACAGACATAAATGCAGACAAAGCCCATAAACATAAAATAAAATGAAGAAGTTTAATGATATGAACTGTCCCTCTAAGTAAGAACTAACATAAACCCTTTAGATACTGAGTCTCGTAAGGAGGGAGCTGTCCCTTCTCTTGAAGTGATGGAGTAAAGAAGCAGAGTGTCAATGTTCCACAACTTAAATGTTTAGTTTTCAGCATTAAAATAACCAGTGAATTCTAAAAACTAATGAATTACATTCTGTGAAGAACTGAGTCTTTAGGGGCCAAGGAGATGGTTCAGTGTGTGATGGTTCAGTGGGGAGATGTGCTCAGTGTCAAGCCTGACATCCTGAGTTCAATTTTGGAAACCCATAAAGTGGGTCACTGTCCTCCAAATTCCACATGTGCATTGTGTGTGCACACACACGCCCACACAAATATTTTGAAAAGAGCCCATAAGTTATATTCCTTTATGTTCTACAACAGACAAGTAAGAAATAAAACAGGCCAAATACCACATATATTACTAATGCAAAAGTTACTGTGGTGGCTTCAATAATGCCAGAGGCTCATAGATTTGAATGCTTGGTCACAAGGAAAGAGCACTATTGGAAAGTGTGGCATTGTTGGAGGAAGTGTGTCATGTGGGGTGGACTTTGGGGTTTCAAAAGCTCAAGCCAGGCCCTGTGTCTCTCTTCCTGTTACCTGCATATCTGGATGTAGAACTCTCAACTACTATGACTGCCTGCCTGCCACCATGCTCCCTGTCACAGGAATATGGACTAAAACTCTGAAACTGTAAGCAAGGCACAAGTAAATGCTTTTTAAAATAAGAGTTGCCATGGTCATGGTGTTCTTCACAGCAATAGCACACTGACCAAGACAGTTACCTAATCCAGACAATATTATTTAAAAAGAAACTCTTTGTAGAGAAAATCTATGCAACTCTCCCCTCTATACAATTTCTTAGTTGCTAACATGGTTTCTTAGGTACTGACAATGAGGTCTGAAGCACAGCTGTTTTCATTTCTTGTGTGCTGTGTTGTACTCTCTTCTTCCCCCTTCCCCCTTCCCCCTTTCCTCTACCCTCTTTTTCTACTTCCACCTTTTTTCCATTTGTTATACTGGGTATGAAACCAAGGGTACTCATGGTAGGCAAGTAGTCTATTATTGTGCTATATCCTCAACTCACTGTTTTGTCTGCACATGGGGATAGTCCAATACTTGGTTAAGAAAAAAATGTCATATTAATACCTATAAAATTATATAGTAATGTTTCTCTAGCAACAAAATTGCCATTGTATTTTAATAACTGGCTACTCTAAGCATGGAAAAAATGACACTGGTTAAATATGGACTATATTACTTCAAATTGATTACTTCCTTCTAAGACTTCAATCTTTACACCAATATAAGAAACAGATTTCCTTGTAAGTAACTCATTTCACCAGAGAATAAGATCAGTCCTGAAATCTAGGACAGCTGCGAGCTTTCATTAAATTAAGGACAAGATCAGTCTGAGCTTTGAAAGACTTTAAATGGTCTTCTAAAATGACAGTGTGGAAAACCAGACAGACACAGTAGTAATTACCTTTCACTTTTATATGTAAGGGAATGCACAGCTATCACATAGAGTCAATTTCTCAAGCCAGGTAAACCCATGAGAAAGGGATTAGAATCTGAGGAATTCCTGATAACAAAGTATATAAAAAAAAAAAAAGAGCCACTACTTTCATGCTCTACCCAACAACAGAAAGGCCCCAGGGGACCTGCTGTAATGACTGGATAAGGACTGTTTTATGAATGCTAATCAATACTTTCAACTCCTGAAAGCTGGCTGCTATGACATTTTGTTGTTTTAACCATTTAAAACTGTCCCTTTATAACCTTGCTCACATTATTTTTCACAGGAAATGAAAAACAGAATAGAATTCTGGATGTTAAAGTAAATTTCAGTTCATGGAGTATTCATTATCCCTACTTAATAAATCTTTTAACACGATCTTTACTGGATTCAGTTCAACCTCTGGTGAATTTCTCTATTAACCACTTACTACTCTCAGCAACTTTCTCTCTCTCTTCTCTCCTCCTCCTCCTCCTCTTCCTCCTTTTCTTCTTCCTCCCTCCCTCCCTCCCTCCCTCCCTCCCTCCCTCCCTCTCTCTCTCTCTCTCTCTCTCTCTCTCTCTCTCTCATAATAGTATGTTATGATAGCAGAAGATTGAAAAAAGAACTTGATTCCAAAAGTGGATGATGTTTATCTCAATTTCTACCCACATATCACATATTTCAGAACCAAGCAAAAATATGATTAAGAAGAAAACTATGACTTAATTATTGTCAGTCTAAAGTTAGCCATAACACAATAACTTAACACAAAATAAAGAAACTGGCCTAACAGTCACCACCATCTTCCAGTTTCAGCCTGATAATTCTAGCAGGAAAATGGCTGCTTCTTTTCTGCTCATAGACATCAAGAGCTTCAATTCACTTTTCTGCTGTAACTGCTGTCCAAATAGTTCACAGGTTTCAGCAAGTTTCACTCATGTGTTGGATTTTCCAATTTTTGACTTGAAAAATAAAGCCTTATATTTATTTGTTTCACCTTTTTAAAAATGTTTTTAATTACAATAGAATTATACCAGTTCCCTCTTCTTTTTGTCCCTCCAACCCAGCCCAGCTACACTCCCTCAAGGCCCCCCATGTGCCCCTCAAATTGATATCCTCTTTTCCTTAGATTATAATGGGCTAGAAAGATGGCTCAGCAGTAAAGGCTAGGCTCGCAACCAAATAAACCATTTCACATGTACATGCTGTGGCTTTAGCATTTTAAGAAACATACTGTTAAGTGACTTTAAAGAAAAATATTAAGATAAGTATTAATATGCAAAATACTATCTAACTTATGCTGTGGCTTTAGCATTTTAAGAAACATAATGTTTAGTGACTTTAAAGAAAAGTATTAAGATGCAAAATACTATCTAACTTATACTCCTGGGGGAACGTTTGTGGTTTCTTTCATTTAATCCTCTCAAAAAGAAGAGGAGAAAGGGTCATGGAGCTAGCTCAGTTCATACAGAGCTTGTCTTGATAGAAGGTGAACCTTATTTCAAACCCAAATGATAAAGCTGCATTTGGTGGAGAGCACTTATAACTGCAATATTGGGAAGGCAGAGATAAAACACATCCAAGGTCCTGCTGGCCAGCCATCCTCACCTATGTAGTAAGCTGCAAGCCAGTGAAAGGAACATATGTGTCAGGTGGGGGTGGATGACATCTGAGAAATTACAAAGTTGTCCTCTACCCCAGCCCATGCACACATATACTTGCACACTCATAAAATTCCCCTTCTATACACAGACATATGACCAGGATCTATTTGTTTCTTGCTTTACAAAGGTCAAGTGCCAAGACAGTCTATTTAAGTCTTGCTTGTCAGTCTGTACCCTAGACATTAAACTACAAACTTCAAATGCAAAATCAAAACTCCATAATCTCAGCATGATAAGCAGAAAATAGTTTTGAAAATATTAATTGTAAACTCTCATAGTACATTAAGTCAGGAAAAGAAAGCAAAACATTGCTCAGAGTACTATAGCAAAGTATCTTTTAAAAACTTGTATGTAGTTCTTTTTTTAAAAAATTTCCTATAACACAAATAACCACAGCTGTCTTCTTGTAAAGAGAGTTAAGAATTCCTATTTGTAACTAAAATGAGAACCATGATGTTGAAGCAATGTATAATTCATTCAGTCTCCAGCACTAGAATTATGTAATTCTAAATTATTTGGGCTTAATTATTTGAAAATTATATTGGTCTTTTGAAATTCTGCACTATTAAAATTGAGATTGCCCAAGAACTTTTGTCCAAAGAGCTCTGGTGTACAACATGACTTGGAAAGGCTACATGACTTGAAATATTCTATAAATAAGAATTTGTATCACGTGTATACACTGTGGGTTTTTAAACACAATGTGTTACCCTCTAGTCACTGAGATAGTTCCCAGATTTTGCCTAAGATGAAGGCAAATAAAACGTCCCTTATAACGATAAAGAGACCAAAAGTACGTACACTCTGTCCCTGTGCTACCCTCAAGAGAAGCAGTGATAAAACTTTGCTTTAGAAAGTGTTTCCAGTTGAGAATGTTTGTGCATATATAATAGAATTAAGCTTTTATCCATTATAGTTGACAATTTAAGACTGCCTATCAGTAACTGATCAGTTTATATAATCTCAACACCTTTTGGTTTCTGATCAAAGTAACTAGTAGAATAACAGTCCCATTGCACATTAATCATCAGTGGATTTCCAGAATTTACTTTGTTTTTAGAATAAGTACTCTTTTATATGTTTCTGCTCTTGAATAAAACAAACAAATTATCTTTCAACTTCTTCCTTTATGTGACAGTGATTCTTCCCCAGCATTAGGAACATTTGTGCAGAGGGGGAAATAAATACAAGAAATCTGACACAGCAGGAGGTCGGTAGCACAGAACTTTCAAGGTTTTCTAGATAACTGATTTGTGTTTACGAAAGATAAGAAAATACACACCAGATTTTTGTTTTGTATTGTTTTTGAGAAATTTTTGTACTCAACAAACCTGGCTTCGTAAGCAGCAACAGCAGAGTTTTGTTTGTTTTTAAAACAAATTTTCATAAAGATTTAAATAAAACAGTTATGGTAGAGTTCAGCAATTCTTCATGCACTAAGGCAATGGAGGGCTCCAGAATCAGTAACCTACCACTTTTGTTTGTGAATATTCACGATGTTTGAAACTTTAGAGAACTCTAGAGAGACTCTCATCTTCTTTCTAGTATAGATACTCAAAGGCTGGCAATCCAGGGCTGTTATGGAGACTGCAACCTTCTAGCCCCCCACATTCCACTCCTTCCTGCCTTACAGTGTGCACTGCTGATCTTCTAAGTCTAACATGTCCTTTTGTCCACAGACCACATGTCCACAATAGGAGGAAGAGTGAGCAGAGGATGGGGTAGGCAGAGCATGACCAAAGCTCTCTGAAGACAGTTCTTCCAAGTTATTCATAAGTCCTTTTTATTTGACCACATCCTAGGCACAGGGAAGATGATAAAGTACGATATTTACGTTGAGAAACCACTTTTTCCCAGATGAAAATGTGATGACCATAGAAAGAGGCAAAAAATATTTTATGGTTTCCAATGTCTCCATTACACTACACACTATCTACATGACCTTAACCATTTCATGCTGGTGACTTCTCAACTATAATAAAATCTTATAATGAGGGTACTGTGAACTTGATATAACAAAAACAAAAATAGAGAACTTAACGAAGTCCCTGATATACAATAAGCATATAAGTAATGTAAACATTTTCTTTAGGTGTAAGTTGCATTATTTTTATCAGCTGTTAAAAATAATAGAAGCTATTTAACATCCATTATTTCTCAACTCCAAATTATCTGCACAAAAGAAATACAGCTACATTCTTGAATCACTACTTTCAGCAAAGATCATCCTCTTCTAAATCCCTTTACAAAATACACACAGGGTGCATGTAGAGACAACACATACACAACTACAGAGAAAACACACACATACACACTGATACACTGATACACACTGACAAATACACACACCCACATACACCAAACTCATGTATACATACTCCAAAATATACACACACATCCACATGCACACAGAAGCACGCGCACGCGCGCACACACACACACACACACACACACACACACACACACATATATATCTCCACAAAGTGCACACACATGCTTAATTTTATTGCCTCTCTCACATAGACCACTTATAGCATCCCATGGCATAAATTCAACTGCACAGTTTAGAGGTATGTCATAATCACTGCAGCTCTTTTCTTTACTCTGCCAATAATAACCTTCCCAGGGATGCAGCTCTGAGATAACAGAAATAATCCCATTGATGAAAGTGGTCATTGCTGAAAGCTCAAAGTTGATAAAGACTATCACTGCTAGAGGCTTTTTTTGCTAGGTAGTAAGTTAAGTATCTTATATTGAACCCTGACTTTTAATCTTCATGATAATTCTGTGAGGTTATCACCATTATTACTTACCCTCACATTAAAGATTATAGCTAAAGTTTATAAAAAATACATTCAAAGTCACACAGATTATACAGCAAGGCTGTAATTGAATAGAAGTATATTGGACCCTGACAGCAAATCGCAAAGTAACTTTAATCCAGTGTAGCACCAATACTATATTATTCAGAGCATTACATATATCCTAACTTGTTTTATTATTTTATAACAAACTTTGTAATTTTAGCCATAAATATCCTCATTTTATAACAAAAATGAAGCTTGCCTAAACTAGAACAACAGGTAAATGTTGGACCCAGGACTCTAATTCAGGTGAATTTGGAGCTTACTTGTGTAGCAGGAAATGATACTGTTATTCATATAAGTCATCTCCTTTCTATCAAAATAAAATTTTCATGTTTCTCTTAAATATTTAAAAAGATATAAAAATAGTCCTTTATAGCAATATTAAAATAACAATAATAGCAACAATAACAATACATAAGACTATGTAACAGTAACTCAATCGTGTCATCTCATGCCCTCCAAATTAAAGGAGCGTTAAGGAACCTAATGACACAACCAACAATCACCTTCAGGGGTGAGGTGACAGAGAAGTCCTATAATCTTTGGCTGATGAAGAGATCAGCAAACCTCTGTCGGTCACCACCCAGACTGCTCTCCTTCCCACCCCTTCTCTCTCCTTCTCCAAGTACAGATAAGCAACAAAACACAGAACAACATTTCTCTCTTCCCTTTAGTTGTCTTCTCCTAAACAGAGAAATAGCAGTGAAGTCACTAAAGTTTGATTGACTCCAGAGAAAAGACAGACAATAAAAGACAAGGAGCTCACCATCTGGGTATTTAATGACTGGAAATATCACTATCACATCTTTGGATTTGGGGAAATTAATTCTAAAGGGATTTAGGAATAATAATTAAGAATAAGAATTGTTAAATATTATCTGATACTGTAAGATCAATATGTGTCTGCCTGAAAAACAAATTACGGTTTTACATTCATTAAACAGTCTCAGAAACTCAAGTCTTTAGGTGTATAAAGAAAAAGGCCACTAGAAAGCAACTCAATCTTCACCATGCTTTTCCTACAGTGAAGAGATCCACCAATCTAATCCCAAATGATCGCTGCCCCATGGTACATACAGCATAGCACTTTCTCTATATTATTGAAAGAAGCTGTGCCCAAGTTTATTATACTAAGAAAGCAGCATGTAAGAAAATAAACTATGGGCAGAATTTCTTCAGCTTGGGAGTGAGTGATTTAAAAGCATGGCTTTGTTTGGCATTAAAATTTAAATTTCTGATGTACTAGGAAAATTCCGGATTTTGTCAGTCCAGAGAATGAACACCTTACAAATATTATGACAATCAGATTAATATTAGCATACACAAAGGAATTCAAGGGAGAACATTGGAGAAAGAAACTAAAAACAGCTAGAGGTGTCACAAGAGAAGGCGACTACTTGAAAATACATAAAAGTATAGGCAATGAGGCAGAAATTAGGGAGTTCTACAATGGGATTAGAGAATAATGAAAATCTAATGAAGTCAAAGCCCTCAAATGAAAGAAGGTGAGATAGTATGTTACTATGTAGGGAGACACAGTCATTTAGAAGAATGGAAATAGAAAGTATTAGGAAATGCTATGCTTTGTTGTATGTCTCAAGAGCTGAAGATATAAGGGGCTGGAAAGACCCAGCAGTTCAGAACACTTGCTGCTCTTCCAGAGAACTTGACTTCAGTTTCCAGCACCCTTTCGGAGTGGCCTATAACCTCATATTACTCCAACTCCATGGTACCCACATATGTGTGACAGATACAGAGACATAAGCACATATACATAAATATAGATCAATCAATAAATAAGAAGTAAACTAAGTTTTATAAAATCGCACACAGCTTATATTGGTTTATTTTCAATTGCTTTTATAAATACTCAGAAGCTAGGTAAAGACGTTAATTTGGTTAGTTTTTGTGCTTTAAAAAAATACAGTATTTATCAAATACTGTGAGCGTTCTGTGAGCGTCTTGTTTGTTTTTATTTGTTTTGTTTCTGAGACAGTCTCACTATGTAGCTCTGCCTGGCCTGGAACTTGCTGTGATCCTACCCCATCCACTCCCTCAATACTGGGATTAGAGGTGTGCACCACCACTCCCATCCTATTAAGTTTACAATTTCAAAGGCTATTACGGAATTCAGAAATTCAGTGGCTGCAACCACATCTGTTTTGCCTCTAGAAAGAAATCTCATAGCAGCATCAATGAAAGGACTGGAACATGGATAGAAAAGGTCACACAATAAGACAGGAAGCCACAGAGATATAAGATCACTTCACTTTTTTTATAATATGTACTCTCTCAAAAACTAACCAGGATCCTCCAAATAATTTTGATAGTCGCTTCCTAGGGTCACGTGTACTTAGTCCCACCTTTTCCTTACAGTTCCCATCACCTCTCAATATTGTGACCATGAGGATTAGCACAAGAACTCTGAATGACACACTCAAACCTTGTGCAAACCACACCACAGCCTGACACCTTTTATGCTCTGGTTGCCTCAGTCTGGCCTCCAGTTAAATCTGGCCTGTGCCTTGTTTCTGAATCAATATGACAATCACTTACATACTTTCTGTAGTTTTTATGTTGTTAAGCATAAATGAGTAATTCTCATAAAAACTGTATTGGTCACAAGCTCAATAAATTCACCCCTTTCTATAATCTGCCCTGTAATCAATTAAACCTCTAATCCCTCCCCAAATGTGACCTTTCTCTTGCCAGCACTACTGTCACATGCTATATCACAAGCTCTCCATCTTCTGAAAGGGAATCATTAAACTAAAGCTATGATAATATTTGCTATTCTAGGGAAACTTGACTGCAGTGTGCAAAGGGATGAATAATATGCCCATTAAAAGTAACTTAGCAGGGGATGGTATCTGAAATGTAAATAAATAAAATATCAAATAAAAAATGAGAATAAAAGATATAGGATATAGATGACATTAAAAAAAAGTAACTTAGCAGGCAGAGGGGTGTATTTTGTGGAAATAGTAAGGCAGCTAATTCCTGGTGTGTGTATAAAGAAGCTTACCTTATTTTATGACTACCACTTTTAAAATAAGTTTCTTAGTAAAATCTAGATAGTTCTGTATAAACATTCAATAAGAGAGTTTTTCCCAGTTTCACTTTAATTTAACCTCCAGGATCTGACATTTCTAAACCATAAAAAAAGCTTCCCAAGGTATCTGAATTGCCAGGCAATTCAGTCAGAGTCCCTGAATTATATCAGTGTCCGCTACCAAGGCTATAAGATGTTTCAACCAAGCAGGAGAGCACGGAGACAGCGGGGAGGTGAGAGATTACAAATGTCTAGATCAAGCAGGTGAGTTTCCCTCACACAAGCCACTCTGTTAGCTATGGGACTTTGGGCATAACTCGTCTCTCCTGTGTCACAATCCTCATCTGTAAACAGTGGTAACAGGAGTACACTCTCAAGTGTTACTGTGAGAAATAAACAAACCAATCCATGTAAAGTGCCTGATTCAATACAGCAGACTCACTTATACAAAGATAGGGAAACCATACCATTATTGTTATACAAGAGAGCAACATGATTGTTGTGAATCATCTTTACTTTATACAAATGATACTATATGAAAATGAAAACATGTATTTCCAGGAAGCAAGGGAATCTTAAACCCCTTACTACTGGTGGTTCCTCAGAAAATTGGACATAGTACTACTACCTGAGGACCCAGCTATACCACTCCTGGGCATATACCCCAAAGATTCTCCAACATATAACAAGGACACATGCTCCACTGTGTTCATAGCAGCCTTGTTTATAATAGCCAGAAGCTGGAAAGAACCCAGATGTCCTTCAACAGAGGAATGGATACAGAAAATGTTATACATTTACTCAGCTATTAAAAACAATGAAGTCATGAAATTCTTAGGCAAATGGATAGAACTAGAAAATATCCTGAGTGAGGTAACCCAATCACAAAAGAACACACATGGTATACACACACTGATAAGTGTATATTAGCCCAAAAGCTCAGAATACCTAAGATACAATTCACAGACCACATGAAACTCAAGAAGAAAGAAGACCAAAGTGTGAGTGCTTCAGTCCTTTCTAGAAGGGGGAACAAAATACTCATGGGAGCAAATATGGAGACAAAGTGTGGAGCAGAGACTGAAGGAAAGGCCATCCAGAGACTGCCCCACCTGGGAATCCATCCCATATACAGACACCAAACCAGACTCTATTGTGGATGCTGGGAAGTGCTTGCTGACAGGAGCCTGAGAGGCTCTGGCAGAGCCTGGCAAATACAGGGGTGGATGCTCACAGTCAGCCATTGAACTAAGCACGGGGTCCCCAAATGGAGAAGTTGAAGAAAAGACTGAAGGAACTGAGGGGGTTTGCAACCCCATAGAAAGAACAATATCAACCAACCAGACTCCCAGAACTCCTAGGGACTAAACCACCAACCAAGGAGTACACATGGAAGGACCCATGGCTCCAGCTGCATATGTAGTAGAGGATGGCCTTTTCAGGCATCAATGGGAGAAGAGGTCCTTGGTCCTGTGAAGGCTTGATGCCCAATCTAGGGAAATTCCAGAGCAGGGAGACAGGAGTGGGTGAGTGGGGGAATACCCTCATAGAAGCAGGGGGAGAAGGGATAGTGTAGGGTTTTTTGGGGGGGGGGCTGGGAAAGGGGATAACATCTAAAATGTAAATAAAGAAAATAACCAATAAAAAATGAAAGAAAAAGAAAAGGCCACAGTTTATTTCAGTTTATTTTACTGATCTTCTCAGTAAGGGGCTTTCTATTAAGATCTTAAAACTAATCTGTAGAACTAGGCAAGAAGCTTAATCAGAAATCAACTGAACAATTTTCTGCTTTTTCATCCATTCCTGCACAATTAGAACAAATTAGAATATGCCACTAAGAATTGGACATTAAGGGAAGAAACAAAGTGTTTTGTAATGCTTTCTCCTCCCTTTACTGTGAAAACAGCTTTTGTACACTCACATAGTGCACAGCCCTCATAATAATGAATTACAGAGCTATATTCCAGTTGAGTTGATTTTTGGTATTTTATAGTTAACATATTAAAAATTCCAGTGTTTATTTGATGACACTGTTCTACATTGTAACTGGTTTCATCCTCAGAGCCAGTGGCTTATTCTCACCTTAGAGATGATGAAATTCAATCAGAGAGATGGGATTTGAACACAGAAGTCTGGTTCCTAAGCTTATGCTTTTAGAACAGATGATTTATACTGTTCCATACGGAAGTTAGCACAGGAATATGTGAAAACTATCTTAAGGCCTTTTTCTTTTCAAGATTTTTTTTTTACTTATTTTTTTAATCTGTGTATGTGTATTCATGCATGCATATATGCTTCTCTGTGTGTGTCTGTATGCATACATGTTTGTGGAGTGTTTAAAGAGGTGAGAAAAGAGTCTGGATCCCTTAGAGCCAGAGTTACAAGCATTTATGAGCTGCTCGACATAGGTACGAGGATCCAAACTCTGGTCCTTGTGACTAAACAGAAGCAGCTTCTTTTTTTTAAATAAATAAATAAATTTATTTATTTATTTATTTATTTATTTATTGAAATTAAGTTTTCATTCCTTCATGGTAAAAGTCCTGGAAAGATCAGCAACTCAAGGCCCATACCTAAACATAGTAAAAGCAATATACAGCAAGCCAGTAGCCAACATCAAACTAAATGGAGAGAAACTTGAAACAATCTCACTAAAATCAGGGATTAGACAAGGCTGCCAGAAGCAGCTTTTAAATGCTAAACAATCTCTCCAGCCCCTTGATAACCATTTTGTTTGAAAAAAAAAATCATACCCGAGAAGCCATAGATAACATGCAAATGTTAATTTATGAATCACTAAAAAAAGACAAACCCAAGGGCTTGGTTTGTTCATTTCTGCTTCACATAATAGGAGTTGTAGTGCTGTGAGATAAGGCTCACCACATCACTTAACCTTCTTGTACATAATTTATGTGCTCTAAAGCACTGGTTCTTAACAGGCAGCTATTTTGCCACCCAAAAATGTCTAGAGACATTAATTTTGCTAGACAATTATTCCTAGTGTTTATGTGGGTACCTGTGTACACGTGCACATGCACGGGCACTAGAGGTAGCATACAAATGCTACATACAGAATGTGTGCTGAAGTCAAAGGACAACTTGCAAGAGTTGGTTTCTCCTACCATGTGGGTTCCAGGAATGGAACTCTAGTCATTAGGCTTGACAACAGATGCCTTTGTCTACTGAACCATCTTACCAATACGAGAGACATTTTTATTGTTCTGACAAAGGCAATGCTTATAGTATCTAGGGAAGCAATCCAAGCATGCTAGTACATATACTAAATATACAGAATAAACTTACACAAAAAGCATGATAGACATGAAATACCAAGTATGACAACTCTAAGAAATCTTGATTTAGAAACTGGCTACTTATTTAGTGGACCATTTTAACCTATGGCTTTTGGAGGAAGCACTTGAGACAGGGTCTAGCTCTATACCACAGGATGGCCCAAACTACATTAACATCCTGTCTGAGGCTTCTACTATCCCTCTTAAAAGAGCTTCATCCTGAAGTAGAATAACCTCCATATTCTCTGCTTACTCACCTATAAAATGTATGAAGTAGGAAGGAATATCTCATTTTCTACAGAAAACAAGACAATGTACAGAGATACACATGAGTTCAGAAAGCAAACAATAAAACAGCCAAAATTCAAATCTGCTCTTAATGCTTTAAAGCCTATTAACCTTCCTAGGAATTTACCTGATATCTATAATGCTTATACTTTATTTAAGATTTTATTTTCACTGCTTTCTGATTGGATTTGAGGTCAGATTCAGAAGAGGATACTCATTCCTGGTCTATAAACCTGGTCAAAAGCCCGAGGCTGAGGAGGTCATAGGCTCTAAGGGGAAATCTCTGACTGTTCTGTAAAATGCTCACAATGTCAAGTGCATTCTAAAGACTCATGTTTACTCCCACTGCTACACTCAGTCTACATCAGAAAATCTTACTGCAGCAGGCAGTGGTTAATGCAGAAAACCATATTGGTCAAAACACTGAGAATAAAAGATGGTGGAATAACCAGTCCTGATTGGACATTTATATTATCTCTCCAAGGACTAAGGTAGCATAATGAAAGAGGGGGCAGAAAGAGTGCAGGAGCCAGATAAGGGTAAACATAAAAAAAAATGACTTCTGGACATGACATAGCTAACGGAATAGTGAACGGATAGCAGCTCTGGTCTCGCCACAAGACTGGGCCCTCAGCACATCATGGACAGAGGAGGGGCTCCTGAAGTGCCACCCATCCCTGAGGGTCTACCAGCTGGGTGAGGGACCTCTTTTTCATGGGAGAGACAGTGCTAAGCTGCCCATGCTCTAGTAACAAACCCCATACCAATGCTCATGAAAGAACTCTAATTAAACCCAGTGAGTCACAACATGGAGACAAGAAGTAGGAGGGAGACTTGCTGGAAAAAAAAAAAACAACCAAACAACAACAACAAAGCTGCAGCAGTAGAAAAAAAGGATGTAAAAGAGAGTGGGAGGGGCATAAAACAATATAATTCATTATATACAATTCATTATATACATGCATAAAACTGTCAAAAGAATTTTAGGAATGTTTTAAAAACATGAATATAAAATAGTATACTGTATCTTTCAGGCCTTGGCTTATCATAAAATTTAAGCATTATCAGGGAGAAATGAAACGTAGACATGTTAATTCACTGTTTGAAAAATATCATGGGCAAGAATCATCACAAATTAAATTATTTGTGAAATAATTCTTTCCCATATTCTGTACCTAATCACTTACAATGAGCCACCAGTGCCTATGTTCTGTTTTACTCATCACAGTTAAAGTATTTTATTAACTCACAGGATGAAATATACAGCACTCTATAATCTGGCAATGAATGGAAACAGAACTGATCAATAGCACTATTTTGAATAACATACTAAGGTATATTTGTTGATTGAATTAAATATGATTTAGTACACAGTCTGTAGGATCAGAAAACACAGAAGAAAAAGTCTCCGGAAGCCCATAGTACTTCCTCCATAAAATTCAAATGGAGACCATGACTGTCTATCCAGAAATAAAGCTCTCATAAACAAGAGGATATTAGAGCACACAACCCAGTCCCATTTTTGTAGCGCCAGGGTCACTGACATGTGTGGACTTTGGAAGATGCAAGAATCCGCTAGAGTTAAGGGCATGAGATGGGCTCTAAGAATCCTACTTATTATCAAGATTTCAAAGGAACTTAGACTTGAAAAACTGACCATTTAGGAAAGACATGATATAGAGTAGCTCAAATATAATTTGGTCCATTCTATCTTCTAGTCTTATTTTCAGTTGCAACAGCATAAGGAAAATTACGTATATGGCCTTGACAGTAGAGGTATCTAAACTAAAAGGTGAGGTTTCAATTCAGAATGATGTGAAGCATACTCCTATCATGTTCAGTCTAGTACAGTTTGGCCTCCAGCATACAAGAAAGTTACTTATCAAAACTGCAAACAACTGTAAATGAGTACCATGGCAATATAACAATTTAAGGTACTTATCCCTAAAACTAGTATTAAATGAGTTAAATCTGTAATTATTAGCATTCTCTTTTTGATGAAGTAATGGTTCAGTGTATTTCTGTGGGGATATCATTTCTTGATTTTTTTTGATAGATTTAAACATATTGAAGCTTTTTTCTTGAAATACACAAAGTTCTGCAGTTTATAAAGTTAGTAGGTAAAATATAAAATACAGTATTTCTTATAATGAAAAACTATAAAATTATACTTTCAAAGTACGAAATATATGATAAACTATATGATAGTGAGTAGACAAGTAAAAAGAGCACAGATCAGGAAAGAAGACTAGGTGACACATTTCTAGAAACATTATTCCTTCTTTCTCTGTCCATAGCTAAATTGCTACCAATATATTCCTTCCCTTATTTTCTCTGAAGGAAATACACTTACATCTGTCCTGAACCTAAGATCTATGACAGAAAACCAAAGAAAATACCAACACATTTGCTTTTTCCTTACTTTCTTGCAACTTCATCCAATACCCATAATAGCTTGTCCTCTAATGTAATGTCTCTAATGTAAAATTAGGGATATTTCATTACTGGAAATGAAATATCACATGTCACTTAGCAAAGTATGAGAAGGCTTCAGCATCCTGGAGCTTAAGACAATATGCAGTTGTGGGCAGTGGACTGTGAGAGGTAACCTGGTCCTCAGTTAAGCTAAGGCTGGAAGCCCTGGAGACCCTGAAGGGATGGCAGAAGCTTTGCCTGCTCCCAGGCACCAGGCCCTTGTCACTAGCTGCAGCACCCCCCACTCCCCAGATTTGTGGCCATCAGTCACATAAGGGCAATATATCAAGCCCTCCACATATAGATGAGAAAACGGACATGACCACAGGTCATGTAGGCTCAAGACAGATCTCCATGCTAGTGAGGTACATAGAGGCCTGAAGGGCATAGCCAATAAGCATTCCTTTCCAGACATTCCTCCTTGCGAAAGGTATTTAACTTCAGGTCCACCCTGAGAAGTGAGGTATGGTTTTACACATCCACTTTCCATCATGACAATAAATTCAGTTCAAACCATAGACTGCCTCTTTTCATTGAGAGCTGCCGGTGGGGAACCACGGAGATGGCCTTTGCATACATAGCCGCTGTCTAATGTCCTGTAGAAGGTCTCTTTGCACTCCTAGCCACCAAGTTCAAGTCTGCAGCTGTCAAGCCAAGTCCCTGCAAGACTAGCTTACCCTCCACCCCAGAGCCAGCAAAAGGACCCAGATTCTGTTCTCAGCGCTTTTGACTTCCAGAGGCACCTAGGTGTCCAAGAGCCTGGGAACCCCATGGCCCCAGCCTCCTTGCAGGCCCAGGGACCCCTAAACCAGCTCCAGCTGTCCTGCACCTCAGACTGTGCTTTCCCACTCCCCAGAGCAGTGTCTGGGTGGTTTGCTGGAGCCCACACCCGCCCTGGCAGCAGCGGGGAGGTATGTGAGGGGGAAGTAAACACAGTCAAACTTCCCTTGTCTCACCTCAAGGAGCAGGAGCAGATGCAGGACCCACAACCCTACCTCCAGTGGTAGCACTTCCAGGAGGGTGGTACATGAGTGAGAGATCTTGCTACAATACGATGAGGACCTTACATCTAATACCCAGTACCTGTGTGAATTCCCAACGAAGTCACATATACCACTACATTTCTATGACTTTCGGAGAATGAATATAGAAGGATTGCTGGAGCTTTCTGGCTGCAAGCATAGCTCTAAGTTCAGTAAGAAACTGTCTCAAAGGAATAAGGTGTAATGCTAGATAGAAGAGGACACGAGGTCCTGTAGCCTACACATGTAATACACCACTCATAAAACACACACACACACACACACACACACACACACACACACACACACACACGGGGCAGGGGTAGAGGAACACTAACTCATTCTGGCAGTGAAACTATAAAACAGTATAAGAAGCTCCCTTCAGCTGAGATAACATATTCTAGCCTATGTAGAGTGTACCAAGGTGGCTGGCAAGCAGCTCCAGGGCAGACCTTTTATGTGAAAAAAGGAGGTCGCCGGGCGGTGGTGGCGCACGCCTTTAATCCCAGCACTTGGGAGGCAGAGGCAGGTGGATTTCTGAGTTCGAGGCCAGCCTGGTCTACAGAGTGAGTTCCAGGACAGCCAGGGCTACACAGAGAAACCCTGTCTCGAAAAACCAAAAAAAAAAAAAAAAAAGAAAAGAAAAAAGGAGGTCAACACAACTGAACTGTGGAAAATTGACACAGTTTTTGATTTAGACATATTGGTGCCTCAAAGAATAATTGGGATGAATTGTTCTTGCCTTTATTGGAAGAAGAACAGCAAAACAAACAAAACAAAACAACAACAACAAAATCTCTCCTCTCAGCCTTTGGGAAAAACTACAGGAAAAGGAGAATGTTTAGAAATGGCTACGAAAGGTTTCAATATAGTTGTTGGAACTAGGGACATCTGATAATGAAAGGGCTCAAGTCACAGCACTGGAAGGCCTGCCTACTCACCACCAGGATCTCACATTCCTATAGCAGTCAGCATCTGTCTCACTCTGTAAACAATGGTCCCTCCCATTAAATCACCGTTTGCAGTGTATGTCCTGGAGAATGTGACACTCCTAAGGATGGTTCAGGACTGTTTTACAGATTTAGATAGGCAGCACAGCTTCCACAGACTTTGAATTCTTAACAACATCTTCAGTTAAAACTAGCTTGTCATAGCTATCACAAGCTTGTCATAAAGCTTAATGAAATTCTAATATTCTTTAGTGGACTAGCTGTCCACACATTTGACCATGAAGTTTGGTAGGCTATTGTGACTCGGGTATAGTTTGGTGCTGGCAGTTGTTCTTATATAAAAACCATGATGGCAGCTCAAGTTTCCAAAATTGATGCGAAAATAAGAGCAAGAATGAGGTCACAGGAAGAAGGAGATCTGTCAGGGATGGTTTAGTATTAGATGCCATCTCACTAGTTGAGACTAGAACATACTTAAGCAAGAAACAAATACATCTATCAATTTGACAGAAGTAATACTTGTTTCTAGAAAATGGACACTGTGACTGCAACTCAGCCTCATTCAAGACATCTGCAAGCCAGTCATAAATAACCTACAAACTTTGACATGTCATTTTAAGGGGTTAAAAAGTATACATGCTGCACTTAGTTAATGTGATATTATTATTAATATTTAGCTATAAATGAAGAATGCTCACTTATATAGAAAATATAATTGTGAAAAATATTTATTTATGTAGTTGCTTTAACAATAACTTAGAGAAGCCCATCAGAACATACCAGAATGTTATATACAGCAAACCCATTTATTCTAACTGTTGGAAACTTGATTATAAAGCAATAAATAATCCCCTGAATGCTGGCCTTGGAAACTCCACATAACTTTCCCTCCAAAATAGCTGTTATAATTTAAATCACCACAAGTAATTAATACCAAAAAAATAAACATACATGCTTACCAACAAAGTAAAAGGATTTTCATTTTCTCCTCTTTAGAAATATGAACTATAGCAACATATATAATGCTTCTTATTCTAGTGCCCTGTAGATATTCCATTTTCACAGAAAATTATCTCTTCAATTTAGAGGGTGAAATGTTAGCTTTAATCTTCTAGGAATGTACTTAGCCTGAAACTAAATTATTCTGAACAAATACAAGATTTCTTTTTAAAGACAGAAAGATGACATGGAATTATAGTCTAACGAAGGAGCTATTCCTTCATTGTGCCATATTTTACTGTGAAATGCAAGTCCTATTTTGTGAAAGTCTAGCAAAACAAAATTTCAAGGCACCCACCACAAATGCTAAGGGGACTCAGGCAGGGCTGACTACTTTATATTCCCCTGGTCATAGAGGGACATTTAATCAAATCTGAATATATGTAAGAAATGTTCTAGATACCTCCTTTAAAACAAGTCAACATCAGGTTAAGTAAGTGCAATAAGCTAAGAAAATGAGAAGAAACATGCTCTGTATTTCTTAAAAGGAGAATATAATTTTTTTGCAAATTACTTTTTTTTGAATCCACAGTGATACAAATGAAGCTAAAGTCTACTGACTATGATTGAATGCACCCCCCTTTAAGGCTGTGGCAGGAACAACACAAAAAGCCCAAACCTGAGGTTGGTCAGGGAGCACACAGAAGAGGGACAGAGTTGCTAATTCCTTTGCTTTTTATGCTGCTGAATTCTGAAGTAAACTCATGAAATATGCTGTGTAGATTTATTTTTCTGAAGCATTTAAGGTTTCAGGATAATAATATTAACTTTATGAAATAAGTTAGGAAGTTCCTCCTCTTTGCTTTGAGGCAATCTTATACAAATGGAATTAATGCCATCCTCCTTTTTTTTGTTTTTTGTTTTTTGTTTTTGTTTTTTTAAGACAGGGTTTCTCTGTGTATCCCTGGCTGTCCTGGAACTCATTCTGTACACCAGGCTGGCCTCGAACTCAGAAATTCGCCTGCCTCTGTCTCCCAAGTGCTGGGATTAAAGGCATGTGCCACCACTACCCAGCTAATGCCATCCTTCTAATGTAATATTTATTCTACAAATTTCCTCTCAATATTTGATTTAGTTGTTTCCCACAAATTTTGGGTGTCTTTGTTTTCATTCCATTGTACACATCTTGTCTGAGTTTCCTTTTCTTAAACAAACAAAAACCAAGGACCAGAAAGGACATGAGTTTGGATGGCTCCAAGTCTTGAAGATCTTCTGGGTTTGTTTCATGGACAGCCCCTACGGTGACTACACAGTATCTGCATGTGTGGATTGTGCTGCTCATTTTTTTCATGTCAGTTGCTAAGGAGGAACTCTTCACTGTGTTTTCATTTTGACATAGCCTCTGTCGTGGCCATACCAGATTTATGTTTTCCCCCCATCTCCCTATGGATTTGTCCTCCACTCGGTACTAAATGAAGAGCCAGAGTTCTGTGCACAGAGCAGCAGGTACAGACTGAGTGACTTTCAGACCCAGCTCTGCCACTCCTCACACTAGGTGAGATGGCTGGAATGTGGCTGTTCTCTTACTGGTAGGATGATTTTCCTAGCATGTACATTAGTCAGAAGCTATTTCTACTTATTGGTAGCCATGCATGATATGGGACATTAGGAAAAGAACAATTTTTTGCTTTTCTTAAAATTAATTTTTAGCTCTTGGTTCTCCCTTTGATTTTCCCTCAGAAAATCATAGGGGAGACCATAAGAGACTGTCCAGATGTGTAAATGCAGATAAACAATTTCTTAATATTTTCAGTTGTGAGTTTCACCATTAACAGCTGAGCCATTTCTCCAGCCTAGAGGAATAGGTTTTAACTAGTGTTACCATTACAATGATTTAAATGTCAATTATATTTAAATGTCAATTAGCTTAGC
Source organism: Grammomys surdaster (assembly GCF_004785775.1). Lineage (NCBI taxonomy): Eukaryota > Metazoa > Chordata > Mammalia > Rodentia > Muridae > Grammomys > Grammomys surdaster. The sequence continues at coordinate 5,965,025 of NW_021604588.1, forward strand.
AAGAACACAGCTCTAAGTCTGGGGAGATGACTCTATCCATAAAACATTTTCTCCACAAGCATAGGGACCTGAGTTTGTATCTTTTGTGCCCATATAAAAGCTAGGCATGTTATTACATGCCTCTACTCTTAGCACAGAGTAAGCACAGTATGACGCTCACTGGGCAGCTAGCCTTGCTCAATCAATGAACTCCAGGTTCAAAGTAAGTTTCAAATTTTTGTAATTTGTTGAAAATGTTAACTACTTAAATGTTAACTACTTAATGCAACCTAAAAGGGACAATATAAGATGTATAAAGAAATCACTGAATGAAGAACAAATACCAACAATAATTGTCACAGAATACGTATGTCACATTACTGAGTTGGTCTTCAGATGTTAAGAGCTATGAATAGTTTTTTGAAATTATTGATAAACACAATTAGATGAATGTCTTAAAAATGAAGACAGTAGTGGTCTGAAAGATTATAAACGAAATGAAGGAAATAGCAAATATAACAGTGTCAACAAAAAGATTTCCCCCAATAATTCTATTTAAATTAAATGTGTAATTATAAATTATAATTAAACTAAGGGGAAAAGCTAAGAAAAGATTCTAAACTAAAATAGAGCTCAGCTTCCAGCTACTTTTTATCTTCACAGTTTCAGACTAGAATGACTCTCAACTATTTAAAGGTAAAGCTAATCCACCTACACTATTTATAGGGGAAACCTAAGCTTCTAAAATTATTCTTAGTTTGAGAGATCCAAGAACAGGCTGGCCTGGCTTTTCAACAGTTCTAGTTCTTCAACTTGTTTCACTCCTTGAGACCTCAAGAGCTATTACTAAAAGCTTTCACTGCATCTGTGTACACCTCTGCACTGTAGCCTGAGATGGAAATCTCCTTCATACAGATTCAAAGTGCCCTTTATTAACCAGAACTGTTTATACACTCATGCAGGATCACATCTCAATATTTAAAACCCAGCTGCCTCCTTTAATGCTTTTGTATTTTATCTTTCAAGGATTTACAGAAACCACTCCTCCTATCCTTCATAAGCTGAGAAAATTGTTGGATTTTATTTTCTATAATTTTCATTATTAAGAAAATAGGAACAGTCAAAATAAAAGTCCACTCTGAGGTGACAAACCTGTATCTATTTCATTTTGATAATTACTTAGTACATTGAATCTGTTCCACCCTGCCTTAGAAGAGCAGAACACAAATTTTTAAAATATCATCATAAGCTCTCCATAGAGCAATCTTCAGCCTTATTACTGTGCTCAAGTTGAGCATAATAACAGCCTGGAGACTAATGATCTTGTCTTCAGGATTCCACTTAAAGGGTCACACTGAACTCAAGGATAGTGTTATAGATTTATGGAAGGTGGCATCACATTTGTATGTCTACCTGTATGTACAACTTCAAGTATCAGACATTAGATAATTAAATCTTCATTAATAAAAATAAATAATAAATAATAAAACAATAAAACAATAAAATAAAATAATAAAAAATAAATAATAAATCTTCATAATTAAATCTTTAGTAGTTAAGAAATCTAGAGTTGTGAGAATGTATTTTCAATTTAAATAAAAATGATAGTTTTGAACTATTTTCAAAAATGCTTTGGAGCACCTCTACCTAAGACTGGAATTCACTGATTAGTGATTCAGGAATACCTTTAGTGGTACTAGAATATACACAGTTGAAATCACACCAAGTGACTGAATGTAAAATATTTTATATTTTACTGAATGTAAAATATAAAAGTCTGCAATGTGGAGAAGAGACAGGATCTGAAGCTCCTGCATAGTAAATACCTTCCGGCCAAGATGAATCAGTTAAGCAAAATATGCAAGACCTAGCCAAGGACTGGAATACTGGAAAATAGCTGGCATATAAAAGCTCTCTGAAAATTTACAAGGAAATTAAAAGTAGATCTCAGAAACATATTAAAAATAGGTGTTTTACCATTCTAGAAACCAGAGAATAATTTCATTTGTAAACTTCCATGTGGAAATCACATTATTATTGACTGTCTTCAGAGTAAGCAGTTACTATGATAAGGCCATATACAAACAGATACAGAATTTCTTCATTTTTTTTTTCTTTTCATGGGTAAAGACGTAAGGACGATAGAGCACTTTGCTGTTAAAGTGCTCTCTATCTAGTTATATGTTTAAAAGAAGGCAGACCAGGAGGGGTAGCGACTGGAATGTAAAAAAATAAAAATAACTTAAAAATTACTTTAAAAAATACTTCAACGTATTTGCTTGGTGAGGTGGTAATAATGGCAGGTGTTTGTTTCATTACTATGTATCCCTCATTACACACTACTGCAACATACTGGATTACCTAAGGAGTGGTGGCTAGTGTTGTTAGAGCCTCAAGACTATAAATCTTGCATTCTATGTTTCTTTGTTTTTCTTTTAATTTTTTTAAAAGATTTAATTAAGAAGGGAAACCAATGATATATTACAAAGAATTTATAAGAAGAATCTTAAATTATCTCATTTCACTCTGTAGATCATTCTTGACTTAAATACCTTCAATCTGAAAGGTTTTCATGGAGATGCTAAATGACAGGATAAATGAAGAGACAGCTACTATTGTCTTCCACTTAACAGATACAACATACATACATACATACATACATACATATACATATACATATACATATACATATACATATACATATACATACATATATATATATATATCACTTCTAACAAGATGTATAATGAATTTGTTTTTAAATCACTATACCAAAACTCAATTTTAAAATAAGAACTTAAGGAAATCCTGTGATGAATTATTTTTATTATCAATTTAACTCAATAGGAACAAGAATATCTTAGGCCTTATTTAGGCCCTTGGGTGAGGTTCTTTGAATATGCCTGTGAAGATGTTTCCAGAGAGGTTAAACTGAAGAAAAACTACCATGAATAGGCAGCACTACCCCTGTGAACTGAGAATACAGAATGAATAGACAGAAGAAAGCCAACTGAGACCCAGCATTCATCTTGACTCCTTATCTACCCGATGTAAGCAAACAGCCTCACACTAAACCACATTTTTCTTCATCCCCCTTGATAGGATATAGCCTTTCAAACTGTGAGCAAAACCAAATTGTTCCTCCCTTAGGTTTAAGCTTCTTTCTGTCAGGTATTTCATCAAAGAGATAAGAAAAATAATACCCCAAAATTTTTTTTAAGAGTGGTAGTGGTGTTGGTGGTATTGGTGGTGGAGGAGGAGGAAGAGAAAGAGGAGGAAGAGGAAGAGGAGAAGGAGGAGGAAGATGAGGAAGAGGGAAAAGAGGGGGAAGAGGAGGAGGAGCAAGTGGTGGTGGCGGCGGTGGTGGTGGTGGTGGTGGTGGTGGGTAAATCTCGGCTTGGAGTTTTAAACTAGTAACAAAGCTAAAGGGTAAAGTGGTCTAGGGAGATGGCTCAGTGGGTAAAGTGCTTATTGGACAAACATGAGGACCTGAGTGCAGATACCCAACACCTTTGAAAAAGGACTGCCTAAACTTGAAAGAAGGGTCCCAGAGGACCTGACCTGGATCTGATCTGAAAGCCTCTTTCCAGATGATCAGATTTCAAGGTACCAGAAGGCGCCATACCAGCATCTAAAGGAGGGAACCAACCAATAGTCCTACCCAGCTATGTTGCCTGTGACTCACAAGGACCACCATGACATATTTATCCTAAAGGTGTAGTAGGCACATGCTTCCCTCAATGGTACAACTCTCTAATCGAACTTAAGATTTGCTTAACAAGAAGAAGTTCACGTTTGGTCCAGTTAATCTAGCCAAGTACACTGTCATCATCAGAGAATCTTCCTCTCTCAGTATATGGGAACTAACACAGTGACCCACAACTGGACAATGTACAGAGAGTAAAAGACGCTCTGTCCTAAACAGATTTTTTTTTTAATCAAATCTCTCTCCTTAGAGACCAGGGAGCTACTCAGAATAGGAGGCAGAGAGATTCTAAGAGCTAGAGTGGATAGATGACACCAAAGAAACAATGTGGTCCTAACACAAAAGGATTGATATACACATAAACCTTACAAAGATGGGTAGCATGCACGGGACCTTCATAGGTTCAAGCCAGACGTGATCCCAGCACTGGAAGTGTGAAGCAGACAAGAGCTCACATCCCTAACCAAGAAACTATCTCCAATCAACTTGCAAAGAAATTATTGGTTTTCTCTAATGGAGTGTCACTGGGTATATTAATCACACTTGAGGGTAGGCCCCTTGCCCAGCAGTAGATGGACAACACAAAAGAAAGTCAATAATATTTTGGAGTAGACTTTTTGCCTCATATTGTTTTATTTGGGCCTTTTTGTCTTAGTGGTCTTTTGATTATATATTATGGTTTGCAATTTTGTGTTTTCATGGGCTTTGTGCATGTGTGGGTTTGGGTATATTTACATGTGTTTCTTGCACTTTTGTTTGTTTACTTGTTTGTTTGAGAGACATGGAGAGAAGAAGGCAAGGGCATGGGAGTTGAGTGAGTTGGGAAGAGGGAGAGAAGAGTTGGGGGAGGAGAAACAGTTATCCGAATACCTTGAATGAAAAGCTAAAGCTGAATTCTTAATCACTAGATTTGACTTTTGATTAAGCTTAAATATAAAGAATTTCTCCAAAGAGAGATTAGTATAAGAACTAATATATCATTATTCTGTCTCATCTGAAACACATTATTCTTAAAAACTACCCTGTACATAGGAATACTATTATTCGGATTTATACACATGGAGACAAAACATTAAAAGATTAAACGACCATCTATGATCACAAAACTGGACCAAGAGTCAACCTAGTAAACTATATCTAAAACTCAGTCTCAGTAACTGCACCAATGTAATCTGATTTTACATTACAATTTTTGGTCTTTTAAATTTTACTAAAAATATATACCATGACCTACTCCAACATCAGAAAATATGTTTACAAGCTTCAAGCACTATACACATATCTACTAATATACACATGTAACATAACTGATAATATAATTTCCGGGCATTTGGCATTTAAACAAAATCATCTTTAAAGTATATCCAAATTTTTCATGTTTCAGAGCCAAAATCTCATCACTTTCCTATAAATATGACCATTTTGTCTCAAGGAGTTCAAAGAAGTTCTTCAGCAAATAACACAATAATTTTATAATGTAGAGTGAAATATCATTACACCCACTTTGTAAGTAAAAACACCCACTAAGTCATAGAAAAATTAAATGTCAAGATGAAATTCTAAGAGTAAATGGTAGCACTAGGAATAGAATACGAATGTCTCTGCATGAGTGGTGTCCATGAGGCTATACTTGAAAGTTTAAGTTCAATTCGGTACACATGTACAGAGCACAAACTATATACAATACAGGGAAGATGTTAAGGGAAAATCTCATGATTATATATTATTTCTTAAAGATGAACTTATTTTTATTTTATGTGCATATTTGTCTGCATGAAACACTTGTATGCCTGTAGTCTGCAACAGCCAAAAAACAGTGTCAGAGTCCCTGGAACTGGAGTTACAGATTGTTGAGGGAGCCCACATGGATGGCAGGAACTGCATCTGTGTCTTCTGCATTAGGAGTAAGTGTTTTTAGCCATCTCTTTAGTCCCATGTGTTTAACTAGTTCTTAATGTGGCAGAAAAATAAAGGGTAGACATAAAAGGAACCATAGGGAAAATGAGGTTAGCTGGTATCGTGGAAGTTACAAAGAAACCAAACACCGAAATCTTACTTTCAGGTTGAAAAACACAAGGTTTGGAGACTTCACATTTGACCAGGGCATTAGGAATGGATATAATGTTCATAAGAGAAGTGTGAATTCCAAATAGAATTCCAAATAGCCAACACAAACAAATAACTGGTTTTCTCAAAGATTAATACAGAGATTGCTCCACTATACACTCATGAGGAGGAGGCAGTAAGGAAAAGACTGGAGGGCTGGCTCAATGTAGATGGCAGAGGCTATCAGACAATTTAAGGAATTTAAAGTTTTCTTCTAACCAAAGAAATCAAGAAAATAACATGACACAATGTACACTTAATAGAGATTGTTCTGGGGGCAATTTTAGCAGACTAGTTATAGAAAGGAACAACTGGGTAGGTAATTATTAATGATACGGAGTATGTGGCATGAGAAATTATTGCACTATTTGTGGAAGAACTTCCTTGAAAGCAGTTTTATTGTAGGTTTTATATATTTAAAACACTAACAGTATGTGTAGTAAAGTAAAATAATTCAAGCGACAAAAAACCTAGTTCTGTACTGCCTCATCAGTGGTATCTGAAAGTGATGCTCTCACAGAAGTAAAAAGTAAGTTCCCAGAGGTTGTGGAGAGAAGTAAAGGGGTTAGACAAGAGAAGATCGGTCAATAAATACTGAATTACAGAGAAGGGAGACAAAGTACTACTATTATTTTGTCCAATAAGGCAAGTATAGATGCTGGCAATACTTTTTTTTTTACTAGTTATTTTTAAAAATCAGAAGAAATGATTTTGAATATTTTCACTATGAAAAAGTGAAGGTTGTTAAAGGAAGTAGATATGCTGGTCTTGATTTGAACACTACTCACTGTACATACTATTGAAACATTCCAGAAGACTCGGATACAGATACAATTTAATGTGCCATTTAAACATTAACCACTAGAGCTGGCAACGTTTCTTTTTGTTCATTTCTCCCATTTTCTGTTTCCAGGGCTGTGAAATGGATAGCACTTTGAAAATTGAGACCTCTTAAGCTAGAGATGGTAGTGCATACCAAAAGTCTCAGCCCTTGAAAGGCCGATGCAGGAGGATTGCTGTAATATAAGCATTTAGGATCAACCTCAGCAAAATATGAAGAAGTCAACTCAAAACAAAATAAAAACTAAAACCAGTTAAAGTGATGTTTTCCATCATACTCAGTATCTAAGTTAATGTCTGATAGCCTACTAACAATAATAGAATATTAAAATACTTTACATACAGATTTGGTTTTTAATAATCTATAATTCCATTAAAATGCAGAATATAAAAATGCTAAAGATTTTCAAATTCTATAAAAGAATAATTCTTAATTTTCTTTAATAAGCAGAAAACTTAAGAATGAGATTGGTGGTCTGTAGTGTTAATTAAGTACCTTTGCTGAGGATTGGCAAGGTGGGGAGAAACAAGCCTCAGGTTTCTTAGGAAGGTGGGCTCTTAGTAGCAGTAAATTAATGGGTCCAACCTTCACCATTTTGCCCAGATAGAACTGGTTGTTTAAGAGGAAGGTGCTCTCCTTAGCATCCAGCCCATGTTAAAGGACCAAGTCATTAGGACTAATGTAGCGCTATAGTTCTCAAATTTTGTTAAGCTACTTTGCACTTGATTCAACCTCTTAATATGAGTTGTCATACCAACTCATTCAACTGCCACCCACTCGTAAGTTTATAATCTATTTTAAATTGAAACCTCTTCTAAGCTGTTGAACACCTGACAAAATACAAAAGTTCAGATGGAAAGGAATTTATGAAACTATAGTTACTGAGGGAGACTGAGAAGCACTATTGCAAAGGACCAATGGATGGACTTGACACCCTCTTAAGCCAAGGAAAAGCCTTAGAGGTTGCAATAGAAATTTACAAGATCTATGTACACTGACCAATTTAAAAATCTCTTAGGTTTTAAATTTTGTTTCATACATTTCCAAACAAAACCACTTTAGAATGTAAAACAAATTTCAACTACCTCAATATATTGTTTACCGTAATTAAAGAAAAATATTAAGAAATCTGTGATGAAACATGAATATCAGCATCAATGCACAGACTTTGCCTTTTCCTAAAGAATATTTTTCTTGTAAAGTGTTACAAAATTAAAGTGACTACAAAATAACTTATTGCAACATAGTACATCCTTTCCAAAATATAGATTTTTATCCTCTAAATAGTGACTTGGGCTATTACTGAAAAGCAACAATCTGTGTAGTGACTTCCTATTACTATCACTGTCCGTTTTAATGAAAATCTATTTTTAGACATAAAAATGACATAATATATACGTATAAAAGAAAAATACCTGTTTTTCTACTTAATCACTCTCAGTCACTTACAATTTCATAGAAAGCATGGAGGTTTTTCTCTCGTAATCTTGTCATTCTTGTCTATCCACTCCATCTCTTCAATATTTTAAACACAGACACACACACAGATACAGACACACAGACACACACACACACACACACACACACACACACACACACACGATGGGGGCAGGTAGAAGGTTTACTTTGTGAATATCTACATAACAAAGAGGTGAGCACTTGGAGCTCACTGTCTGGCCAGTCTAGCCTAGCCTACTCAATACAAGAGATCCTGTATCAAAAATTAATGTGGAATCTCCTGAAGAACAATACCACAAGTTGTCCTCTAGCTTACACACACACACACAAAAACACACACACACACACACACATAAACACACAAATTCCAATGTATACACTGAGACCCAAACTCACACAGGAATAAAGTTGTTTTTTTTTTTCTTTTCACTAAGAAGCAATCTTTAAAGCTCCTGTAAAGCTTGCAACCAAAGCACTATTCATAACCATAATGAATTTTCCCTTTGGAATTAATCCTCACTCTTTTAGGCATTGAATGTATTAGAAAAGTAATGATTTTCACTAAATAAGGAAAATAAGATGTTCCTGAAGAAGAAAGATTGAAGACACTGGGAAATGGAAATCTATACATTCATCAATATAAAAAACCAAGTTATTCCCATTGAACACTTAACTCTACAAAGAGAACAGGGAGCACCTAAAGCACACCAACTGTCTTCCTTACTGTCCTCATACAGGAATGACTGCAGACTGCAGACACTCCCACTGGCAAACCAAGCCCAACCAGACACGTCACAGGCTGTCTTCCATGTAGAACCTACAATTTAGGCCCTAAGCAATCACTGCTGACTCAGTACCTTACAATATACAGAGTATACAGAGCTCATGAGCCACAATAATCTACCCTTGCTAAGTTCCTGGACCACAGAGACGGATTTAAAAACAAAAAGCAAGGAAAACAAACAAAAACAAAACAACCACAGGATATGTTACTAAATTCATATAAATTCACATTTAATGAGGCTCTCAGTAAATTTATACTTGATTCATTTTAATTTTGTCATGTATAATGAAATAAAGGGATGGCAAGTATAATATTCCTTGAGAAGAAATGCTAGTATTAATTTTAAAAATTCTAGTTCTAATAGGATAAGTTTAACAATAGTAGTCAGTTTCTGGGCTTCATTTTCAGTAAATGCTATGCATTCCTCTCAGGAAAGTAACTCTTTAAAGTCATAATATATAAAAATAAAATGACTCCATCACTTCATCAAAGACCCAGCAACCACACAAATTTCAATCACAAGACTATTAAAACCACCAAATGAAATGCATAAAACTGGAATTGTTCCATGAAGACATGCTAGGGCTGTCGAAGTATTACAGTGATAGCGCTCTTGCCTAGCACATGTAAGGCCCTGGGATCAATCTAAGGACCTTGTTTTAAACTTTTTGTAGGATGGACTTTATTCATTGAGAGTAATTTGGATGGTGCCAACAAGGAATAGGTAGCTGGTTTAATGCCTTCCTTGCAGGACAGGGCCTGGCTGCTGTCCTCTTCCCAAACATCTAAGGTTGCCAACAGAATTAAATATAACTGACTTTTATAGGCAGAATGAAACCCAACTATATGTATATGTCTCTACATATGTTTTAAATGATTTATGAATTCATAAAATACAATTGTGAATATCAGAATTAATCCATGTTTAAATTCATGTGAAAGGGAAATGAAAACTCTAAATAGGAAGCAAACTCACATACCTTTCAAACTATAATAAAAGACACTCTTCAATTAGGAATGATACTCAAGAATGAAAGTAATTACTACTTTCCTTCCTATTATCTAATGTCAGGACTATAGCACTCACTGGAACACCTGTATCCATCTGACAGTGTCCACACTGACATAGGATAAGCATTTTGGCTTATCACCTTCGGGTTATATGCATACTTCTTTTTCTTAAGAGAATTGTGTGTTGTTGAGTTTTGGTCAAAAATCTCAAATATAATTCTGATAATTATTTAAGAGTTATGTTATGGCAATAATTTTTTACCTTAATCTTCTTAATTTCAGGTTTCTTCACTTTTATATTATTAAAATCCACAGGAAAATAACTAATCTTTCCCATTGCCTGCCTATATAGAACAAGGATGAACTATTTTTCATTCCTAAATGACCCCACATAATTCATTCTCTCTTTTTAAACACCATACTTTTATTGATTATTTGGGAATTTCACACAGTACACCCCAATCACATTCACTTTTCAATCTTCCCTAGTCTGTCCCTACCTTTGTGATTCCCTCCCCCCACCAAAAAAGAAGAAAAAAAGTCCAATTTTTAGTTCTCTGTTATGAAATCCAGAAAGAATAAACACAATCAGAACATAAAACTCAAAATTGGGACAAATATTTTCCCCTAAAGATTAGAAATATCATTAAGTCCTAATTGAGGGGAAGGATGTGGAACAAGGATACGGGACGTCTGCACAATGAGAGTGCTTACAAAATACAGACCCACAAGTGGAAGGGGTTCTCCTCCTCCTAGTGAAGCCATTTCCACTTTCCCTTAAAGAGGATGCTAGTTACTGCTATTGCTTATTGTGAGAGGCCGCTCAGTCAGTGAACTGCTTGCCACATAAGCATGAGGACCTGAACACACACTAGCACACACACTAAGCTGAGCCAGGCAGCACCTGCCTATAATTACTGAACTGAGGAGATGGGTGGATCAGCCTGTCTAGTCCAATTAGAGAGTTCTAAGTTCAGTGAAAGACTTTGTTTCAAAAAGCAAGATGAGGAGCAATTGGGGAAAACATCAGATGTCAGCCTCTTGCATTCACATACTTGTGTATACATGCTTGAATGTGTGTCGGAGAACATACACAGAACCGGGGTGGGAAGAGGAGGGGGGAGAACCATGAGAAGGAAGGGGAGTTGCAGTGGCTAGTATTTAATTTGTGAGTATTATGTGATGATAGCTTTTCCATTTTCCACAGCAAACAGAAACGTTTTCTCTGCTTGCTTTATAGCTTCAATTTTTATTTTCTTCATTTTTATAAATTAGAGCATTTTAAAACCCCTAGCTTTCCATGTGGCGATGCTTTGGGAATGATCAGCTGTGCCTAACCAAAAGTCACTACTCTCATTAGCTGTCCTTAACTATGAATATGAAGCTGATAAAGCTAGAAGCCTAGACTATAACTGTCTTATTCTAAATCTAGCTTTCCATAAACTTTCTCTAAATTATCAAAGTATAAAAAGTGAAAATTCAAGTCAGCTTACTCTCTAAATAAAACCAACAAATTCATATGACAGATATTTAATCATGACTTCAAGTGAACAGAAGTTGCGGCATATTTTAGAATACGACTAAGTAATCTGCTAAGTTCCAATAAATCTAATCAAAATATTTCATATTATTACTATGATTGGATCAAATTAATTTCTTAGGCCTATATTACAGTTTCACTATGAATAGAACATAAGTTTTCTTAACTGTTATTCCACATTAGTGATTATATATCAGATTATCTGGACCACCTAAATTCTTTACTAGAGCATTTTAATTCTTTAGTTCACTGTAATTCTTGAGACAAAATCAGTTTTTAAACCAGATATCTAAAAAAATAAAAAGCTTAGATAATTAATGCAGTTTTAATGCAGTCTATATCAATATACTAATTGATACCATAAATAGTTTTCAATAATATATTCTTTAAAAATATGAAGAATCAAACATGAAGTAGAGTCATTTTGTGTTCTTTACATGCAGTCAAGAAGTAATGAGCAAAAAGTAAAAAATAGTCTGAGTTTACATGATATAGTCAATGGTCTTAAATAATTAGTTATTATATTCTCATGTTGTTCCCAATAATTAAAATTCTCACTGCATCAGTTGCTATGGCAACATAACATCCCTGAACAATAAACTCCTTATGTTCTGCCATGAAGGATGCTGCAGTCCTGAAGTCTTTACTTAGAGAATATAAAGAAAAATACGTAAATTTCCAGTTTAAAAATGCTTAATCGATACTTGCAGTTGCTTTTCGATCTATAGCAGAAATTTTACTCTCAGAGTCCAAAGATCTGAAGTTTTTTCCTTGCTTTCATTTCCTTATCCCTTTAATATATGAAAACATTCCTGGTAAAAACCATTTCAGCAGGGCTCACCTCAGGCAGATTGGCTCCAACTATAAATAGTACAATCTGCCATCTGCCTTTCTATTCTTGTGCTGAATGCAGTGCTGGCATTGTGTTCACACTTCACTGGTGCCAGGCCTGATGCTGTATAGCCAGCAGCAACAGAAAATAATAGTGCAAGACAGAGGTAATGAGGTGAAGAGCAGAAATGCTAGTACTATAATTAACTGCTGCTTTGATATTCACCACAATAAAAGCGTACACAATGGTGCTGAGAGCCTACAGCCACAGTTCCTCTTAGTCTCATAAGCAGGTTGAAAATCAAAGTGTTAAAGCCCACTGATTTTACATCAATGCAAATTAACTAACATGTAAGAAAAACTAAGCAGTCAGTAATATATGTTGGTCATGTTAGAAAGAGATGGAATAGGTACAGCATGTATGCTTTATTCTGTGTTATTAATAAGGCATTTCTTTATATATTCATGAGCATTTTTATTTTCCTGTTCTGTTTAAGAAGCTATGCTTGCTGTAACACTTCTTTAATCAGTAATGGTAAAAATGCCCTTCTGCTACACCGACCTCGTGTTATTTTAGTTCTAAAACCCCAAGCAAAATGTAATGTCATATACAATTCCCATTACTCCTTAGGCTATGTGAATGTTCACCTACTGTAACAAGCAGACCTTTCTCCCTTTCCCCTGTTGTGCTGATACTACATCTAGATATAAGGAAGACCAACAATCAAAGCAGTCTTGTATTTTGGAACTGAGGAGGAATGCATATAAGGGTACTACCATGGTAGTCTATTTCCGCATCAATGATCTCTGAAGCTGCTTATTTACATAACAGACCACCAGCTGCAGGTGGCTCTGCTCACTCCTGGAGGAATGTTTTGCACACAGGGTACAGTGTGAACAGCTTCTCCTAGAGTGCTGCTCTAGGAGTGCCCATTTAATGGCCAGGACTAGAAGAGAACAGAGTATGTAGAGAGTTCTACACTGAGACTTCCGATTCTGGCCACACATCAGAAACACTAGCCAAGTTATTTAACTGTTAGACAATCTCAGGTCCTGGCACCATTCTGTGTCTTGGCTATGTAAAGTGGGTTTAGTTTTTGTTTATTTTTAACTTCTTTGTGCAATGTTAATAAACAATCAGAGTTGTAAACATCACAAATCTAATATTTAAGATTAAAATCTTTTAAGACAAAGACAAATTATTTAACCTTCTTCATCCACTGGGACCTAAAATATTTTATGTGACCATATTAAAAAATATAGGTAATACTCAACTAATAAATGCCAGTGGGTCAATCTAAAATGTCTAAAATAATGCCATCTTTGTAAAATTACAAAAGACATATAAACACAGACTTCAATGTAATACGCTGGTGACCATGTATATCAAACAATGATTGTGAAACAATGATTGTGAAATATTCTGGGAGTGAATGCCACTGCTTTGCATGAAAAGCAGACTAACCAAACCAGTGTAGTGACCTATAAAAGAACCAACTTTAACCAAATAACACACCCGGCAGCTATAGCTAATCTTTCACAGCATTTTAGAAGAGGAGCTTAACAAGGCCAGCACTGACTTCTTTGGCTTATTTCCATAGCCTCCACTAACATGAACACACAGGCAGTATTAGAAGCCCCTTAAAATTGGAGTGCTGTAACATGTTTACTCTATATTTATAATATTATAAGTCTATCTTGTCTAGTTAAATTGCCAGGAAATCACTTCTGCCTGTCTTGGAAATAAAGGTAGAGTCTAGATTTTTAACATCAAAAATATCACTGAATATTTTAGTGTGTCTCTCAAATTGTGCCTTCAAAACCAATAAAACCTCGAGTGTCAATTACTTTCTACAAAACACGCTTAGAAAAAAATGTTTTCTATCTCACACTTAACTTAAAGATGTACTTTATCTCTTAAATAATAAATGCTAAAATTAAGTTTTGTGCAGTCACCTCCAGGATACCTCACTAATAACAAAAACCACACCAGTGACACATGAATCATATCTGGATCCAGATCCTCTCATCAGCAGAGCATCAGGAACTTCCTAGGAGGTTTCTTTTTAGGATAATTTATATCAGTGCATATGTTGAATAACAGAGAAGTACTATATTCCAGAAATTGCTTAAAAACCAAGTAGTAACTAAATTTGCAGAAGATGCACAATACCTCTCTTCTCACTGACTTCATTCAGGAAATGTTATTTTTAATATAATGTTGTAATATCATGCTTTAAATAATGTTGCTTTAAATCTATAGAAATTTAAAACTTCTCAGTTTAGGTTTCTAATTTGGAAATTTTGAATAAATAAAATACATATAAACTTTTTGTTTTAAAGGATATTCAGTAAAATTCCAGGGTATAAAGCAGTTCTGGGGTAAAAATATTTGAGAACTGCTGTAACAGACACATAAATTAGATTCTCAGGGTCCAGACTGCAAAAAGTGGATCCAATCAAAAAACTGTCAGGAAGAATTGTGATTAAAGAGTGTGGTGTGACTGGAAATGCCTCCTGAAAACAAAGGAGGAAAATCATCTTGATCTAGAAACCAAGGTTAGCTAATATAAAAGGATGAGAGAAAGTAAAAGTCTGTGGAGAAAAAGAAAGAAATGCACACCACTCCGAGCATCTGAACTCCTGAAGCTGTCATTCCTGCTTCTGCTTCTCTATAGATTCAGACAGAATCCTCCCTGGTCTGAGTTACTTAACCAATGCTCAATATCATTGCAATGTTCAAACAACTGAGAATGATCCAATTTAAAAAATAACTTAAAAAAGATTTAGAAGGGAGACGTCACACACGGTGGTGTGATGCTGGTTCCTTTTTTGTTGTTGTTGTTGTTGTTTTTCGAGACAGGGTTTCTCTTTATAGCCCAGGCTGTCCTGGAACTCACTCTGTAGACCAGGCTGGCCTCGAACTCAGAAATCCGCCTGCCTCTGCCTCCCAAGTGCTGGGATTTAAGGAGTGCGCCACCACCGCCTGGCCAGCCCAGGTGTGGGTGCTACCTTA
Source organism: Grammomys surdaster (assembly GCF_004785775.1). Classification (NCBI taxonomy): domain Eukaryota; kingdom Metazoa; phylum Chordata; class Mammalia; order Rodentia; family Muridae; genus Grammomys; species Grammomys surdaster. Next base: position 5,980,297 of record NW_021604588.1, read on the forward strand.
TAAATTGCAGATCACAGAGGATCCAGGGCCCTCACTATTCCTCTTCATTACCACCAGAACTAGGTGGTAAGATCCTATTGCCGAAGATACCACACACTTTCCATGTAAGATACAGAAAACTGAAGTTGATGCTGTACTGCAAACCTTACTCCTATTAGCATTGAGCCAAAGGTGCAGAGAATAAGTAAATGCAGTGACTCATGTCTGCTCAAGGTGATGTAAATAAGTGACAGTTGAGTGGTCATGTCTTCACAGGACACCTGTAATACGCCCTTTAAAACTCAGAAAACATCATGGAAAAGAGGACCAAAAAGGGACGAGCTAGAAGAGAAGAACTGTGAAACGCTCAAGGGCAGGGCACAGGGTGGTAGCTTGAATAAGAAGGGCCCCAATAGGTTCATATATGTGAATGCTTAGATATAAGGAAGTAAAACTGTTTGAAGGATTAGAAGCATTAAGAGGTGGGCACTGTTTGTAGTACATGTAGCCTTGCTGGAAGAAGTGTATCACCGGGTGATGGGCTTTGAGGCTTCAAAAACTCATGCTAGGCCTAGTCCTCTTTCTTAGCCTGTGGATCCAGGATGTAACTCAGCTACTGCTCCTGTGCCAGGCATGAAACCATGCTCCCCACCATGATGATAATAAACCAAGCCTCTCAAACTGTAAGCAAGCCTCTAATTAAATGCTTTCTTTTATTAGAGTTGCCTTGATCATGGTGTCTCTTCACAGCAATAGAACAGTGAATAAGACACATAGGCATTGAAGTCATGATCTCATAGTGGGTATGACAAGACTGGACCATCATCAAACAAATGGGACTCAGGCAACTATAACCCATATTGCAGAACTATTACCTATAGGTTTATTCTGAGGCAGAAGCAGTCATTGTATACCAATGGTGAGTTTACCAAGCTCAAGGGATAGTTTGAAACTCATTGCCACACAGATAGACATAGTTAAATTCAGTGGGTCAAAAGACAAAAAACAAGGACAGGAATATGAAAAAGGGACTTACTTGTAAAGAGAAGAGGGGATTGACAGGGTTTGAAGGGAGAGAGCAGAGAGTGGGGTTAGGAGCAACTAGAATATATTATGTAGATGCATAAAATTGTCAAAGAAAATCAGTAATAAAGTTATATAATGCATATGTAATCAAATTATTAATTTTAATATGTAGCAAATTTCTCTCCCTATCCTGGGATCTTTCATTGCTTTGTAACTCTTTAAGCTAAAGCTTCTTAAAGTGTGATCTATGGTCATTTTTTCATTCAGTCTCCATTTATTATAGACTTGAGGTATGTCTACCACTTCTCTTCACCTAAGTCTTTTAAAAGAGTCAGATGAAGCCCACCTATTCAAAGATTCTCTACACTCTGCTTGTTTGGCATTTAAAACTCAGATGGTACAAAACAGCCCATTCTTCCACTTTTTAGTCATAATTCCTCTACTACAAAGAAATTACTTTCTAATAATAATAAACAGTACATCTAAATATCCATCCATTGAAACTGTTGTTCCTTGAGTCATCCTTTTTACATTTATAGGAAGTATTCCTGCTCTGATGACCCAAGTTTCAGCTTTGAATGAATAACCACATTCACTTTATCACCTTTAATTTCTCAATACCTCGCCTTCTTTGACTTTCATTGTTACTACATGTCATTCTCCAAACAAACCATCAACTTGTGCAAATGTGCAAAACTCATTTGTTAGTTTGGCTTCATATTTTTCATACAAAAGATGATTCTTCAAATGTAGCATGTCTTTTGTTACAAAGAATACAAAAATCTATTACCTTTATTATTGTCCTTTAAGCTAAATGTATTTTATAAGAAAAAAACTTTTATCAGAATCACATAAACGTAGATAACTTCAAGATACCATTAGTAGTCATTCCACACCAGAACAGATACCCTATGAAATAATGAGAAGTTTTAAACTATTTGAGGCATTAGTCAAAGCATGATATCAATAATATGTTTTAGATCATCATAACACAAAGATTCCCTACAAAGGCAGTAATTGATAACGAACACCTCCTATGCTCAAAGTTTTCTTTACCTAGCAAATAAGCTACTAAACAGCATGTACCAAATTTCAAACAAATTAAAAATAAGTACTTAAAATTTTACTGAAAAATTATAACTCAAACGCTATTAAAGTGCCATTTTAATGCACTTAACAATTAAAATCAATGTAAGTAATCAATGGGTATTAACAACTGGGTTTTGCATAAACAATTCAATGGAAATAAATGCAATGTTCCAAAGCAAGGACTCTCATTGAGGCTTTACTTAACGTGACCCTGCAGCATGATAGTGTCAAAAGAGAAATTCCCCAAGGGAAGTAAGTTTTCAAGAGAGTCCTAAGCCCACGGCACACTCTGTTTTATGTATATACAATTGTTTAAATGTTTGTGCTTCTTTAAGCACAAACAACATAGTTGAAAACAATGTCTTTAGACTTTGGGGATCCAAATGGTAGAGATGACAATGTGGCCCTTTAAGTCACACAAATCTAAATATCTAAAGATAACTTTCCTACCTAAGCCATTCAAAACTCTTGGTCTCTTACCCATTTTGAAATTTAAAACCAAAGTATTTAGTGCTTTGAGAGATTCTGAATTCCACTTGTTTTCAGTACTTCTAAGGTAATAATGTGCCAGAGAACAAAGTAATTTCTAGTGCTATGCTAAGCACAAATTTTATTTATGTATGTATTTTCTGAATGTCTCCATTTTATAGTAAAAGTATATGAAGCATTTGCCACCAAACAATTTAGAAATTATGTGAAGTAGTAGTTGGAAAATTCACAATGAAAAGAAGTTCAGTGGAAGGCAGTGTCTTGAGGAGAAGCCATATACATGTATGTTATCATTTTTTCTACCACTGTCCCTGGGATAGCTATTAGTCTTCACTATGAACAAAATGCTAGAACAGAATTGGTTTGTCTTGTGTCTCCTCATGAACATGTTTATACTGTGAGAAAATATGAACACATTTTGTTTTACATAACTAATCAGATTAGTTTATTTTCATTAATAACCATCTAAAACATTCACAATAGTGTAAGTTGTACGAAGTCATTACTATCGAAAAGCATACCAGGAAAGAGATAAACCAAGGAACAACTTCATAAAGAGTCAGGAAATTTAATAATAAAATGGAAGAAGCATGTTCAATGTATCTAAAATTATTCTAGTAGCTATGGATAACAAGCATGAAATTTTAATTTCTCCTAGGTGTAAATTATACCTTAATTTGTGTTAGCTCCAGTATGCTAAAAGCATGCTTTTTGGTACAAACTTATTTAACTGCAAATCTAGTATTTCACATGGACCTTCCAATATTCTTCTATAGTCAAGGAAATTATATATTTACCAGCAGCTAATGTTCGGTGAAAACATACATCTCTACCTAAGTGTTTTGTTGGGGGAGGGGGACGATCTAATATCATTTAATGTATATCCTTGGGTATCTTATAAAAATGACTCTGCCTGAAAAACTGTCTTTTATCCCTGAAGCCACATGGTTGGTTGGCATTTAGCAGATATATATATATATATATATATATCAATCAATCAATCAATCAATCAATATATAATAAATTCTTTACCAGGGGAAGAAATTGGAATCTTCCATTGATTCATTATTAAACATATGTATTGGAAAAATTCTGAGTTTTGATATAAAGTTTTCATTACAACTTCTTTTCCTTCTTGCTTAAAGTTTTGGTAACTCATTAAGGAAACAGATGTTAGTATAGAGCCTTGACAGTCCATTAGTTAGTGAACTAAACTAAGATTTTAGAGTAAAACATCTGTTTATTACCTATGAAAAAGTACATAATGAATATATAGCTCTCATTAAACTTCTTTGTTACATGGAACCAAAAACATGGATATAGTCATGTTGAAACCTTCTATGTACTTAATGAGTACTACCATTGAGATCAGGGTATATCTCCTCAGTCACCAAACAACTGAATAAAACACTGGAACATGGAGTGGCTGTTTGTCTGATTTATAGATGATGAAGCAAAGACCAAAGGAGTCACTAGGCTCTACTAGCAAAATGAACCAGGTCTCCAAAACTAAGTCTCTTAATGCAGCCAGCTATGAATGGAAGTAGAAAAGGCTATAGGTAATAGAAGTAGGAAGGTTAGAAATACTAGAGAGTGTGCTTTGTCTTTGAAGTCATTCAGTTTAAAATGCCACTATAGGCCAAGTATACAAATCCATGTCATAGCTAGAAATGTAGTTTGAGGGACTACGAAATATAAAATATAAAGAACAGAAATATACTTTTAAGAGTTATTGCATAGTACAGTGGTAGAATTCAACATTTTCAAGGAATAGGAAGAAGGAAAGAAAGGAGAAAGGGAGGGAGGGAGAAGAGAAAGGAGAGAAGGAAGGAGGGACAGAGGGGTTAAACACAGCTAATGAAGGATACCTATAGTACCATCTTTTTTTTTTTTTAAAAGGAAGAGGGGGTTAATGATTTGTCAGAGTGAAGAGGAGAATTTTTAAAAATCAACAATCTCAATTTAGGTTATCAAAATGCATTCCTATATACTACTGGGAGAAAAGGGAAGAAGATAATGTTAAGATATTGCGTGTGTGTGTGTGTGTGTATGTGTGTGTGTACCAAAAGAGAGGCAAGATTATTTTTTTTTCATTTATAAGCAGTCATGTTACTAGACATGTATTGCTTTCTTCAGCAAGGAAGAGAAGGAGGGACTACAGTTTTATCTCACTCACAGTTCTCCTTAGACCAGCTCTGGTTACACAGAGAATGCTAGACTAGGACTCATTATTTTGAACTTAAGACATTAAGCCTAAAATAAACAAAGGGTATCTGAGCAAAAGGTTGTCATCATTTTTCTTTAAGCCTTAATTACCTTAGCTCGACACAGCAGAGAACAGCTATTTTTACTAGAGGTCTTTCAGCTAAAGACGTCCTACCTACCTTGAATTCTGTGTTCGTCCCTATTTACATAATTCTCTGGACATTTAAAATGTGGTATAATAGTACACTACTCCAATTCAATTAAATACAAAGTGCAAATGTGCTGTGTTTTCATTGAAGGCAAAATGAATACAACTAAACAAGACTTATATAGGAATAAAGTCATTTCTACATGAGAGCTGAAGTTCAAATTCACAGAATTTGTTCATATAATTATTTCCAGGGTGAGGAAAAAATTAGTTTCCAAATTAAAATGTGTAGTAATCATTCAGAAAGGTCAATTATTGCCATCCTATCACCCTTGCCTAAATATGCCCCTTGGACTTATTACAGTTAATAATTTTTTCTGAGGAATGATGCTGCAACATTTTTTCCAGCACTATTGGGGAAAGTATCACTCTCGAATTGAGAACTGGGCAGAATAACAATCGCAAGCGACATGCCAATTCATCAAATGTCATCAGATCTTATCCGCTTTTCTCAGGCTGTGCTATCTTTAGTTAAAAAATAATCAAGATTCCTCCAAAGCAAATATGGCAGAAATGATGAAAACCAGTATTAATAAGTCAGACAGTAACTCTTTGGTTCAATAGAAAAGTAAATAGTATAACTGCTTTGGTTTAGGAAACAGTATAAGACTATGAAACAGAAGGACTAATAAATTTACTAAATATATATCTGAGCTGTAATGAAAGCCTTCTGTATAAAACAACATTTTAAAGGTGTTTTCTGTTGGGGAGAATTTAGAAAAAATTAAGAAATAGAAGAGGCATCTGAGGCCTCGCTTTATTACAGCAACATGCCAAATAAACAACTTTCATTTGGGCTAAAATATGAACTCTCCAGGATCCTATCCCCATGCATTCAATGAATCTAAGTGATTCAATCTTTTGTTGCCTTCCCAGTAATAATGAAAATCATTACAAAGAAGATTGTAAGACATTTTCTATTAACAAAAAATATTTTAATATACAGAGTAGTATATACATAATCACCCCAAAGCTGAAGTTTCAAAAGCACATGCATGTCTCAACAGTCAGGTGTAAGTATGCATCACACACTCCTTAGTTGAACAACTATTACTACTTTCCAAATTACTGTATGTAAAATTAATGGATAAATACTAAACTGAATGATGTTACAGTTATCCTTGTATAGTTAAGATGCCTAAGATAGAAATCAGTATGAAAAAAATTAATTTAAAAGCAGTCACTATCATAGACACTGATATTGCAGCATGTAACTCCCTGACATTAATAGAGATATTCAGCAAGCGATGAAGAGGCTAATCATATTTTAGTTAAGCACAGCAATAGCTAACCTACAAAGGGTTGTCAGAATCTTTTGTTCAAATGACAAGGCTGCTGCTCCTTCTAAGCTGTCTTTGTTGGACTAACAGAGAGAAAAGAAAGAGCAAGAAACTCTGTAAGTAGCTGCCAATGACAAAAGGGCAAAGAGTGGGAGGGAGAGAGAAGCATAAGGAACGGGAGCAGAGAACCAGGAGTCAGCGCCAGGAAGAGCTGGAGATATAAAAGGCAGCAAATAGATTTCATACAACACAGCAACACCAGAAAACCGAATGGGGAAAAAGAGAAGAGAGCAGAGAAGAAAAAGATTTACAAGGACTCAGAGGGCTTAAAAAGGATTAAAAGCAAAAATGCAAGGCAATGAGATGCAGTCATTTTCTTGTTAAAAACATGGATTCCAGGTGCTGGAGAGATGACTCAGCAGTTACAAGCACTTATTCTTACAGGGGACCCTAGCTCAGTTCCCAGCACCTGTCCTGGATGGCTTGCAACTGCTTATAGCTTCAGCTACATGAGACCTGACAGCCTCTTCTGATCTGCACAGGCACCTCAATCATTTTCACGTATTACAGACACACACGCAGACACACACTGATGACACACACAAACATAGACACAGAGAGACACAGATGACACATACACACATAATCATTTTAAAAGGTCCTAAGAATATGAATTGCAAATTCATTCATTGTAGCACTTTGCAAGTGCAGGGAGAAGGATCAAGGTTCAGAGCCAGCCTCAGTCACAGTATGCACCCTTCATTGTTTTGGCTGCTTTTGACCAAGCTTTTTTTTTTTTTTTTTTTTTTTTTTTGGTCAGAGAAATTTAATCACAGCAATGGGAAGAGAAATAAAGATATCTCCTAAACTGGAGACATGCTAGGTTGAGGTTTTGTGTTTTATTTTTATCTTTAAAAAATGATTTCATATTGTGGCAAGCCTAGCTATATGAGATCATGTCACACATAAAGAGTTTTAACTAAAATATAGGAAGAATATGAATTAACACTTCAATTTTCACAAGACAGTTCTTTTTTTGTTGTTTTGTTTTTTGAGACAGGGTCTCATTATATAGCCTTGGCTGGCCTGGAACTTGTTATGAATAGCAGGCTGGCCTCCAACTCATAAAACTATGCCTGCTGGGAAGAAATGTCTAAGCCACCATGTGTAGGCCCACATAGAAGTTCTTAAACTTCTGGCACAAATTTTCACTTAAATAATGAGATTATCATTACAAAATACAATTCATGGGCACAGAAAACATTTAATGTTACCTCTCCATAACATAATAAAAGAAAAAGAAACCACATGTCTGTAATTATGGTAATGGCATATGTAGTAAGGAGAGATCTAAGTAGTCAGACTCCAAAACTCTACTAAAGATAGCAGAAGTAATACGGAAACTGGAGTCTGATTTGTATTCTGTGAATGATTTGGGGGGTGGTCTTACTTGTGTAGATGTAACCAGAGAGATATGTACTTGTCTATTCTGGCTAGGTCTCTGTTAGGCTGAAGAAGGATGGTACAACTTAAGCATGAAGAAATGCATAGCAAATGTACAATGTAAAGGTTCCTATATCTTCCGTCATTTTGTTTTTAACATATGTTTATTCTAATAGTGATGAGTAGAGTTGGAAATCATCACAAGTTTAGTAAGTGAAGACAACTCTGTTTCACTTTAAAGTAATCTGTTTTCAGGTAAGCAACTTAATTCAATTGCAAGTTCAATGTTTTTAAGGATTAAGGAATCTCTCTCATGAAATGGCAACCAGGTGGAAGGAAGATTTGTGGGTAATTATATAGTCATTGTCTTGTGGTTATAAAGGAAGAGACATTGTACTTGTTAATTCACTAAAGAGCAGGCTGTTGGTTAGCCTCACCAGGGCAACTGACATTCAATCCAGTCACTAGTGTCAAGAGTTCGGAGATCAGAGTACTGTGCAGCTTTTTGGGCCTTTAACCAGCCCATCAATGCACTTAAGGATTTCAGTTCTCCAAGAAGGTATGTGATATGGTATATGGCACCCAAAATTCATGTTGAGATGTCATGGCACAGTAATGGTACTAAAAAGTGAGACTATAGGAGTTGGCTAGATCACTCACAAATGATTCAATGCCAGTACCATAGGAGTAGGCTCTTGGAAAAAGGGAAAGTTCAGGTATCTTCATTCATGTGTTCTTGCTTTCTGGAGATGTGATAACCTTTGCCACATCCTAACACAAGAAGTCCTCAATTCACATGGCTCTCAAATCTTAGTCAGTCTTTTTAGCTTCCAAAAACATGAGTTAAACTATTGCTTAAATTTTACTAGCTGTGGTGCTCTCCTTTGGCAAGAGAAAGCACAGTGAGCAGGCCAGTGCCCTCATAGAATGCTGCCATTCACTATCCTTGCCAACACCTACCTGTCCTACTTTTGAGACTCAAGCCCTGGAAATGCATGTAGAGAAAGGAAAACACTAACAAATGGTCTAACTTAAAACTTAGAGTTAAAAATACTAGTCTTTGATCCAGCAATTCTACTTCTAAGAATTTGCTCTAACAAGCTTAGAATGTCCATAGAACAGTATGTGGTCAGGGCTATTCCCATTATTACTATTTGTTGTCACAAGATTAAGAATCGATATATCTACCAACAGAATATGGTTTTGAAGAGGCGATAAAAGAATGGGGCAGTTTAGCCCCTATAGATAGAAAAGTCATATGAAAAAGGAATATATACAAATTTCAATTACATAACCTTTCTATACGTAGAGCTAGAAAACAGTACTGTGGAGTGTGTTAAATAAAGAGGAGAAAAGGGGAGGAGGCTTATTCTTTCATATCTTTTGTTTCTGTACTTAAATGTCACACTATAATAATTCATTATAGAAAATTATAGAAAATAAAACAGAAGAAAGAACCAAGGATTTACAAATGATTCCTGTAATAGAGGCTATACATATCCTAGTTTTGAAATAATAAACACCAACAGTCCCATGGGTGAGGAAGAAGACAACCTGCAACAACAGGAACAAAAGGTCACTGTTTTGTTTTACATTCCTGGCACTGTACTCAGCATCAAAAATAATTTACTTCCCCAAATTCCACAAATTTTCACTTCCACAAATTTGGGGGACTCAATGAAATGAACAATGCGATATCAAGAACCACATCTCTCAGAGGGAAGCAGTTTCCATCAAACCCTCACAGGACATATAGACTTCGTGGACTATGATAAACATTCAATAAAAGCTTTTAAAATTCAGGCTGCTGGGTATATCTTTCATACCAGTTAGAAGCTTCTGAGAGATTCACTCTTCTTATCAGGAGGACAAAGCAGATAAAGAATGAAAATTGTTGCAAGGCTACTTCATAACCAGAGTTATTTTCCCTGCAGAATTTGGGTAATTCTTAGTAGGCAGGCCTCCTCAGCAAATATATCTATACATACACTAAAAATCATCCTACCCCGGCTTGACACTGGGCGGGGAGGGCGGGGAGGATCAGATATCTCATGTAACTCAAAGGAACCTAGCTCCTAGAGTAAAGGAAAACAGCAAACAGGGGTAACAATAAGCAATGTCAGAAGAAAAACAATGAAAAGTAGTTTAAGATTCTAAAAAACAAACAGTTGGGTATTAAGAATTCTTTCTATGAACCAACTTAGTAATGAAAATAGAGGAAATAAATTAGCTTTATTGAATTTTCATCATTTAAATGGGAGGAGGAAACAATCCAGTGATTGAGACTTAAAATCATATATTAATAGTGTAGAATCCTCAGAGAACAGTTTCATTTTACATGGAAAGCATGCAACCACTTGGAAATTAAAACTGCTTTGCAAAAAATTATCTCAGAGTCACTTGAGGTTGTGATGAAAGGTGTCTGTCTAGGTCTACCAACCACCAACCACTTCTGTACTGCTTAAAATAGCAGCAAAACAGAACAAATTTCCTTCCCTGCCATGTTTTTATCTTATAAGAAACAGCATCTATCATCCCAAAGGGAAAACAGTACATCAACACAAAAGCCGCCTGGCTGTGATGGCTGTGGCTTTATCTGCAGGAGTCCATCTACAGATATAAGTCCACTTAACTCTACATAAACCTGCCCAAGCCACCAACAGAGTATTATTTTCAAAAGGGAAGAAACAGATCAATGCCACTTTCTCTCTTAAGAAATTATACAAGTCAATGTTCTAAATATATGCTTTCAAAAATACCAGACTCCAATGAAGAAAAGGCAAAGAAAAATGACTTTCCTTGAAAAATAATATCTAGCTGTGAAATGAAACTGTCAGAGGATGTAAGTTCAAACATAAAAGTATGAGGGTAAATCTAGAAATTAAATGCCAACTTTGAACTCTAGATACATTTCAAATGATTTACTTAAAAGTAAAAATAGATTGTTCTACTAAAGGTTATATTCTATCTATAAGCTATTAACTTTAATACTAGCTAGGGTCCTAAATGTTCACAAAAAAGCAAGCCTGAAAAAGAATTTTATGTCTAACCAAATGGAATCTAGTCTTTCAACACACTTTACTACTATGTTTCATTTCATCATTAAGTAAGTATTCATAACAATGCACAGTATGTCTAGCTTTGGGGATGCAATGGAGCGCTGAAAATAGCATGGTCACTGACCTCTGAGTGTCCCAATCTACTGAGAAAACCAATCACAGATGGGCAACAATGAAAGGTCTCACTCAGATGTGGAATCTTCAAAAACAGTTTTTTAAGTATATAAGTTGAGAGTAGCTGGACATGATGGAGTACACCTGCAATCCAGCATGTAGGAGGCTGAAGCCTTGTCAAAAGTTCAAGGCCAGTCTGGGCTACACTGTGAAATCAAGAGTAACCTGTGCTACAGAGTGAAACCCTGTCTCAAGAATAAAAAATTACAAGTTACGATTGAAGGGTAGTGCCAGAGTTTCAGAAAAGAGAAAGAAGAAGAGAGATAGAGATTCAGAAAGTCAGTTCAATTGCACTAAATTATAACTAAGAGAAAGAAATTTTGTTTCATAGTATAACAACATGCTAAGATACTATAAACATTTTTTAAAACTAGACGAAAAATTTAATGTTTTTCTTTAAAGAAGTGATAGATGTTTGAGGAAATACATTTGATGTTTTTAATATTATGTAATATTTACATTTACACAAAATATCCAACTGTATGCCAAAAATATGTATATTTTTATATATCAGTTATAAAGCTTTCATGTATAACTCTTAAAGGGAAATAAGAATTAATATGTTTAGTGTAGTTAAGCAGGTAAAATCTTTAATATGAGGAATCTCTTTCAACTTTCCCCATCTGTTTTTGTGGAACACTTGGTGTTCAGAGCCATAACAGCCATGTTGAACATAAGACCGACACTGGAGATAGGACAGCATCAAGAAAAGAGTTTCAGTTCTCTATGTGTGCAGCCACCTGGAGGCTCGGAGCGGATATGTTCAGACTTCACTTCCATACAAAGAAAATAAACTTGTACTGTCTTTAAACTTAGCCACTTTTATTTATGGCATTTGGGGTTTTGTAAATGAACTCATTCCTGATAAACACTATATGCATCTCTCAGCAATTTCATACCAGATAATATTTGAAGGCCTTAAGCTAGTATAGACCAATAGAACCATCAATGAGGCAGAAATGTTCTCAATGTTTGTTGTCCAATCTAGCACTGAAAATATACTTAAAAATGTTAAGTAGCTTCTCAAATTTTATTTAATCTAAATCAATTTAAATAGTGACTTATAGCTCATGGCTATTGCTATCACAAAATAACAAAACTGGGATTGAATTAGCTTACAATGAAATAAATATCTACCTTACTTCACATGTAACAATACAGTCAAATCTCAAATATTATTTCAGTTTTCATGAGACATGCCTATAATCACACTTTGCTGAACTACTTTTATTAAATGAACATATTATGTGATGCCTTCAAAAATTTAGATGTTTCCTATTAATTTTGATGATAAAATGACTTAGCAGGGGGTCTTAACTTATATAAGACTAAAAATTTTTTTTGAAGATTCCACATATGAAAAAAAAACCTTTCATTGTTGTTCTTTCTGATTGGCTTTTTAAATAATTGGAAACACGTTGACTTCAGTGACCACACTATTTTTAGCTCACCATTGAATCCCCAAAGCTAGACATAATACATGTTTTTTTACTTAATGAATGGTAACAATGAAATGCAGTACAACTATTTTCTACATGGAACAAAAAGGTAACTGATTTTCTACTTAATTGCAAACCCACTGCTATTAAAAAGCAATCAAAATTTAAAGTTTTTTTACATTTCTATTCATTTTTTCCTTTTATTGAAAATAGAGGGCATAGGTGGAAGAAGAGATCCTTGACCTCATGAAGGCTAGACGCCCCAGGGGGTGGGAATTTTGAAGGTGGGGAGGTGGGAGTGGGGGGGGTAGGTAGGGGTTACATCCACAGAGAAGAAGAAGGAGGGGTGAGGGGATAGGGGGTTCCTGGGTGGGTGGGGGATGGGGCAAGGGGACAACATATGAAATGTAAATAAAACATCCAATAAAAAAATTTAAAAAAAAAGAAAATAGATTTTTTTCATACAATATGTTTTGATTATGTTTTTCCTTCCCACTCTTCCCAGTTCCCTCCCACCACTCCTGCCATTCAGATCCACACCCTTTCTGTCTCCTTAGAAAACAACCAGGCATCTAAGGAATAAAAATAAACAAAATACATTAAGACAAACTGAAACCAAACAAAATCTGCATATGGCAATACAATCAAACGAGGAGCCAAAGAAACACATATAGAACCAGAGGCACATATCTGCACACACAGGAATCCAATAAAAATCTCAAACCAGAAGCCATAACCTCTATATAAAGAACCAGTAAGTTAAAAGAAAACAAACAAAACATCCTGTCTTAACATTATGAGACAAAGCCCTCCAAAGATACCACTGGATTCATTTTGTGTTGGCCATTTGCTACTGCGAGTGGGGCCTGCCCTAAAAGTGGTCTGTTTCATCAGTGAGACTTTGGAGAAAACTAATTTTTCATTTACAAATGGTCATTTATTGGACATAGCTGGTAGTCACTTAAAGTAGCTAAAATATTAAAATAAATATCTAGATAAATGGGCTGAAATTTTATGTTGTTAAAAACTGACATTATGCTGGAGAATGTCAAAGTAAAATGTTTCTTCATATTTTAAAAAAAATACTTCCTAATATGTATTTCAAATCTTTCCTAATATGTATTCCAGATCTTTCAAGTGTGTATTTTTTTTTAAGATTAGTAGAAGCCATCACCAATACTGATTAAAAAATATAATTCTGAGTGAGGTAACCCAGACCCAAAAGGACAAGCATGGTGTATACTCACTGGTATAATAGTGGATATTAGCTAAAAAGTACAGGATACCCATGATACACCCCACAGATCCTAAGTTAAACAAGAAGGAAGGCCCAAGTGGTGATGTTTCAATCCCACTTAGAAAGGGTAACAAATTAATCATGGGAGGCAGAGAGAGAGAGGAACTGGGATGGGAGAGGGGAGAGGAAGGGGAGAGGGGGCAGGATCAGGTATGGGGGAGACAGGAGAGAAGCCCAGATGGACAAAAGAATGAATGGAAATTTGCAGCTGCCAGGGTTGGGGTGTGGGGGTGGAGGGAACCTCTAGAGATAGATACAGATACTCACAGCCAAGCACTGGACTGAGGTCAGGGACCCCTATGGCAGAGTTGGGGAAAGGATTGAAAGAACTGTAGGGGATGGCAACTCCATAGGAAGACCAACAGTGTCAACTAACCTGGACCCCCAGGAGCTCACAGAGAATAAGCAACCAACAAAAAAGTGTACACTGGTGATCTGAGGATTCTGGCACATATGTAGCAGAGGGCTGACTGACTTGTCTAGCCCTAATGGGAGAGGATGCGCCTAATCCTGTAGAGACTCGATGCCCTAGAGAAGAGGGACACCAGGGATAGAGGGGACCCTCTCAGAGGGAAAAAGGAGGGGGGATGAAGTGAATAATACTAGGAGGGGGAAAGCAGGGGGTGCAACATTTGGGATGTAAATAAATAAAATAATAATTTCTTTTTAAAAATGGAGAAAAAGAATCTTGACCTATTATGCTGAAGAATGTCAAAATAAAATAGTTATTCATATTTTAATAAAATTACTTCCTAATATGCACTGCAAATCATTCAAGTGTGTATTTTTTAAGATTAGTAGAAGCTATCTCCAATACTGACCACCTGAGTTATGATAGTTTGAACATTATAAAGCATGGGTCTTAGGTTATTAATAAGCTATTCTAAGTTAGTCACCTGTAAAAAAAGGGTCATCTAGATCAAGATTCCCACTTAAGAAAAAAAATCATGCTATTTTCTTATGTGTCTGTTGGATTTTTTTTTCCCTGTTGAATTTTCTCTTTCCCTTTCAAAAACTTTTCTCTGTGAGCATAAAGCCTTTTGTGTGACAAAATGATTCTCACACAGAATTCACTGCACTTGGTTATGATGCTCTTCATAGAGGTCTTTGCTGTAGGTGGTACTGCAGCAAGGGAATAAGGCCATGTAGAGAATCAAACTGTCCTTCAGGGTAGAGCAGAGGAGTCATGTCAGACCATATCACTAACCTCATACTTCTGACTAGGGTTGCCTTGATTACAGTGTGTTTTTCCCTGTTAGTTTTTATTGTTAACTTGACATAACCTAGATGATAGAAACTCAACTGAAGAACTGTCTCAATCAGACTGGCCTGCAGGCATATCTGTGGCAGATTTTTGATTGCTACTAATATAACAGGATCCAATCCATTGGAAACAGTTTATTACTAAACCAGTGGGTCTGGCCTACAAACTAGCTTGAGCCTGACCCAGACCCAGTGGAGACCTAGGTACTGAGCACTTTTCTCTATGGACTCTGTTCTAGGTTTCTGATTCAGGCCTGTCTTATCTTACCTTGATGATGAATTTTTCGACACTGGAAGTGTAAGCCAAATAAACTCTCCTTCCCCTAAGTAGCTTTTGATCAAAGTGTTTATTATAGGAACAAACTAGGACACTGCTTTAATTCAATTTATTCTATAATCCATTTCTGGGTACATTACTGTTTGCTTAATAGGTCTGAATTTCAAAATCATATGCAAATTGGCAAATAAATGAGATAATAAACTTAAGCAAATGATTGATTAATCCTAAGTAAAGCTTTTAAATCACTTCGGATGACATTATAGTTTGCTGAGCCATGTAGTCAAAAGAGCACATGCTGCTTCTGGTAAGACTATCTAATAAATGCAACCTCTGTATAACCATTTCATTTTAAATAATTTTGTATAGGATCAATTAGGTATTATGTAAATAGCACCCACATTCTTTTGTAACCTATAGTGTTAGTAACCTATATAGAAATTTAAAGCTTTGAAGTGCAAATTCCTGTGTACCATAGTCCCACCAAAATACATTCCAAGGATCAGAGCCCAGGAATGTCCAGTTTTAGCAAATTCTAACTTTTGTGATTCAAAATCTAGCTGGGCCTGAGCCAGTGGGAGAGCAAGCTATCAATCATCCTCCCTATGAAAATGGTAGATCTAAAAAACTTAGCAAATTCAATAAGAAGTACTTGATATATAGGTAACCCAAACATCTATTCAAGACATGGCACCAAGACCAGAAGAGTGCTGTCACAAGGCAGCCTCTAAGAAACAAAGAGCTTTGAACTCTGCTTTCTGGTAAACCAAAACTTCTATTTCAACAAGTGCCTCGGATGATTTGTATTTTACTTAAAGCTTGAGTGAGATCCACTGGTCTAGAGCAGCTATTTTGAGAGGGAGATTTTCCTAGGGTATGATCTTACTGATGTCAAAAACCAAAGATTATCTGAAAATCATGGCAAATAATGGGCACACACATTGTAGCAAGACAGGTATATCAGGTTCTTGCTGAAAGATGGAAGGAACGTTCTGAGTACCTTTTGATTCATTTAAAAACATTCATGGTAACACATTTCTGTTTTATCCTAACAAGTATTACATTAATAATGAAAGACAGAAGTTGCTCAAAATGGACAAATCAAGAATGGACAAAGTTACACAGAGATGTTTCACAGACAGCAATGGTTTTTGAGTTAGTTTGTAATTTAAAACTTTAACATATAAATAAAAACCAAGATTATATTCATTAATTCTGCATAATCTACAAGAAATCCACGTCTCCGTCTCTGTGCTGGTACTTTGTCTGGTTTGAACTTATGAAGGTCTTGGGCATGCAGTGAGTCTAGGTGAGGTCATTTTAGATCAGTCCTGCTGTGTATGAAAGACACTGTTTCCTTGAAGCCATCCATAACCTCTGGTTCTTAAATTCTTTCAGCCACTTCCACATAGATTCCAGAGCCTTGAGGGGAAGTGTTTGATAAAGATCCCATTTAGAGGGGAATGCTCCAAAGCCTCTCACTCTTAGCACCTTGTCCACTTGTGTGAATTATCTACTGCAGAAAGAAGCTTCTCTCATTGGGGTTGAACAATGCTTTGATCTTTGGTACAGCAATATGCCATTTAGAGTCACTTTATTGCTTTGTTCCCTTATTAGAAGGTTCAGACTTAGGTTTTTCCATTAACAACCCTGATCTACATAGTTCAAGTTCATGGCCACTAGTTGGGAACCAGCTCAAACTTCTCCATGTTTGATGAAATGTGTAAGGTCTTTAAAATAAGACCTTAGCATCAGTGACCATACAGCATACAGGAAATAACCTGTAATGTTTAGATGGGTCGATGGGACCCTTTTAACCAACAATTCAACAAGATGTAACCTATTCCTGGTATTTGAGGTCTTATTTGGTGGTATCAGCTGTCTAGCTGGATCATTGTGTTCTCATTATATGGTGACTCCATTTAAATTCTTTTCAAGTATGTATATATTTTAGGAAGTTTCTAAAGTAGTAGGTTTCCATATGGCTTTTCTAAAGTCTTTAGTGTTGTTTGTTCCTTCTCACATTCCCTACTTTACCCTGTCCTTCCACCCTCCTTTTTATTTATTCTAGCTATTCTAGTTTCCCCTTTATCCCTTTAAAATACTGTATTCTATTTACTCTTCCATGGAAGAACTGCTGCTCTCCCCTGGTCCCATACTAAACACCTAACTTTTCTGGTTATTCTAATTGAAACACACATATCTTAAGCTTAAAAGTTAACAACTACATATAAAATAAAACATTCAATATTTGTCTTTTTAGGGTCTGGGCTAGCTAACTCAGGATGATTATTTACAATTCCATCTATTTACTGAAATTTTCATTTTTCTTAACAGTCAAATAATACTGTATAAAATTTCCACAGCTTCATTAACCATTAATCAGTTGAAGAACACTAAGGCTGTTTCTAATTTCTGGCTGTTATGAATAGAACATCAATGAATACAAATGAGCAAGTATCTCTGAGGTAAGTTATAGAGTCTTTTGTGTATATGCCTAAGGATGGTAAAGATGGATATTATGATAGATAAATTTATAACTATTTAAGGAAACTCCACATCAGTTTGAACAATGACTCTATCAATTTGCACTTTCACCAGAAATAAATAAATGTTCCCCTATTCTTGAATCCTTTTTTTTATTAATCTTGGCCATTTTGACTGGAGTAAGAAGAAATATTAAAGCAGTTTTTAAGTTGTATTTTTCTAATGGCTAAGAATGACTGTTTTTGAAGTGTTTCAGCCATTACTGTTTCATCCTTTGAGAACTCTGTTTAAATCTGTATCTGATTTCTTAATTGGGGTTCTTTCTTTTCTTAGTATTTAGTTTTTGTTGTTGTTGTTGCTACTTGTACATTCTAGATTCTAATGCTCTATCAGATAAATTATTTATAAAGCTTTCTTAAAAAGTATTCTGTAGACTGACATTTTATCCAAATGATGATGTTCCTTGCCATATAGACGTTTTCCAATGTCGTGAGGTCCCATGTGTTAATTGGTGGTCTTAATGCCTGTGCAGTTGGTGTCCTGCTCATTTTCTCATCCTTCAGGTTCAGTGTATTTGGTTTTATGTTGAGTTGTTTGACCTATTTGGAGCTGAGTTCTATGCAGGGTGATAAATATAAGGCAATTTGCATTTCTTCTACATGTAGACATCCATTTTGGACAGCACTATTTATTGAAGAAGTCTTTTTCCAGTGTTTATTTCTGGCTTCTTTGTTAAAAAAATTAGGTGTACATAGGTTTATAGACTTATTTCTGGGTCAGCTTGATTCTATCGGTCAACATGTCTGTTTTTATGTCAATATCATATGGTATTTATTATGATAGTTCTGTAGTCCAACTTGAAATCTGAGATGGTGATACCCCTAGCAATTCTTTTATTATTCAGGATTGTTTTTTTTTTAAATCTAGTGTGTGTGTGTGTGTGTGTGTGTGTGTGTGTTTCCATATTAAGTTAAAGTTTTTGGTTTGTTGTTTGTTTTCAATTTTTGTCAAGAATTATGTTGGAATTTTGATGGGGATTGCATCTGTAGATTGCTTTGTGGGGTAGCCATTTCCACACTAACCCTACTAATCAATAAGCACGGGAGGCCTTTCCATTTTCTTCTATTTCTTTTTTCAATGCTTAAAGTATTTGTTATACAACTTTTTCACTTACCTGGTTAGAGTTTTTGTAACATAAGTCTTTCAGTTGCTTGGTTAGAGTTATTTGAAGATTTTTTTTTCTTTTTGAAGCTACTGTGAAATGTACTGTTTCCTTGATTTCTTTCTCAACAAGTATGTCATTTATACACAGAAAGTCTACATTTTTGTTTGTTAATTTTTTAATCTTGCTACTTTGATGAAAGTGTTTCTCAGCTGTAGAAATTTCCTGATGGAGTCTTTATGGTCTTTCATCTGGAGATAAGGATACCTTTTCTATTTGCATCCCCTTGATCTCCTACAAGGGTCTTGTTTCTCTGTCTAAGACTTCAAGTACTATATTGAGTAGGTATGGAGGCTCCCACACACAGAAGTAGTTGGTCAACAAAAAAAATCAACGTTAAATATTTTCATGAGTTTTATTTTCTTTTGTTTTCATTTTGTTTGGTACTTTTGTCTTGCTGTTTTGATAGTTGTTTGGGTTTTTGTTTTTCATGTGTTAGTGCAATTTTTAGAAAAAGAAACATAAAGTTAAGTGAGTAGGATAGTGAGGATCTGGGAGGAGTTGGGAGAGGAGAAATATGACGAATATATGTGAAAAAAATCAAGTATATAAAAGTTAAATTAAATTAAATGGGAACTAAGATAGTTAAGAGTCAAATAGGGCTGAAGTTCAAAGAGATGCTCTTGAAAATAGACAAGCAAAATAGAAGGTGATGCTCATATCACAGCTCAAAGCTTTGTGCTGCCTGACAATATTATACTGCCTCATAAACACCTCAGAAACTACAGGCATTTTTAATGACAGGAGTTTATTGACTTATATGAATTGTTACTCATTAATAAAACTATTGTGACTTGGCTAGAAGAATCCCATCTATATGAATCCTATCCATTAAAAAGATGAATACTTTAAAAAATATTTTCAGAGAACTGATCTATAGGCATTCCAGTAAACTCTCACTGAACTCAAACCATTTAGTGGCAATCTTATAATTATGAACTGAGAAGAACTATTCTTACAAAGTCAAGTATAAAACCAAGGAAAATATCCTCGTGAATGAAAATACTTTTATCATTTTTATACATATAAATTTCCTACTGTATATTATATCAGCTCCAAATATAAAATGTTACGTTACAATAATAATGATAGGAAAAAAAACTGTGAGATATCTATTCCTCTCCAATGTAAGTAAAACTAAGTTTGAGAACAAAACCACAGGAAAAAAATGAAACTATGCAAAATGATTACTACTCATGTCAGACTTTGAATCAACAATAAACTGAAAGTTATTTCCTTAATTTTATATTTTCTATAATAAAAATGGATAAAAATACAACTCTTAGGCTCAGAAGTTGCCAATGTTAAACAATGATTATCATTGTGTGTCAGCACTAGAACAGGCTTATGACCACAAAAACAGTGATCCCAATGTACAGATGCACAATAATTGCTTCTGAAATGTGTGGTTTTAGGTTGCAATGCTATTTGCCATATACTATAATAATGAAGCTGCTATTTTCAAAATATAATTAGCTACAGAGATCTTTGAGAGCTAATGCTAAAGATCAGAAAATTATTAGTGAAATCTTTAAAAAGCATTATTCTATGTAAAGCCATACAATTTACATATTAAATAATACTGTACTACAGTAATTTGATACTATTTTTAAAAGTTTAATTTTATTTGTCTGTATGAGTGTGAGATGCTGTATACCAGAGGTGCATGTGCTCACCAAGGCCAGAAGAGGGCGTCAGAGCTATAGAAGGTTTTGAACTTGGGTCCTATGCAAAGGCAGCAGGCACTCTTGACCACTGATCCACCTCTCTAAACCCAATTTTATAGTTTACAGGAGAAAAGGGGCAAATTTTTAGATTACAAAATCTGTGGTCTCAGAACAAAATTAGAATATTTTTGCATATAAAAGGCTAAGAATTCAGTTGAAAAGCTATTTTTATAAAATTAATGAATGCATAAAAATTTTGAATTCAGTTTCACATTTCCCATATCACTCTCATAACTTGGTTAACCCAAGCCAGAATTCACAATACTACCTCTGGCATTTTATTCCATATCCAAATAATACTTTAGTCAGATTTCAGCGGAGATCATACATGTAGCTAGGGCATTCTGCATACCCAATTCTGTTCATGCAGCTATATCAAACAATGAGGAACACTACTACAGATCCTATGATTCAGAGAGCTCTCACCACCCCACCCAATGAGAGCACACTGGAGAAGACTGTGTCTAAGATCAAACACATCTCTCTGGGCCTCAATGTTGAGTCTTCCTTTTTAGAAATAGTGGCTTTATTGATGTTATTGACAAATATCTTCATCTCATATATAAACAAGAATCCTTTACCTCCCTAGGTACACAGAGGATATCTGCTGTTCAGAAGTTCATTGTTTACAGGATTCTAAAATGAGAGTCTCTAATATTGTATGAGGGGCAGTCACAACAATAAATCACATGAAATAGCTTTCCATCCTAGCCCTCTCTATTTTATATTGGTTTATTTCCTTCACAATCTAAAATCATCTTAAGTTGTACTTGTTGTCTTAACCTAGAACACTTTATGCTGACCTACATTTCTACATACACTCTACGAGAAAGAGCTTATCATTCTTCATTTACCACGAACAAAGTAGTATCATTCTCCTACAAATTCGATGGTAAACAGTTGTTGATGGAAGGAATGAGGAAAGTGAAAACTCATTAAAAACACAGGATAACAATAGTTTTCATATGTCAGGACTATAATAAGAATAGATATTTCTATTTCTACAAACATCTGACATGTAATCAAATAGTAGACATGTTAATAATTAACACGAGTTCACAATTAGTAAAAATCTTTAAGTTACAGAGACTTATGAAAGTATATTTTAGGATGGAAGGCAATACTGAAATTACCAGTTATTTTTAAGCTCCAGTAATAAAATCACAGAAAAATGTAATAAGCCAGTGGAGAATATATAGACTAGTGGTAGAGTAATTGCCAATCATATGTAAGGTTTTCAAGTTGGTGCACATGTGCACACACTCACACACACACTCATCTTTTAGGGGATAGGAAAGATGGCTCAGTTAGTAAAGTATTTGCTATACAAACATAAGGACCTGAGTTCATATTCCCAAGTCTCACATGAAAAGCTGGGTACAGCAGTGTATGCCTATAATCCCAACACCAGGTTAGTGAAAAAGAGGAGGATTTCTGGGGCTTGCTGGACAGCTAGTCTAACCAGCTGGTGATATGGAGTCTATCTTAAAACAAAACAAAACAAAACAAAACAAAAAACAAGAAGAATGTGGAAAATCCATTGAAGAAACACATAAACCTTGGGTCGGTCACTATACAAGATGCTCCATGATGCATGCATACATTGTCACACACATATATGTCAACCTACCTCTCTTTCTGTTTCTCTGTCTCTGTCTCTGTCTCTCTCTCTCTGTCTCTCTCTCTCTCTCTCTCTCTCTCTCTCTGTCTCACTGTCTCTGTCTCACTGTCTGTCTCTGTCTCTCTGTCTCTCTGTCTCTCTCTCTCTCTCTCTCTCACACACACACACACACACAGAGGTCCCAACAATCATCCACTGAAAGGCATTCTTGAAAATCCTGCAAACTAAGTTTCAAATGCTAGAGATATCCATATTTTTTAAAAAAAAACTTTCAATATTTAAAAGGTATTTATGGAGTATGAATGATTATATAAATTATACTTTGATTTGCTGAATGAATAAACAAAAGGCTGATTTTATCTTTTTTTAAAAGTAATTGGTTATTTTATTTATTTATATTTCAAATGTTGTTCCCCTTCCTAGTCTCCCTCCCACAAATCCCCTCTCCCCTCCTCCTCCCCTTTGTCTCTAAGAGGGTGCTTCCCCACCCATCCACCCATCCACACTCTCCCCCACTCCAGCCTCATCCCCCTAGCTTCCCACTACCCTGGGACAACAAGCCTCCACAGGACCAAGGGCCTCTCCTCTCACTGATGCCAGATAAGGCCATCCTGGGCTACATATGCAGCCGGAGCCATGGATCCCTCCATGTATATTCTATGGTTGGTTTTTTATCTTTTAAAAAAATCTGTAATACAATATTATAAATTTGAATGAGATTATACTGTCTTCTAACAAACCCAAAATACCTTTTGAATTACATTAAATAAAATGTTGTAAAATAGCAGTATCTCTCTATGAATTAATTAAAATATAATTCCTAAAATTTAAATTATGAAGATTTAGCTGGTTTTACTTTTAAATGGTATTTTCCAAAGTAAAATTTCTTGTTAACATTAAAAGAAATCATACAGCTAAAATAACAATCAAGCATTAGAAGAAAACTAGGTTTTGTAAATTGTATAACATCTTTGCAAATTGGCTGTTTAAAAATGTTTTTGCAATTAGTCATAGTGAGGAAGAGAGTATCAGTAACTGAAACTACTGTTAGAAGAAAACAGCAACAGAAGGCAAAATTAAGGTATATTACAAATTAAAAATTTACTGCTATAAAAATAACAGGTATAATATCTTGAAAAACACCTTCATCCATTTAATCCCTATAAACATTAAGCATACTAAATGACTCCTGTAGCTATATGCCGTAAGAAATTATATTCCACCAATATCTCAAAACGCTTACATAACACATGTATTCTAGTAAGTGTCAATAAAGCACAGGATACTGAGGAAAGTCAACACATCCCTCTAGCATCTACCTGTCCTTAGACAGCTCACTTGCAATGCTAGCCCCAGCTGGCTTTGAAAACTTGGCCAACAAAGATTCCCTAAACAAAACTTCCCCTAAAAGAAAAGGTGAACTATGCCTTGACAGTGCATATATATGATTAAGGTTGTCTACTTTACTTCCTGGAATCTAGAATTTCAGAGATACCAGGAAGAGGAGTCCTGTGTGACCAGCTCCCAGTGAAGACTTTGAGTGTTGAGTCTAATGACCAGTAATACTACATGTGCTATCACAACTCAGTGCTGGAAGAGTGAAACGGCCCTATGAAACTTCGCTCAGAGGACTCATTAATGCTTATACCTGTTCTCTGGGCTAACTTCCTTTTATGTCCTTTCACTGTAATGAATCTCAGCCATGAGTGCAATTACATGTTTAATATTAATTATGAAGCATTCCAACATATCTCTAAGCATGAGAAAGGTCTAGGGAATTCCTTACACGGTTTGGAATGAACTTTTCAAATAATCTAGTTTCATATATTAAAGATATATTTACCACATTTTCAAATAGAAATATTAGCATACTAGAAAAGCAAAGTAGTTTGATAAAGTCTGAGACAGTTGAGGTAAAGTTCAAAGGAAATAAAATAAGACACGTTAGTCAGTGTTACGCGGACAACAGCAGATGGGAGAAGGGGGAAAAGAGGGCTGGAGTTTTGGTATACTGTCTATCAACCTTATTGTTTGAGGCCTTCGACAAGTCAAGACATCCCAGATAGCATATGGGGCTGAAGGAAACTGCTCACCTTATGATGTTGAGGAAGCAAGGGCAAGGGGACAGGGTCCTACAATCCCTTTCTAGAGCGATGTTCCCATACACCTAAGACCTCCTACTAGACCTAATGTCTCAAGATTCCCACTACTTTCCAATACTTACAATGTTGGGAAACAGGCCTTGGCTAAATGGGCCTCTTGGAATATTAGAAACCAAACTACAGGATTATGTAAAACTGAATTTTGAAATATTTTCATTTTTTGGTTTGCTTTTGCTTATTAGAAGCAGAGTCTCACTGTGTAGTCTAGGCTGGTCTAAAACTTATGGCTCTCCTGCCTCCATCTTCCAAAGTAAAATTACATTTTTGAAAAACATAAAGGTCATACATATACAAGGATGAAATTAAGCAGCTGTTTAAAATATATTTGTCAAAAATAAACTCAGTGTGTTAAAATGGGATATATATATTATATGTATAATATATATAAATAGCTTTAAATGTATCTGATTTAATTTCTTGGCTGAATAAACAATAGTCACATATATAAACCAAGAAAAATGATAGACTCATATCCATCTATTATTGAGCATATCACATGCAAAAACATTACATTCAACTCTAAGCCCATTTAAAGAAGAATATAATAAAAGTTTATACAGAGAAGAGCTAGTGAGGTTCTTCTAAATCAGATGCTATAAGAACAGCTCAAGGCTTAGCAGATACTTGACAAAACAATTATTAAAGTTCATGGGTAAAATAAAAATGTAAAATTTCCCACATGATCATAGTCAGAACTCAGATGTCCATTTCAGTTGAGTCTAAGAAAAATCACCAAAAAGCCACAGTCAGCCTGATGGCTACCCACCTCCTTTAAGATGTATATATGAAGAATTTACAAGTCCAGTGAATGTGAACTCCAGAAGGACAATTTCAATTAAGATGGACAGCTATATTAAGTAATCTTGCAAGTCCCCCAAAATACTCTTTGCAAAAGCTGTTCTATTTATACAGTGTGACGGAAAAGCAGAGGAGAAAAGGCTAGCGAAGTCAAACCGCACTCTCATGAGGTGGGCAGCACAAGTGTAGAGAAGAGACTCAAGTCATGATTAATTCCTCCAGCAAATTCACTTTGGCTCAACAAATAAACTAATCAAAATACACAGATGGCCTTCTACAAAGCTCAAAACAATGACGCAGTCACTCTAGACAGAGCACTCTAAGGACCACTTTGAGAGCTGCTCACAGGTCTGCATGTTAGGGAAACTCTAAGTGTCACTCTAGGCCTGGAGTCCACAGGCCTCCACAGCTGGATTTCCACGTTCATGCACAGGCCTCAAAGCTTCTTGTGTGTCTGTTTACTTGGTTTTGTTTAGGTGCTCCCACCCCATCTTTAGAAGCTATCATCACTGCTACAACAGGGGCAGGATGCCAAGGAGAAAACACTAAGCCTTTCTCAAAGTTTAGCACACACCAGATACAATGAACGAGCCAACACTGAAGACTGAATTAACACTGGAAGAACGGCATTCGCCAACTTTGATGTCTCAAAAGAATGCTCGGCTTTAATAGCCAAGTAGCACACTGAGTAAACAGAAACTAACGAAAGTGGGAAAATGATCACAGTTCAACAAATTTTGAAAAAAATTGTAGCATGATATTTTTTTAAGTTGGAAAAAGAATATATGACAAAGAAATTTCTTGTAGGAGCTGGGAAGATATGCACTGAAAACTCTGGAGCCTTAGCTGAGTAGGTCTGAGAAGCTGCAGGGGGAGGAGCTTCTGCAGAGCCTCAGAGCTTCATGCATTTTTGGTCTGAGGATAAAACAAATTCAGTCTTTTTGGAAAGAAATTAGCAAAATGGAAAATAATCACAATCTGACTTAGTATTCATCTTTAAAATTAGAAATACTACATATAAAGATTTATTTATAAAGATTTTCATGAAAAATATGCTATAAGATGAAGAAATGCTTTAAGATATAAATAACTACATCTGAAAATCCCCACATTTCAAAACTCCAAATTCATAGGAATGAAACAAAAGAAACCCATAATCAGTGGCTATTTTCACACCTAATTATATCAGGTGAGGAAACAATATATAATTTATTCTCTATCATTCTATTTAAAATAACCCAGATTTATCTTCTGAAGCAACCTTTCTATAAAAATCAAAAGCAAAAAATGAAAAGGGGGGGGGAGAGAAGGTAAGTTAGGTGGAAGGGATGGGAAATCAAATTTAAACACCAATTCACAGGGATAACAACAGCACAGACTGTCACAAACTAGCCTGGGCTCCTTATTAGCAGGCAAACTAGTGGGTATATACAGGGAAAAACAGAAAATAAAATTTTACTCAATTCATCTCTACAAGCAATCTCTGGTTTTCTTTTAAAACACTACACTTTGCTTGCTAAAGAAAAGGTAAGAGGACTGGAAAATTCTCTGAATTCATTTGTTTAAACATTAACTAATGAGGTGGTCGCTAAGAAGCCGGCTTAGGAGTAAGAACACTTGTTGCTCATGCAGAAGACCAAGGATGTGTTCCTGGAACCTACATGGAAGCATCAGATCTAGTTTCAGAGTATTAAGACAACCTCTTCTGAGAACTGTGTACCCAGAGTATACATACATACATGCATGCAAACACTGATGCACATAAAAGAATAAATCTTTTTTTAAAATAGAAATGACCATCTTTTACTTACATTTTAATACTGTTATAAACAAAATTTCCAAATCATGGCCTATAAGGGGGCTCTTTTCTTTGCATTCCTCCTACAAGTCTACCTTAGTGGCTAGAACTAGAGGTATGCATCACCATGCCCAGCATTCTAATCTTTTTCCTTTTTAAGAAAACTTACCTGCCTTGTCTGGACTCAATAGGAGAGGAAGTGCCTAATCCTGTAGACTAGATGCCCCCGGGAAGGGAAATGTGATTGGAGGGGGGGTAAGGGGGGGGCCCTCTCAGTGGAGGAGAGGGGGCATGGGGAAAAGAGCTGTGGGAGGGGGGACTGGAGGGGGACAACATTTAGAATGTAAATAAGTAAAATAATAAAAAAAATTTTAAGGAAGAAAACACATGACAAAGGCATTGTCTTAGTTACTTTTGTAATGGTGTGATAAAATGCATGACCAAAAGCAACTTGGGAAGGGTTTATTTCAATTTACAGTTTGCAGTTCATCATCTAGAGAAGTCAGGGTAGAAATACAGAGGACAAGGAGGAGTGCTGCTTATTGCTCCTCATGATTTGCTCAGCCTGCTTCCTTACAGTGCCCAGGACCACCAGCACAGGGGTGGCCCAACACACAGTGAACTGGGTCCTCCATCAATCATCAACCCAGAAAACATGCTAAAGGCTTCCTCACAGCTCAGTGTGGTGGCAATGTTCTCTCAACTGAGGTTCCTTCTTCTAAAAGGTGCGTCAAGTTGATATTAAAAAATAGCCAGTGCAGGCATATTATCTGAGATTAATATGGTTCAAATAATGATTCTACTACCTGAATGACTTGAAAAATACATAGTGTATAAAAATATAGAGATGTCTGCTTGCTTTATAATGCTCCAAGCTTAATGTACTCTCAAAATTATTATCCACATAATTTATTAATTTTATCATGCATTTACTAAACAAAGAAAATCAAAAATCTCCGATGGGTTAGCATAGAACTTTATTACTAACCAGAGAGGGAGAGAGGGAGAGAGTCAAACGCCAGTGTTACCAAGATATTTAAACTGCATAATTTGGAGTAAAATTAATTATTGTTAATTTGAAATTGCTTTATATTCCCACTCACTAATCAATAACATCAGAATTCATCTAATTGATGATTCTACAGAAATCTTATTCACAAATAGTAGTATACTGATTTTCTAACTTACAATCTCCCAAGAACCGTCTAATGTTATGCATCTGTGCAGAATTATAAGTCCTAAGCCATGCAGCCTCTGGCTCAGAGATCTAGAGTAAAACCAAACACAACTGACCCCCCCCCCGACACAAGCACACAAAGTCAATGAAATAATTCCTGATGATAATCTGCTATGCTCATAGATAGATACCTAGCTCATTAGTCATCAGAGAGGCTTCCTCAGGCAGCTGATGGGGGCAAATGCAGAAACCCACAGCCAAGCATTAGGCAGAGTGTAGGGGAATCTCAAAAAGAGAAAGGGGAATGACTGTAGGAGCCAGAGGGCTGGAGGACACTTGGAGAACATGGCCCACAGAATCAACTAAGCAGAGACTAAGCAGCAATCACAGAGACTGGATCTGGGCTAGGTACTCTGCATACATATTGTGGATGTTTAGCTTGTGGTTTGACTCTTTTGCCTGATTATGGGATCCCTTTCCTCTTACTAGGTTGCCTCATCCAGCTCTGATGTGAGGGTTTCTGCCTTGTCTTACTGCATCTTGTTTTGCTGTGTTCTATTGACATTACTGGGAGGTCTGCCATTTCCTGAATGGAGAAGCAGTGCTTTGGGGAGAGAGAATAGATGTGGGGGGGGGGGGGACTGAAAGGAGTGAAGCACAAGGAGGCTGCCATCAAGACGTATTTTGTATGAGAAAAGAAAATAGAATTGGAAATAGATCTACCTGAAGACCCAGCAATACCACTCTTGGGAATATACCCAAAAGATGCCCCACCATGCCACAGGGGTACATGTTCCACTATGTTCATAGCAGCCTTATTTGTGATAGCCAGAAGAAGCTGGAAACAACCCAGATGTCCCACGACAGAAGAATGGATACAGAAAATGTAGTTCATTTACACAATGGAATACTACTTAGCTATTAAGAACAAGGATCTCCTGAGTTTTGCAGGCAAATCGATGGAACTAGAAAAAATCATCCTGAGTGAGGCAACTCAGTCCCAAAAAGACATGCATGGTATGTGCTCACTAATAGGTGGATATTAGCAAAGAAAGAAAGAAAGAAAGAAAGAAAGAAAGAAAGAAAGAAAGAAAGAAAGAAAGAAAGAGAAAGAGAGAAAGAGAGAGAGAAAGAAAGAGAGAAATAAATAGAAAAGTACAGACTACCCAAGATACAGTCCACAGAACTAAAAATAGTCAACAAGCTGAAGGGTCCAAGTGAGGACTCCTCAGTCCCACTTTGGAAGGAGAAGGATGCAATCACAAGTGGGAAGGGAGGGAGGGAGGGAGATGGGAAAGTGGATGGGGAGTGGGGGGAGGGGACCCTAATCTGGTATTGGGTGAGGAAAAAGGACTGAAGACCTGAAAGCCAGTAGAAAAGAATGGAAACAAGCAACCTGAGAGGTAGGAGGTTGGGAAGACTCTTCAGAATCCACCAGAAACCTGGGAGGTGACAGACTCTCAGGACTCAAGGAGAGGGACCTTAAATGAAATGCCCTACAGTGGGGAGAGGGAACTTATAGAGGCCACCTCCAACAGGAAGACAGGGCATCAAGTGTGGGAGGGGTTGCCATCCAATAGTCAACACTCTAACCCATATTAATTCATATCTCAGAGAACTGCAGGAATGGAAGCAGAGAGGAGTCTGAGGAAAAGAAGGTCCAGCGACAGGCCCAAAGTGGGATCCAGCACAAGAGGAGATCTCAAAGCCTGACATTATTACTGAGGCTATGGAGTGGTCACAAAAAGGGACCTATCATAACTGCCCTCTGGAAGACCCAACAAGCAGCTGAAAGAGTGAGATGCAGATATTTGCACCCAACCAATGGACAGAAGATGCTGACCCCTGTGGTTGGATTTGGGAAAAGCTGGAAGAAACTGAGGAAGAGGGTGATCCTGTAGGAGGACCAGCGGTCTCAATTAACCTGGACCCCAGAGATCTTTCAAACACTGGACCACCAACCAGGCAGCATACAGCAGCTGATATGAGGCCCCCAACACATATACAGCAGAGGACTGCCGGGTCTGGGTTCAATCAGAGAAGATGCACCCAACCCTCAAGAGACTGGAGGCCCCAGGGAGTTTAGAGGTCTGGTTGGGTGGGGGATGGGTGGTAGGGACATCCTTGTCGAGACAGGGGGTGGGGAGGAGGTATGAGATGTGGAACAGTAAGAGGGTGGACGGGGTTAGGGGGAATAAAATCTGGAGTGGAAAGAAAGAGAGAGAGAGAGAGAGAGAGAGAGAGAGAGAGAGAGAGAGAGGGAGGGAGGGGAGAGAAAAGAATTACAAAAAAAAGAATATAGAAAGAAAAAAGAATTATAAATTCTATTAAGTCTTACATTTTAGAACTACATGTAACTTTGATACTTAATACTGTTCCATTTTCTGTTTCTTAGTTTTCTGTTTTATTACTTAATGAAGGACTGCAAAAGAGGCTGGTTTATGACCAACTTAGCTGTATAAGGCTATAATGGCTTCATTTTTTATTTTATATTTGAAATAGCAAGTTTCATAAGCAAAAGATTTACCCTAATATAAATTTACACACATACACACAAAATATGTGCAGATAAATTATATGAAGGTGAAAAATAGTTAGAAAAGCACTGTTTCATTTACAAGTGAGCGTAGGCATAAGCTCCTGGAATCAGAAAAGAGCAATCAATACATTTTAATCCAGATGCCTTGAAAATTTTCCTATATTCATGGTGGTATGCAAACTAAAGCTATCAGTACACTGGTCTTGTTTACATAAGCATCCTGTTGAACTTTTATAGGTGTAGCTTTCCCATTAAGCCTAGAAATTTCAATTTCTCAGCTTTGTGAGAAATATTTTTATTGTCCTTAATGAACAAGCAATGAAATGAAGGCTCATAATGAACTGGTAAATGTAGAGTGATGATGCAGTCCAGACTTCCAGCAAGGCGTGCACGAGTCAGTACACTATACTCAGCAGTGTCCTGTCACACACCATGCTTGCCTTGAATGTATGGAGACCTGATGCATAGAGGTAGCGTTATTCCTCCCAGCCATCATTTCTTTAAAAGACCTTTTAAAATCTATTCCCCCATGAGATAATCTAAATACTACAACTATTTATATGACCAATTTTGCTTCCTCTATTCAATAAAGCTTGTAATCTAAAATGTTGATAAGTATGTCTTATTTCTGGAAGCACAGATATTTTATTAAAATACATTCTATGATTCAGAAAAATGAAAGAGGTTTCTCCGAATAACAAACTCTTTAGTGTAGACTTATTTTTTAACTCCTAAAATGCAGGAATGATTTATGTCTATGAGGCCAGACAAACCTCATAGTGAGTTTCAAATCAGTCTGGGCTAAAGTGTGAGTGAACCTTCTATTGTGACTTTCCTTACCTTGACTGATAGGAATAAGATGTAAAAATTCATTGTTATTAAAATATAAACATGGTTTTTGGAAATGAGGAACCAAAAGTGGAATTCTATTATCTAGCAAACATAGTTAATGAAGTCAAGAGATACTCTTTCCCAAGTGTAGAATTGTGTTTGTTTTTAAAGATATGAAAAATGCAGAAAGGTGTATTGAATAGTTCACTAAAAAACAAGAGACTGATATCATTTTAGATTCAGTGATAACCCCAAACTGCTTAGGTTAAAGCAAAAATACAGCAAAAACATCTAGTATTGCAAGTTTTGAGAGAAAGAAAGAAAGAAAGAAAGAAAGAAAGAAAGAAAGAAAGAAAGAAAGAAAGAAAGAAAGAAAGAAAGGGAGGGAGGGAGGAAGAGAAAGAAGAGGGAGGGAGGAAAGGAGGGAGGGAAAAAAACTCCCAGAAATATTTCAGAAATCTTAAAGTTATATAAAATATTTTCATAGGAAGATATTAAGATCATTATTAATTACTTATAAAATTAACAAAATCAGTTTCAAAATAACAAAATAATTGTAACTACAAGTGTGTGAATGCATGCGTGCGTTCAGAAAGCAGTGATTAGCAGGCCATTCTCTCCTCCCACTATGTTCGTCCAGGGAATTTAACTCAGGTCATTAGGGTTGGCACTATGTACATTTATCCACTGAGCCATCGGGCTGGCATTTCAAAAAATATATATTTTTAACATTTAGTGCTCTTCTTAGTGAAACATAAATTTTCTTTCTTTGCTCAAGTCTAAGTGGATAAAGGACCTCCACATAAAACCAGATACACTGAAACTAATAGAAGAGAAGTTGGGGAAGAGCCTCGAATACTTGGGCACAGGGGAAAAGTTCCTGAACAGAACTCCAATGGCATATGCTCTAAGATCAAGAATTGACAAATGGGACTTCATAAAATTGCAAAGTTTCTGTAAGGCAAAGGACACTGTCAATAGGACAAAACGACAACCAACAAATTGGGAAAAGATCTTTACCAATCCTTCATCTGATAGAGGGCTAATATCCAATATATACAAAGAACTCAAGAAATTAGACTCCAGACAACCAAATTACCCTATTAAAAAATGGGGCATAGAGCTTAACAAAGAATTTTCAACTGAAGAAACTCGAATGGCCAAGAAGCACCTAAAGAACTGTTCGGTATCCTTAGTCGTCAGGGAAATGCAAATCAAAACAACCCTTAGATTTCATCTCACACCAGTCAGAATGGCTAAGATCAAAAACTCAGGTGACAGTAGATGCTGGCAAGGGTGTGGAGAAAGAGGAACACTCCTCCATTGTTGGTGGGACTGCAAGATGGTGCAACCACTCTGGAAATCAGTCTGGCGGTTCCTCAGAAAATTGGACATAGCATTACCTGAGGATCCAGCTATACCACTCCTAGGCACATACCCAGAAGATGCTCAAACATATAACAAGGACATATGCTCAACTATGTTCATAGCAGCCTTATTTATAATAGCCAGGAGCTGGAAAGAACCCAGATGTCTTTCAACTGAGGAATGGATTCAAACAATGTGGTATATTTACACAATGGAGTATTACCCAGCTATTAAAAACAATGAATTCGAGAGGTTTCTAGGTAAATGGATGGAACTAGAAATTATCATCCTGAGTGAGGTAAGCCAATCACAAAAGAACACACATGTTATTCACTCACTGATTATTGGATATTAGCCCAGAACCTTGAAATGCCCAAGATGCAACTCACAGGCCACATGAAGCTCATAAAGAAGGAAGACCAAGTGGGGGTGATTCGGTCCTTCTTAGAAGGAGCAACAAAATACTCAAGGGAGCAAATATGGAGACAAAGTGAGGGACAGAAACTGAAGGAGAGGCCATCTGAAGACCATTCTACCTGAGTATCCATCCCATGTGCAGTCACCAAAGGTAGATGCTGATGTGGAAGTCAGGAAGTGCATGCTGATAAGAGCCTGATATGGATGTCTCCTCAGAGGTCTTGAAGAGTCTGACATATTCAGAGGCAGATGCTCACAACTAGCCATTGAACTGATCATGGGGTTCTCAATGGAGGAGTTAGAGTGAAGACTGAAGGAGCTGAAAGGATTTGCGGCACCATGAGGAGAGCAACAATACCAACAACCACAGCTCCCAGGGTCTAAACCACCAGCCTGGGAGCACTTAGGGAGGGATCCAGGGCTTCAGCTGAATACATAAGAGTGCCCCTGCTGGGCATAGGTGGAAGAAGAGATCCTTGACCTCATGAAGGCTGGACGCCCCAGGAGGTGGGAATTTTGAGGGTGGGGAGGTGGGAGTGGGGGGGGTAGATAGGAGTTACATCCACAGAGAAGAAGGAGAAGGGGTGAGGGGATGGCGGTTCCTGGGTGGGTGGGGGATGGGGTATGGGGACAACATATGAAATGTAAATAAAACATCCATAAAAAAATTTAAAAAAAAAGAAAAAAAATTTTCTTTCTTTGGTCATAAAGTAATTCCTCACTGTACAAAAGAAACAACAGAAGACTAGCAAAGAACCACACACCCTAACACCTTAATATTTATAACCATTTCTACTATTTAAAATAAGAATATTTAAAATTATGAAGCAAAATTAGCACTGGATAAAATTTTGGAAAATACTAAAATGGAACCTACTTTCCATTAAAGTTATTGTTTTCCTCAGTAGTTACATAATTTTTCTTAATCATAAAATAAACTCATAACTTTTTGAAATTTTTTAGATTTCATGTGTACAGCTGTTCTGCCAGCATGTATTTAAATGCATTACATCCACAAAATGCCCAGAAGATAACTAAAGTTTACAAGTATTTATAAATACTACCACTCTGGTTTATGCTTTCCTATGAATTTGAATTCAGGGCTCTGTGCATGCTAGGCAAACATTCTACCAATTGAACTACATCCCTAGCTCTGAAACAGCTTTATCCAGAGAAGAAAAGCACTCACAGGAAAATACAGAGCTATCCAGCATTGGTCCAGCAGTGTAAGCCACTGTGCCCATTAACAGTGCTACTTGAATGTAGGTGACACTGTGCTCAGAAGTCACACTGTCATACTCTCCATGGCTTATTCTTTTTATCTGCTTATTACACAGGTGCATCTTTCTCAGACCTAATGATTAGAGAATGGAGAAGCTCTGAGAAAAATCCTTTAAGCTAACAATCTCATATATTTTAAAACATATAATTGATGGTATCTGAAGACTAAATCAGCTAACTAATAATTGAAAAATATGTGTGACAAAATAGTTCAAATTCCATTTTAATAAATGAAAGAATTCATATTGCAAAGAAAAATAAGACAATCCCTACTTACTATTTTAACCTTGCTGAAAAAAAACAATGTTTTAAACATTATTTAATACATGGAAATAAGAAGGCAATCTCTGACTCATGTCTGAATATCTTAACAACAGCTTGTGGGATATCTTTAATCACAAATAACTATTCCTGGGAACCATGTCTTCAGATGTTGTGGACATTTATGTAATTAAAAACATCAAAGTCCAATCCAAAATCTGGGTTTGAAACACCTGTGAACAGGAAAAGATGTAATCTGAGAAAAGCCTAATTATGAATGGATTCTCTTTCAGCTAGAATTTTATAGTTAAGAGTTTTGTGTTAATAATATGGTAGCAGAAAGTTAGTCAAATAACAGCTTAAACATTCTGAATATCCTATATGAAGAAGCCATGCTGAGAACCATCTATACATTTTCTAACTGAAGGAACCAGTATCTGATTTTGTCAGTGAGAAAACTGAGGTCTTGAAACATTCAGTATCAATTCAAGACCGTAGGGCTGCATACATTAATGGGGATACATTAGTGGGGTCTGAAGCCCTTCATTATTTTATAGCTATAGAACCAAGAATCTGTGGATACTAGAATACAGCATAATTTCTGACTCCCACTAATGACCAAACCAGTAAAGTACTACAAAATACAATACCATGATAGGAAACATGTGCTACCCATTCTTAAAGATTAGAACAGTCTCAAATTACCATCTTATTATGGTATTAAAATATACCAAAACGAAGTAAATTGCCCAGAGTCCAGAATGTTCTTCACTCAGTGTCTTTCACACTATGATAAAGGGGTTTGTTTGTTTGTTTGTTTTTAAAAATTATTTTTGAAACTCTTTGAGAATTTCCTACACCATATTTTAATCATATTCCTACTCCCATTCCACCCCAAACCCTCTCCGACCCTTATATCCATAAATAAATGCAGCTCTCACACCTCATCAGAAAGTTTCTTTTTGCTGCAGATGGATGTTGCCATAACTAGTCAAAGCACACAGAACAACTGCCTGTGGGGTGCTTCCAACTGATCCACTTACAACACAACCCATACAAGGGAGACTCAGGGGACATCTCAGAAGAGGGAGCAAAAATATTTTAGGAGCCAGTGGACCAGGATGTCGGCTACAAGGTTGCATCTTCTTTATTAAAGGTTAAAAGTCTTTATTTTTCACTTTTCCCCTTCAAAGGGTTTCTGTCTCATTTTTTTTTAAAAAAAGAAAAGTTCAAAGAGCTTTGAAAAAGCTATTCAAGAAAAATCTACCACAAATGATCAAAAATCAAGGAAATAGCAGAGGTTCAATTTGATTACAAAATATGCTGGTAAGGTTGGGCTTAACAGGTTGAGGTTTTAATAAAAGAAGTGTACAAGATCAAAGAAAATGATACTCCATGGGGAAAAAAACTGAGGCAAAGACAGCATTGAAAACATAAATGATGCCCAGAAAATTTTTGAAGAAAAAGCAAAGTGAGAGATGCACAGGCCTGGAGGCTTGTTTGAACTGCAGTGCAGTCCATTATTCAGCTAAGGTACAGACAACTCTGTGGTGCACTGCATCAGTCACAGGCAAAGCCACCAGAGAAGTGTGCAGAAGGTTCTGTAATTGGTTGAGTGATCCCGAGTGAATCACTTTTCCTCAGCTCTAGACTAGAAATAACTGTAACGTGAGCAAGGGCTATAGAGAGGATTAAATGTTATAATCCACATAAAACTTACTGTTGGACCTGGCAGAAAACCATTTAACATTATGAGGAAAATTCACGAGAGGGAACAGCTCCAGATCCTTGTCCTGACTGTAAACGCCCATGAACATCTTTTATGATGTATATATGTGTATATCTGTATGGAGGTGTGTGCAGATGAGTGTGGGCGCCTACAGAGGCCTGCAGAGGATATCAGCAATTCCGGAGCTGCAGTTACACATGTAACTGCCCCACAGGGTACTGAGAATGGAACTCAAGTCTCTGTGAAAGTGCTAATAAGTGTTCTCAATCACTGAGCCACCTTTCCAGCCCCTCTAAGGTTAAATTAAACAAAACAAAAATCGGTTCCTGAATAATACGAATAGTATTGAAGAATTTATTTATCTTATTTGAAGAAATATAAATACTGTTTAAAATGGTACACCTCAATTCATCTATGAAATCACTGGCAAACAGGGTTAGGAAACAATCTTCTACACAACCCTCGTCTACGAAGTACAGAACAATTTGATTCTGATTTTCCAAGTAACTCTTATTTCTGCTGTTTCAGTAAACTGAAACAAAATCTAGTTTTGATATATAGAATACTATTTTATTCTTTATTTTAAACCTTTCTTACATATTTAAAAATATACAGGGGTTCAGAACAACCTTAATAAAGTGACAACATTTCTTTAACAGACTTCTGAAGTCAAAACACCAGTGTGCAGACATGGTTGGATTCTGTGTCAGAGTCACAGGCACACATCATTAAATACTTTTCATAAAGCACAAAAGTCTGAAGTGCTAGGAAGAAAAATCCTCTGCAATATGGTAGAAATGTTCAAGCCTCTTCCAGTCAAGAATTTAGGGTAAGAACATAAACTGTTCTGCTCACATCCACTTTACTACAGCTGAACCTAAACCCCCAACCCTTAGGTAGCACACTAAAAATAAGTTCATCTTTGCATTTGAAAACAGACCATTATAAAACAAAATACTGACATATCTAAACTGCTCTTTATAAGTATACTACATTCCCAGCAACACTAAGAATGCAGCTTCATCTATTATAAATATTTGAATAACAATGACATAAAAGTATTTTCATTTTAAAGTTAGTCCATATATATGTTTTCCAATGTTGACACCTTAAACAACATTGATATATGAATTGTGCTAAGAAAACATTAGGCACAGATCATGTAATATAACTTATATCTTTTGTAAAAACTATAGAATATGCAAATACACACAACAGAAATGAGTAGAGGACATGACAGTGAACTGCAGCAGACCTAGGCTGTCAGTGCAGTGTCAGGCTTTTCTAAAGGTCATTCTGGGTAGCACAAAGAGTAAAACATTAGTACTGGTGAGTAATCTGTATCTGCATTAGTATTACTGTGGGCTTTATAGAGAAAAATTAAAAAAAAAAAAAAAGAATCTTCACTATAGCCAAAAGGACTTCACTTCAGACACACGAACTAACTTCAAAGAAATCTGGTAGAAATGTTTTCAAAATCCACTGAAGTATTGAATACAACCTCCTAGCTGCTAGATTGCTTTGCTTGAAAAATAACTTGTTTACCATCTTGACTGCATTATATAGAGGATTCAGCTAAGACACTTCTAGAATGTGTCCCGCAGGATTGAAGACAAACTGAAAAAGCAATAGCAGGTGCTGAGAAAAGGGAGAGGAAACCAAATGGCCTTTTATACAGAAGAAAAAGATACTGCTTCTTTCTGTTTGTAGTAGAAATCTGTGCTATAGAGAAGATGACAAGAACATAGGCACAGGGGTTGTATGACAAATAACAAAATGTAACACTGTGCATCCTCTCTAAAGGCAACACAACTTATATAGACTGACATGTCTCAATGCTCTGATGGCAAGGCAACACTTGGCCACATCTATGTACAAGCATGTCTCATAAAGGGAAATTTAGCAAATAGTAACTCCCACAAGTATAAGGAGTAAGAACACAGAATAAGACTAAGTAAAAGACACGCAGGCAGAGAGGGCACAGAAAAGACACCAAGGGGTTTGCTCCTGTTTTGTAGATCTGAAGTTCCTCTTCTATCATCAGTGATGAGGATCAAACACTGAACATTTATTCACAAGCTGTAATTCTCTTATGAGATTATTCTTCATACATCCTTTCCCCTTTTTTTGCCTTGCACAAAATGAAATAAAAAAGATCTTTAATCTTATTCTTCACTTCATGGTCAACTATTCACATAAATATTTCCCTAGGGCATTTTTCCAAGTGAATCAAGAATACAATCCAAACCACTGTCACATTACATTTGATTTACGATGTAGTTCTCTTCAAATGGAGCAGGAATTTGCCCGTCTCCTAGGTTTGGGATCTCGTGTTTCCTGATCCTTCACACACACACAAGATGTGCACATTGTTTCAGAAAGCCTTCGGAGGCCAAGGCGGAAAACACTGTTGGAGAGGCTGTATATTACACAGTTACAAAAACTATTGCTTATAGCAAGCCAGGTGGTTAAGAAGGACAGTGTTGGATTGTCCAAGACACGAGAACTTTCTAGAAGAAAGTAAATAATATATGGAAGCCATAGCATGTAAAACACGCTAGTTATCCTAAATAAAACCATGGCATAGCGACGGTCAGGGCTGTGTCCTGCTTCCCTAGAGGCATCTACCTCACGGCTAGGGAATCGGGCTCTCCGGTCATTTATCTCTTTGGTGTGCTGCCGGCAAATTTTGAAAATGTGAAAGTAAGTGAAGCAGACAACCAAGGCAGCAGGAGCATAAAGTAAACAAACAATAAAGCAAGTAAAATAGGCACTGGTAAGCCAAGATGTGGCACACCATTCAAAAATGTCACCATGATAACCAGGTTTGCCCCAGCCAAAAAAGGAAGGCAAGAAAATTAGACAGGAGTAAATCCAAATTATAATAATGCAAATTCTCAGGCGACAAGGAGTGACGAGTTGATTGTAGGAAAGAGGCTTGGTTATTGCAAGATATCGATCCACACTGATGCAAGCAAGACATGCCATAGAAACACTTTTTAGAACTGAAATAATATATCCAAACACCTGGCAAGTCAATGACTCATGGACACCTGTAGAGTAATGAAGAAGGGACAGAGTAGGAACCAAGCAGGTAACTCCAACGAGGAGGTCAGCATATGCCATCGTCTGTATGAAGTAGCTGGTAGTATAATGGTGTAACAGCGGAGCACAGTGAAAGACAAAGATGACTGTTAAATTCCCAGAGATGATCAGAAATGTCAGCAAGACAATGACAACTGTCTCAAAGATGCAGACATCCTCCACACTGTAGTGACCAAATCCAAGCGGGCAGGAGTGATGCTCAGACACATTCACAGTGTTACTGCTCATGTTCAGAATCCTCCATTCAGTCCACCTGGATTCATTCATGGCTTGAAATTAAGGTAATTTGTAGCTTTGGCTCCAACAAGCAGGTGCCCAGGCCAGCATCTGTTAAACTCTGCAAGTCAGTGTCTCAGAACATGCTTCAGCAGAAAGTGCCAGTGCCTGTATTACAGCTGAGCATCCCACAGTGTGCTCAGGTCTCTTCATCAGCCTTAGTTCACCAGTGACACATCTCAGCTTTGGGGATAAGGGAGGAGGGAGAGCTAGAAAGGTGAAAAGAGGTCTCTGGTTAGCTCCCTCCGGTGCTTGCAAAGACACTTTTGCAGATTCAGGCACTTCTACAGAAAATACATTTATTAGCTAGTACTATGAAAAATTAAATTTGTAAAAATAAAAAAGATCAGGGGAAGAAATGTTTCTCTTAAGAGAGAGTTTCTTAGAAATCAATTAGAATAAAAATGAAAGAAACAATCCTAAATTGTCTGAGGTCTCCTGCTTCAACTGTGATGAGCTAAGATGAAAATCCACTCATATTTTAGAATTTAAATAATTAAGACCCTAGTTTTAGATGGAAAGGCAAGAAAGAGTTCATATGACAAAGTGTCCTTGGCCTCAGAGGTTCACATCTGATGCTGATGGGAAAACTTTAGGAGCCATTTCTCTTACATTTTTTTAAAAAGTAAGAACAACAATTCTGTCCAGTCTAGTTCCAAACGGCTCATTTGTATGGACACAGTGAGGTACACTGGCAGTAAAAGTGAGACTCCAGACTTCCATATAATGCTTATGAGAATAAAAGGGAATTTCATTGTGTAATAAAAGGGAATTACACAATGAAGCAGTATGGTAACACCTAAGACCAAAAAATTAGGGAAGACTTCTGAAGTCCTAGTTCTGTTTTCGTTCTTTAAACATTTATATGAAAACAGCTTTATACCAGCCAGTTGCTGGTGCTGCTAACAGCACTGTAATTTATATCTCTTTTATTTCAAAATAAAATCTTTGGTATTAACTTCAGCATCTATAACTAAAAATAACTTTCATTATTTGATATGATATTTCCTTATAAAAAAAAGCATAATAAAGCATACAGGTTGAAGTAATTCCTCACATTTGCAACAATGCCCAAGTCTCATAAATATAGATAAAATTCCGATCATCCTGGAATCCTCACTGTACACTGAGCACACTTCACTAGAGATACTGCTGGTATGTTACTTCAGTCTTTCTAGTCAGCTTCATATTTCAATTTGTTAGACCTTTCTTATTTCCATTAGATGACTAACACATTCAATCATTACTTCAACTAAATATTTGAAAGTGGAAAATTACCTTGTTTATTATATTTGCAGTTATTAACAGCCATATGTTAAGAAAATGCCTTGTCTGTTTCTATACTCTATTTTAAACAAAAGCACAATTAAAGCAGGGCCATCAGGTAGTTTGGGAAATAGTCCTGTTTTAAAATACCTCAAAACATCAAGACGGATTTAAATCCTGGACTTTGACATACTGCGATTGTGGCAGGGCAGAATCCATCCAAAAGGCTTCCAAGGTCATTCTGGCACTGTGTTAACATTTGCCAAAGTCTTTTTCCCAAGTATAAGCAATTCAGGGAGTCTCTTGCCACTCTTTGTTGTCACAGCTTTTGAAGAAATAGCATGCACTAGAAATGAAAACATTTCCTTCAGGAACAATGTAGCAGCTTAACAGAAAGCATTCTTCTCAAAGTTATTTTCTCATGCAGCAACACATCATTCAGGCAAGTCCTTTTATGTCAGCCACGGGATATTCCTCCTTGGACATGCAGAGTTTCACTTATCAGAAAATAGTTCTCTTGTTACAGGAATAAGGTGATGCTTCTCATGTACATTCACTCTGATCAGCTGCGAGGCTGGGCTGCTTGATTCACAAGTCCGATTTACTGTGATGCAGCTATCGGGAAGCTGCCGGGAGATTCTTTACAGTTTCTCAGTCTTGCTGCCTCCACCTGAGCCAGCGTCTGCTCCTCCTCATCATCATCATCCTGAGCTGATGGAGAAGAACTCACCATCAGAAAGGTGACTCGGTCCTCCTGCCCCAATCAACAGCACAGCCAATGGCTACTGCAGCTGAAACTGTCACTAGGTAACAGTTGCCAGGCACATGCAGGCTTATAGACTTACTCTGCGATCTCAGATCAAGATTGACAAAAGAAGACAATGAAACTGACCAATCCTCATAATATGTAAATGGTATTTAAGGACTTCTGGAGGCATTTTCCTTAAAGCATTTGCAGAAATTATTTCTTATGCATAGTACTAGGGAAACAAAACTGGCATATACCTTTAAACCTTGTAGAGAAATTACCACAAGGTACTATTTCACTAAAAAGTCAGCAGTAATGTAATACTCTTTGGTAGAAAAAACCATAAATTAATAAAAATCATTCACGTCTCCATGAACTAATGATATAACTACTGTTTTTTCACTATAAAACAAAGTCATATTTTTATTAGAAATTCAAAGTCAGCTAATTGTCTCTTCAGTATCTGCCACACCCACATGAATGTGCTGAGCTTAGCACACTGACCTGAACAACAAAACACCAGGACTGGACCATGACAGTGAAACCTGTCTGAAGAAATACCTGGGTCAAATATGATCTCAGAAGACAGGGAACATCAGAATAAACAGGAACACTTAGTCTATGTGTATCTTACTACACTAAACATGTCAGCACTAACGAAATCCATCCCATAGTGCTTGAATTACATATATATAAGTTAGTTGAAGCAAAATAAATATTTGCTCAAGTATTTTATGTATACTAAAACATTTTGATTTAGGTTTACATACTACATGCAATCATCCATTCATTTTAAACCTATTTCTCATAGTTCAATACATTAAAAAAAAAACTACCAAACAAATTTTACAATGTTATAGGATTAAAACAAATCAGGAAAATAAAAATACAAATGGAAGGCAATGCTTGTTAAAAACATGCCCTATATGCCAAAAGTTTAACTATGGGCTTTTACACTTTTGTCTCTATAAAATTCTTAAATCTCAAGCCTGAGATGGCTCAGCAGGTAAAAGTTACTTGTCACCAACAACTCTGACAACCCACATCTGATCCCACCCATGACACTGTGGAAGAACAGAATAGACTCCCACAGGTTTTCCACCAAAATCCACATGTACACTCTAGCACAAATATGCCCATGGAAGCTCTAGAGCACCCTCTTCCTCCCTCCTTCCCTCCCTTCTTCCTTTCCCCCTACCTCTCCTCCTCCTTTTTCTTACCCCTCCTTCCTTCTCTTCCCCATTTAATAAATTAATACATATAATACATTTTAAAAGAGTGAATCTCTATGCAACAAGTACAGTAACTGCTCCACAAACGGACAAAGAGGGAACTAGAGAAGGAAGCATAGCTTGACTCCAACAACAGAGTTAAGACACTGAGACTAGAAATGGTCGAAATTGTCATTTCTAATACTGTATCACTAAATCACATCCTCTTCTTTCTACTAATGTAGCCATTCCAAAAATATGTTAGAAAGATCTCTTGAGGTTTTATAAAAATGGTTTAGAAAGCATAGAAAGCCTATTCTGTCTCCCATGTTGAGCTGTTTTTCTGGAAGACTGTGTTATTTTTAAAATCTTCATGGGTGGAATGAAATACAGAAAGATAGTACACATCTCAACTGAAATATTTATCAGACAAGTTAGAATAGTAAATCTTACAATGAATATGTTTAGTTTTGAAAAGTAAGTATTTATGAGTAATGCAAAGGTTACAAAGTATT
The DNA here is from genome assembly GCF_004785775.1 of Grammomys surdaster. Classification (NCBI taxonomy): domain Eukaryota; kingdom Metazoa; phylum Chordata; class Mammalia; order Rodentia; family Muridae; genus Grammomys; species Grammomys surdaster. The sequence goes on from NW_021604588.1 coordinate 6,024,064, forward strand.
AATTTACAGGGAAACAATGTACTTAGACAGATAATATCATTTAAATAAAGTGATATAAGAATATTCTTAAACATTATAATATTCAAAAGAAAATAATATTCGCTAAGTATCTGTGAATGTAGACATGTCATCTATCTATTCCATACTAAGAAAAGTAAAATGTTAAGCTTTACTAGAAAACAACTTTAGAAATTAAATTACCAAATTTAAATCATTCAAATATATACATATTTTAAAAGTTATTAATTTTTCCTAAAATTAAGAGAATTGTAAGGAAATACACACATATAAAAACCTACCTCATGTAGAGGAACCCAAGCACTAAATTGCTCTAGTTTCACATATTTTCAAATATAATACCCAAGAGGATTTTAATCTAAAAGTATAGTAAGCAACCCATGGTTGCATGGGTTTCCAGTATATAAGATCACAATGGGAAACAGAATTTAAGCCTCCACCCTTCCTTCCACTAACAAAAAACAAAAACAAAAACAAAAAATTGTTAGAAGTTCCAATAAGGCAAGGTTTCCTTAGTATTAAGTGACTCTTCTGGCCCTTGGCTTGCTTTATTAGTTTTTCTGGTAGTTGTAGGAAGCAACTGACAGTGTGCAGCTTCAATAACCAAGGATCAGTAACTTATACTTCCACAGCTCATCACACATACACTACACTTTCTTAGGAGTTAAAGAGTCACTCTTCCCATCTTATGGTCTGGGTGTCACTGCCATCCTTTTTATCATCATTAGCAACTAATGATGATAACTTCCCTCTCTTTCAATTGACGAGTGCTAACTGCAAAAACTCTCAGAGATGTCTTTAGTCTTACTTTATAATGACTTCCTAAAAGCAAAAGCTATAATTTATTAAAAGAAACACCAGAAGCATGTAATTTTTTAGCTTAGACTATAATATATATTATATATTATATGTTATTATTTCATTATTTAAACACCCAAACTATGTCCTCGACAGCAGAGTGTCATAATTGGAATCAGAATCATCTCCATAGGCTCCATATTTCAATACTGGGTCCATAATTGGTGTAACTATTTAGGAATGATTAGGAGGTATGGCCTTGTTGAAAGAGGTGTGTCACTGGGGCCAGACTTCGATGTTTCAAAAGCCTAACTCAACTCCCATTTAGCCTTCTTACCCTGTACTTGTAGATCAAGATGTAAACTCTCAGCTACTGATACATTACCACGTCTGCCTGCCTGCTGCCATGCTCCCTACCATGATGGTCATAGACTGAACCTCTGAAACTAAAGTCTTTCCAAAACCCTTTCTTCTGTATGTTTCCTTGGTCATCATGTCTTATCACAGCAAGAGAAATGTAACAGTAAGGGCAAAGATATTAGCTCTTAATGCCAAGTAGAATAAATAACAGATGATGACACAAAAGAACCATATGAGCGGTACTAATATTGCAAATCTCTGTTTTATTCTGTATTTCATAAAAGGTCATATAAAATCTTGTCACCATTTAACTGCCTAGTCTCATTTTCCTTCTGGGTTATTTAGGTTAGACAAACTCTCCACACCTCACCACTATAAGCCTAGGTCCACTGTGCTGCCTGCAGCCTCAGAGTACTTACAATAGTTGCTCAATGTGCTACCTTCTTTCTCTCATTCAATTCAGAGGCAATCTTTCCAATAACTCCTTCCCCTGGGAAAGCTTCTCTGAGTTCCCATAGAGCACCATAACAAATCCTACACTTTCCATCGTTTGTAATTATTTCATTGATTTGTCTTCTTGAGCAAGTTGAAGCCTCATGGGGGAGCAAATACTTGCTTTGTTCACTATCACATCTAAAGTGCCAACTAAATACCACTGAGCACAGAATAGGGGTATAACAAACACATTTTACCACAGTCTTTATATAATACATATGGAAGCAACCAGTACAATCTATGAGGACAAAAAAATTCAGTTTCTATGAGGTTAAAATAAACAAAACCACTGAGAATCCCTTGTATAATAAAGACATCCAGGAAGAAGTCAGAAAATATGATCAAATTACAATGAAAAAAGTTGATCTCTTCATATATTTGAATATATGAAATGTTAGTAATTTACAAGTTTACCTATATCTAATTCTATATCAATAGTTAAAATGCTTTAAAAACTTGAGTTTTAGCAAACAGCAATGGTTGATTTTAAGAATGCCAACTGCTATTAAATGCAGTTTCAATTACCTTGTAATGTACAATTCAAGACAACACTGGGGTCACTTGAGCTCATTGCTGGAAAGCAAACGCCCTGAAGTAATGCACAGAATGATCTACTGAGTAATGAGCTCTAACAGCACAGCACAAGTTTATTTTCTTACCGTTGCTTTTTTGTGAATCAAAAATTAAATATTTAATTAAGTAGAAATAACAAAATTTTACTTATGGACACCATATAGCGAGTCTTCTCAACCTGATAAAGACATATATTTGTAGAGTATTTCACAATGAAATATTGTGAAAATTGATTCCTCCTTCAGAATGGGACTACACAAGCATGTGAATCCATATTACTTCCATGCACCATTATTGCACGTCTTAGTCGATACAATAAGTGAGACAATGAAGTCATTCACGAAAGGTCTAACTGTATTTGCAAGAAATATTAAAACAACTACTCTATACCCATTAAAACATAAGGGAATGAGAACACTTTGTAAAAATATGAGGTACTTCACTGCTATATACATGTAGTAAACATTAAATTAAAATAATAAAACAATAAACCATTTACATTAGGCTCATACAGTAGAATACAATGATATAGCTAATAAAATCAGAATAATGTCTCTACTCTGAGAACTACAGAGTGTCACCAAGATAAAGTTAAAGGTTTAAGGAAATGCTGGGATATACTATCATTATGTTTTTGAAGACATGCTATCATTAAAAGAAAAAACAGATTCTCACCAGTTTTATCTATTGGATACTCATATTAAAATCTAGGCAGGTTTATCTGTAAAAACTGCATATTATAAAACCTATATGTAAACACAAAGAATTTAAGATAACTACTGTAAAACAATCTTCTAAAAGAAAATAAAAAACAAACTTGGAAGTCTGGCACAACCTAGTTTCAAGACATACTAAAACATTGGAAGTGCATTTGAAAATAACATAGGAGAAAAATGCCAAGCTCTCTTCAATCTCATATCTAAGAGTTTTCCTTATTTTACATGCACACACACGCACACACACACACACACACACACACACACGGGGGAGGGGGGTTGGATCAGACTACAAAATAACTATACATGACTCGAAGCACCACATGGTACCATGAGTACATACAACATTTAGGGATGGATGGGGAGTCAAAGGTGCTTAGTTCAAGTCATTAAAGGCAAAAATCTAACAATAATAAGTTACCAATGTACTTACTACCATGGCCAAAATTATGAGACTGGCAATAAAATTTTTTGATAAGATTGTAAAACAACTGAAATTTTTACAGACTGGTGGTGGTGGTGGTATAAAATGGCCAAAACTTAGAAACAGTGGCAAAAATCCTTGTGGTATTAAATAAATCTACACTATGACCTATCCTCTCAATCCAAAAGACATGCAAACACACACACACACACAAAATAACTATAAGATATCAAGCCTTGCAAAAAAATGTTCCTGGTAGCATGTACAAAACTAGAGTGTCCAAACTAGAAACAACATACACATCTATCAACAGGTATGTCCTTGAAGAAACTGTGATATGTACTTACTGTGGCCTGCTGCTTAGAGTAACAAGAAAAAATTAAAAACAACAACAACAACAAAAAACAACCCATGGATGAACCTACACACTAAGAGGAAAGTCATGCCTCAAAAAACACACATTACACAAAGTTCTAAACATAAAAAAATGAATTTTTGATGAACTATAAAAAAAGTGGCTCTTCCTGTAAGCGGCGAAAGGTGACTCGTCAAGATGGTTCGCTACTCTCTTGACCCAGAAAATCCCACAAAGTCTTGTAAATCACGAGGTTCAAACCTTCGCGTTCACTTTAAGAACACCCGGGAAACTGCCGAGGCCATCAAGGGCATGCACATCTGCAAAGCTACCAAGTACCTGAAGGATTTCACTTTAAAAAAACAATGTGTGCCATTCCGTCGGTATAATGGTGGAGTTGGTAGGTGCGCCCAGGCCAAACAATGGGGCTGGACACAGACACGGTGGCCAAAATTTTGTACTTTTCCACCACCTGGACCCTCTTACCCCCTCCCCTTGTAAAACATGCTATAAAAAAGCATTTCATGTTCAAAAAAAAAAAAGAAAAAAGAAAACAAGCAGTGGGGGGAAAAAAAAAAGAGTGCAGAATTTTTGCTGCACATGCTTAAAAACGCAGAGAGTAATGCTGAACTTAGGGGTTTAGACGTAGATACTCTAGTCATTGAACACATCCAGGTGAACAAGGCACCTAAGATGTGCCGACGAATTTACAGAGCTCACGGCCGGATTAACCCATACATGAGCTCCCCCTGCCACATTGAGATGATCCTCACTGAGAAGGAACAGATTGTTCCAAAGCCAGAATTGGAGGTTGCACAGAAGAAAAAGATATCCCAGAAGAAACTGAAGAAACAGAAGCTCATGGCATGGGAATAAATTCAGCATAAAATAAATGCAGATAAAGTAAAAAAAAAAAAAAAGTAGCTGGATCAATAGTATGCTTACGCACACACACGGTAACATGTGTGTGCAAGTGTATGTGTTCACAGGCCTTCACACAAATTCAAGATTTGTGTAAATAAAAGAACATTCAAGAAGGATAACAACATTCTGTACGTAAAGTGTGTGAATCGGGTACAGGTATACATGGCAAAAATAATGACATAATACACTTAAGCTTTGTGTAAAGCACAACCAAAATAACCAAGAACCGGTGATTTCACATGCCTACAATGAATGCTTATTTAATATCTGCCTAACAGGGAGTGATCGTCAATCAGAACACTGTTAGCATCAATCAGAACACTGTCCTCTGACATAATCATACCCTTTGCCACTGTGGTGTGTGTGTGTTAAAGACAGCAGGGAAAACAGGGGATACAGAGATAGAACTGTTTAATTTTACAAGTGACTAGGTACTAAAATTAATACACATCTCACATCATTTTGACTTTCTATGTGTAACATAGAACAATATCTTCTACTTCGTCTTTGGTATAGTACCTGAACACAAAGCTTATGACAACTGTTTCTCAAAGACTACTTAAAAGTACTCCTCTCAGTATCACAGTTTAGTCCTTGACTGCCACTTATTTCTGGGTAAGTGAAATGGCGCAATCATTAGTCTGACTAAAACACTGGAAGGGCATTTCAAATAACATAGGACAAAAGGCCAGGCTTTCATAAATCGCCTAAGAGGTTTCCTTATTTTATGGAATAGTTCATCTGAAAATTAAATTATTTAGTACAATTTTTTAATGAAATCATAACAGAATTAATATTAGCTCAGAAAAAGGAAATGAAATGGTATTTTCCTTCAAATTTTGTACAGTAAAATCATAGTGGGAAAGGTTAGCCATATAACATCTCTTGAAATAAAAGTCTACAGAATTGTCTGGACACAGATGTATGAACATCACATTTAAATAACAGGTTAAGATTAAAGGAAAGAAATGTTCATTTAACCTCATTTTTAATTGAAAGGAAGTTTTCCATTACAAAAAAATTGCTATTTTTTGATATATCTTATTGTTATGGCAACTGACGTGCTAAAAATAATAAAGAAATATCAAAGTTGTTATAGCAACTAGAATTTTAAAGAGCCATGAAGTGTAGAATAATCAAACCTTAACTTGGCTTGAAATACAGCATCTATGACTCAGGTTTGAAAAAGAAAACCTGAAATATTCATGCTCTTTACAAATTGTTTCTGGAATTCAATTAAAAAAAACAAACAAAATCTTGAAATACAGCTTGAAGTATTATTTCTCTATTACTTAAATCACTAATACTCTATGTGTATCTATCAGTGTGTATTCAATAGTCCTACACACTACAAACCCCAATGAACTGCAGGAGATTATCATGGAGTCAAGGTCCAAGAACTGAACACAATTGTTTGTATTAAATCTGAGTTTTCTAGTCTTCTAACTTGTTCCTTAACTTGAGTCCTCAAAGTGCCATCGTAGAATGCGCGAGAGGTTAAAAATACCTACTTATCCCAAAGCTGTGCCCAGATTCATCTAATTAGAGGTCGGCTAGGTTAGGAAATTACTGAAGTTCTCTCAAATACTAGACACGCATTGTTCAGTGTTCTGGTATCCCATTTGCCCCACAAAGGGAACATTCATAAGAGTTTCATAAGCACTAGTGAGGCCTCTGAAGGATTTAAACTGAGAATAACAGAAATTCATGTCTTTTCCTAGAGATGGCCATACTAAGGAATAAAAACAGATTTGTGTATTTCTGTTACAAAATCAAAAGCCCTTAGTTTCATTTATTCCTTCCTAATCAAATAACCAATATTTATCAACAAATGTAGCAACACATGTTATTACCACAGTGCATTTCCTCAGCACTCTGGAGCCAATGCCAACTGTCTGGAAGCAGACTTCTAGCAACATCACTCTATAGCCTTCTGCTGTGTTATACCCTTTAACACTTTGGAGATTGTTTGGTGGTTTGTTTTTGGTGGCCCCTATCCAAACAATTGGTTTATCTTATAAATTAGTAAAGGACACTCGAGAAACACAAGTTTTTTCCTCACATCTAGCCAGGGAAGGCTGCAGTACTTGGGGATATCCTCTTGTTGCATATACCACAAATCTTTGCAATTTTGTAAAATGATAATTCCTTCAAAAAGACAAATTCACTTCCCTCAATTTCTTACTCAGTAATTAATAGCATTAACCATGGCCACTATCATTATCCTGAGTTTAATACAATTCTATTATCTTCATAAAATAACATAAACTATATATAGTTTTTCAGAGGAATGATTTCAAAACTTTACAGTTTTTCCTTTTGCCATTTTAAAGTATATTTCTATTTATTTGAGAATTTCAATCATGTATACAATCTACATTGATCATATCCACTCTCCTCTTCCAACTCCTTATCTAACATACTCCTCTTCCAACTTCACAGTCTTCTTTTTAATTCATTATTTTTATGCATATGAGTGTGTGTCTGTTAGCCAGCTAAGTAGCTAGCTAGTTAGTTTATGTGCACCACATGTATTCAGGAGTCTGCAGAGGACAGAAGAAGACATGAAATCCTCTGAAACAAGACTTTTAAAATGGTTGTGAATTTTCATGTGGGCTAGGGGAATCAAATCCAGGTCTTCTGGAAGAGCAATAAAACCTCTTATCCACTGAACAATCTCCCAGCAAACTTTTCTATTCTTCTTAATAACCAACCCAGTCAAAATAATTTTACTGGGAGAACTCAAGTAAGTATGGGCCATCCAAGCATTCTGGAAAATTTACCAGTGGCCATACATACCTCAAAAAAAAAAAAAAGAAAGAAAAAGAAAATAAACCAACCAACCAAACAAACAAAAACCCTGATTCTCTTCTAGCATCGACTACATACAGATCAACTAGGTGTGGGACCAACTGAGGTCCTCCTAAGCAGTGCTGGATTTTGATTTTTTACAGATCCTTGAGCAGGTAACCTCCACTGCTTTAATTCATGAATGAAATGACCCATCATTTCCTGAAAATAGAATTTCTAACAATTCTTCTTCAGCTACTCTTACTTTTTTTCTGCTCTCTCTTCCATAATATTTCTTAAACCTTGAGCTGGTAGGGCATATTAATGTCCCATTTAGAGATATGTTAGAGATATGTGACACAGTCTCAGCACCGTGAGCAGTTATGAGTCTCTGTGCTAACTACTGCCCACGTTTGTACTGTTCTTAACTCCTGTGTACTTACATCATGTAATAAAACATTACCTTTCCTATCTTATATAAAGAATTGAGAATATTCAAAATTATCACAAAGAATTTAATATAATTTTGTTATAATTATATTAAATGCTTAAGTTATTTCACAAAATAAGAGTGAATTATTCAATAATTAATTTGATCATTATTTTTAACTATATTCATTTATATTCATACAGTGATTGAGTGATTAATGCTGTAATAACTGTTGGCCATTTTTACTTGTCAATGCCATATATAAATTGCCTCTTTATATGCAGGCATTAAATTTCTCATCGCATTTCTCAAAGTGGAGCAGAACTATTCTTTGTATTACCTTGAGTTATTTATGTCAGTGTTTTCTACAATAGTTTAAAAGTCTTAATAGAATGTTCTGGTAATCTAACTGCTCATTCATAACAAATTATTGTTATACAATGGTGGTGACAACATTCATTAAATTATTATATTTAGAAACAAATAGTTCTTAATTTGAAAACAACATAAAGAGATAAATAAATATTGTATAAAGATGAGGTTACATTGTCCACAATCAGACTATACACAAAGTTTTTGAAGTTGACTGGAAAAGTGTTTGGAGAAAACTGAGCCATCTGAAGATATACAGCCTCATAAATATGCCTTGGCATATACAAACAAGCAATCAAACTAAAGAAATTACCCATACAACTATAACAATCAAGTTCAACAATTTAGTTTCTGGAAGCTATTCATAATATGAAATGAATATGGCAAATACATATTTTATTTTATTTATTTTATTTTTTTAAATATAATTTATTTATTTTTTTAAATTGTAATTTATACTCATTCACACAGGGGTTATAAACACAGAAAGCCAGGATGTGGGGAAGGGGATGACACTGGAGTGTGGGTGTTCAGGGGGAATACAGATATCTTTCAGAACAGGGTATTGGCTGGGTTAGGGTTCAGGGGACAGGTCGCTATGACTCTGCCTCTGATTCACTTGTCCTTATCTAAGTTGGTATTATCTGCCAAAGCTACCTATTTACAAGATCTATGACTACTCAGGCTTGTAAATTTCCACAAAAGCTGCCTGTTTACAATAGCTTATAGCCATCTGTTTCAGTGTTTATCCACAGAGATCCAAGACTTGGTGTTAGCATACATGTATGACAGGCCTATTGCTGATTTTAGGCCTACGGCTGATTTTAGGCCTTCAGTGGCAAATACATATTTTAATTATTATAATTTACATGTATTAGTTTCACTGTGGTCATCAGAGTTAAAAGTATGGAGTTTACATTTAATTAGTTTTGATGCATTTACACAATATTGAAATAGTCAACAATGGTGTGATTATTATTCAAAGTTGGAAACCTTGTCATATATAATTGGTATTAAGATGATTTCTGATAATGATGATGAATTACTCCAGTAGTCAATACAAGTCCACAGTGAAAGCACCACTGAAGAGTAACTAAAGAAACTAATCTAATGTTGAGTCTACCATGCCCCACTAAGCTTCTAGAAATATACAATTACATCATTATGAAAAGATAGAAAAGATAATTATAAGAAAAAACATAGCTTTAAAAACATAAGATGTTCCTTCAAACACACATTTTCATAACAACTCACTAACAGTATTTTTTTTTTCTTAAGGAAGTGGTGTTAAGAGATTAACACGAGGTCTCATTATATAATCTTGACTTAACTGGAATAAACTCTGCTAAGCAGGCTGGCTTCTACCTTCCTACAATCTTCCTGCTTCTGTCTCCTGAATGCTGGGATTATAGCCACACAACACCATACTTAGTCTTAAAAAAGTATCTTCACTGGTAACATCTTAATCTCTCCATCAAATGTCTTTGTCTTTTAATTGATGTCTTCAATGACAAGCACTGTGCCTAGCACATGATAGAGGATAGTAATATCTGATAAAAAGTTAAGGTTAACAGGATTTGTGTTCCTTTCTGGCTAATTATCAACACACACACAGACACACACACACACACACACACACACATTTTGCCAGTCATGAATCTAAATAAGTATCAGAAGCAACAGTATCTTAAAATTACCATTAAGTTAAAGCTTTTGCAGAAAACAACTAAAATACTGTATTTTTCCATCATTTTTGAGCATTCTATGAGTGAGGAATGAGAAACTGACAAATCAACTGAAATGACCTACATCTGCCAGAACAACATTCTTTCTTTCTCACCAGGCACTTTCAAAGCTAAGTGGCTAAAGTGATTAAGTAGCCAAGAGAACTCAGAACATTGAACCTTTGACAGAAATCACTTTGAAAAGACAGAAATTGAGAATGGAAAGAATAAACTTATGATGCTGTTTCAAGGCATGTCTGAAGGAGAAATCAATGTTGCTAAGCTGGAAAAACCTGGTAAGAAAATACATCTATTCAGAAAGGACTGTGATCAAAGGAGAAATGTGATCAAAACCAACGTAGAAGAATAAAATAGAATCTACACTCAGGTACTTTTTGACCCACTGAATAGGACATGGTAAACAAATAGGATGACTAAGTTATGGCTAAGGGCTTAAATGAAATGAATCATCACACGCATACATGTAAGCATATGCATGCATAGCCACAGGGTTAGATGTTACTATTATCTAACCTTTTATAATACCAACCTCAAATCTGCAAAACTCTAAATTTTCTCATGTGATAACTATAAACAAGATGTTATCATACCTGATTTCCCTGTTTACACTGTTTTACCTTCTTTCATGTGCAAACTATCCAGGTTTTATAAGCTTTATAAAATACAAGATGATTTATAACAACGAGCTACTGAAATGTTAATTTTTTTAAAAGGTAAATAATTTTGTTCAAGGAAAAGTACCTTCCTTGGGTTAAAAGTAGATTTTCATATAATTTCCATAGGACTTATAAAATAGATGTGTAATAAGGTGATAGAATCAAGTAACATTTAACTAACTTTTACAACAAGAAAGAATACACAATATCTATTAAATACCCAATGTACTGAAGTTGCTAATACTAAATTAAATGAAATCAAGTTTTGGTTTTTCTGTTTAATCACATATTGAGTATTTATGGTACTATATGTGTGGAAAATTGTCAGGACCATAGAGTTGGTAAATAAATATATAGCAGGATGTTTGCTTAGACTAAGTTTCTGTATTGGGCCCAGCAGACCTAACGATACTGGAGTATCTCATGCTAAAGCTCGAAGATAACAGTGCTAAACTGAAGCTGTTAGGTGACTCTGGAGAAAGCAAGCTGAGAGACAAGTTTCTAACAGGCCAGTTTTAGTTGACACAATAAGGAAGTCTGCTCTATACTTTATAAGGAAAGTGTTTCAAGATGAAAAGCCCCATCCTGCTCATCCTGCTCTCTGTTTCTGCACTCTTCAGCTCTCTGCTGCTAGAAGGCCAAGCTCCTTGGTGCAGCAAATCAGAAGTGCACTTGTATTTAAATTGTGAGGAATTGCCAGAAGCTATAACTACAAATAAAAGCCAATTAAAGTGTCGAAAGCAAATTTATTGTACTTTTGCCTTCTGAAAATATTAACCCTAAATTGTGAGTAGTCTTCTTGAGAAAAAGGTATGAATTAAACATTAGTGATGGAAGAAAACTCTAGAAACCACTTCCTGATAGCTTTGCTGTGACTTCCTATTTGTACATTTCATTTCAATGCTCACATTTACAAATACTACCTCACTACCAAAAAAATGGCAGCAAAAATGTAAAGCATTCTAATTCTAGTAATGGGTTGGAATGACATTTTGCTTAATAACTCCTTTTATAAATGCACCGCCCAAGCTGAATGTCATTGTGTGACTATTTATAATTTAGAGCTTTCTGTCAAGATGATTTTATGCCCTGACATGGCTCTGAGTAGGCTGGGAACAGCTGTATGCCCCAAAGGAAAATGAAATTACTGATGTTGTGCAAGAGCAAAGGTATTAAACAAGCAGTATTTCTTAAGAGAGTTTCATGAAAATATATTGGCTAATTGACTGCAACACACAGAAAAATTAGGCCATTCAAGCAATAATAATTACAATAAACATTCAATCAATAGTTTCCTCCAGGTAGATGAAATTTAATTATAAAAATAACTTGAATCTTTAGAACTTCTTAGTAACCAGCAAATTAGTTTATTAAAATATATAGTGTTGCAATTACATTTTTTATCTGTATACAAGATAGGCATTAAAATTTTAAGAAATATTTGGAAAAGCCATTTACCCAGTTGCCCTGGAATGTCTTTTATATATTTGAACTTTTATTTTGTAAAATATAGGTTTAAAAAACATGAATCAAGATAAATGGTAAATTATTAGGTAATAGCTGTATTGCTTCATTTATGGAAAATACTCATCTAAACCCCACTGTTAAGAAAAGATGGTAGGCAGGCCGTCTGTTTTTGTTTTGTTGTGCTTATAGTTACAAAAATCTATTAGAAAACAAATATTGTATCTACTCAACTTGTTCCTAATAATTTTCAAATTTTTCTTTAAAATATATATTGGCAGAGAATGTTAAATACATATGCAGCAAGTATTTTTCATGACTCAGCCAAATAGCACTAGAATTAGAAAAGTTCCAGTTCACTTATGAATGGATGAAAGAGAGGAAGTCACAGCTTTTCCCAATCCTCATTGCCTATCTCTTCATCAGAAAGAGATGCTAACCATCTCAAGCAAGATACAGCAATGTAAGTGTACACTATATATCTTTTTAAACTTCTTGACACTTCGGATATTAAAGCAAGAGGAGGAAAAGTTCTCTTTCTGAAAGCCGAGTCTCATAGCCCTGGGATGTGCTATGTAAGCTATGGGGAGAAAGGGTCTCAACAGTCCTGCCTAAATATAAAGCCAATGAACCACAACGATGGCCAGCAGAGCAAGATATCCTCAGTGGTGTAATATTAGCACTTGCATCTTGGGCTAACAGTATCTGTCTAATTGAACTTAATGCCTGCTCAACAGGAAGGAAATTATGCCTGCCTCTGTAAATCTAATCAATTCCTCGTGGCTGGTAATGTCATAAACCTTAGAGGAGGACCTACCACTGCCACTTTTCCAAACCAGTACAATTTCCAACTGTAAAGCATGCATAAGCAATGAATGGCTTCTCAGAGAGGCAAAATCAATCTTCTCCAGGAGTGAGTCCACTCCTAATAGGTTCTCCAATTTCAAGTAGTCAGCATGAAACACAGATACATACTAGCAGCACTAAATGAACAGAGA
>NW_021604588.1:6037281-6104583 GCF_004785775.1 Grammomys surdaster
CCGCGCCCGCCTCGGGGGTGGCGGGGGGGGTGGCGGCGGGGGTGGGGGGGAGGGAGGGAGGGAGGAAGGGGAAATTAAAGAAGAAATCATGAATTTGAGGGGACAGGAGAAGTTTGTGAGAGAGAAAAAGTGAAAATGCTGTGAATACAGTACTCATGTATGAAATTCTCAAAAGGACAGCTCAAGTTTAAAGCTAGCCTGGGATGCACAGAAATCTCAAGTTCACTACATGGCAAATACCTGGCCAGTCATCTTCAATACCCATCCTCCTTTTAATGTATAACTAAACCAATAGTTTTGTTTTTGTTTTTGTTTTTTTTAAAACATGTAAAGTTTTTCATTCACAAGAATAAGAGAAGTGAATGTCATCTACGGGGTCAGGGAAAAAAAAAGACTATAGACAAAGCAGCTGCAGAAAACTATTGAATAAGAACAACATATATTATCTATCTGTTAGGCCAGCCAAATCTCATATAGAACAATCACTGTGAAAATTTCAAGAAGAAACTCATCATGACAAAAATTATCTTAAAGCAGTGATTCACAACCTACGTATCTCAAATAATACTCAGCAAATAACAATGTTCCATACCAAGAAAAACTGGAAAATCTTCTTCCCTATAACAAGGATGATTTGTCCATTTTCCAGTGCTTAAATTAAAAATATTTCTGGATACTTTAATTCTGTAAATTAGGTACTATAATTTTATGACAATATCACCAACAAAGTGTTAGAGACACAAGTAGGAGATGTACCATAAATGATGTTATATACAAGTCAATAAAATGTGTTAAAGATCAGAATTCATTGTGTTCTTTCATAACAATGGATTTCAAGATGATCACTGCACTGCACATTCTTAAAATTACTCAGTACCTTTCTAATGTTTTTGTGTTCTATACAGGAAACAAAAAGCCATCTGCCACCTAGTATTGGCTTTACTATAATTACTTAAGGGTATACATAGCTTAAGTGGCCTACATTTAAGTTTTAATGTACATGGTAGAGGATATAGAGACCTCAGCTAGTGATATGAGAGCACAGTTTCCAAAACCTGTGTGAAAAGCCAAGTATGGTATGTTCCTATAATCACCAGCACTGGGGAGGTAAATACGCAGATCTCTAAGGCTTGCTGGCCTGCGAATCTAGCTAGTTGGCAAACTAGAGGGTCAGAGAGAGACTGTGTCTCAAAACTAAGGTTGATAGAATAATAAAGGAAAATATGCAATGTTGATTTCTGGACTTTTGTCTGCCTAACATACAAAACTACAAATGAACATGTTATACACATACACACAAAGAAATGAAAGTGTGCTAAAAAATATATTTTGTCATGTTGTCAAAAACAATTTAATGACCCAAAAATACAGAACTGAATTTGATTTATGGATGAAAGAATGCTTAAATTTTACTAATTTAATTTATATGTAGACAATGGTCTATTAGTGCTGTCTCTCCAACTATGAAAAATATTATATTTTTGGGTGGTGGTTTGAATAAGATTGCCCCCCACAAGCTCATATATTTGAATGTTTAATCATCAGGGAGTTGCACTCTATGAAAAGGATGAGGAGGTATGGCCTTGTTACATGAAGCATGCCACTACGGCTGAGCTTTGAGGGTTCAAAAGCCTATCCCAGTCTCAGTCTCCTCCATCCTCATTCCCAACCCATGTCTCAAATACTGCCCCAGTGCCACACATAAATGCTGCTACCCTCCCTGCCAGGATGATAACGGATTGAACCTCTGAAATTGTAAGCAAGCCCCCAAATAAATGTGTTTTTTTTTCATGAGAGTTGCCATGATCATGGTGTCTCTTTACAGCAACAGATCAATGACTAAGATATTTCACCATGTAGGAAGCCTTAGAACAACATTAAAACCAATATCGAGTTTATCTCATCAGTAGCATGTCAAAGAAAAAGCTTATTATATATATATTTATATTTTTATATATTTATATATTATTTATACATAAAGATATCTATGTATGTATGCATGTATGTCATATTCAAAATAGTCTCCAAAAAGTGGGCATACTTTTTTTTCATTCATTATTAGTAAACCCTTTCCTGAATGACTATATGTTACCCTGAACAAATATGTGCTTTTCTGACAAAGCATGCTGTTTTTCTTTTAGAAACCCAGCAGCTGATTTGTTAGATCTTTGGGTTTAGCCTACATATTCAAAAATATTTTTTCCTTTTTTAAAAAGAAAGTTGGATTCTAAGCATATGCTACACATAAATCAAAAGTTTTAGCAACACTTCATCATATCTTTATTTAAATCACCTACAGAAGTTGTTCTGAAATTAGTTTGAAGGGTGCAGCAGAAGACAGCATGTAATTTTTACAGAATAGCAATCTATACTAGAAAAGGGAAATATGAAGTAGGTAGGAGGAAGGGAGAAGAAGAAAAGGGAGGTACAAGAAATAAATAAAAATAAAATAAACCTTGAAAAACTTCAAAATGGTTTTATGGAGAAATTATTAAATATATGTGTTCATAGTGTAGTTTTCATCCCACCCAAAGCCAATTACTCAGTATTTAAATAGCTCATTTGACTCCAGACTCTTGTAAATTGGAGTGGGGAATATTTTTTTTAATTCTCTTTAATTTCATTTATTATTTTTAATGAAAATATAATGATACAACTTTTTCTTTCCTTCCTCTAGCCCCTCCAGTATTCCTTCATTTCAAATTTTCCAATGTTCCCTACTCTCAAACTGATAAAATGTCTTAATAAGGTGACTGATTCGAAGTTTAGGTACATAAAATTTGAAAATATAAGCCAGTTCAGTTTAAAACTAAGAAAAGACCCTATACCTATGGTACATTATTCAGTCAAGATTTAAAAAAAAAATACAAAGTATGTTACAAAACATTGCTGGGCTAGAGAGATGGCTCAGCGGTTAAGAGCTCTGACTGCTCTTCCAGAGGTCCTGAGTTCAATTCTCAGCAACCACATGGTGGCTCACAATCATCTGTAATGAGGTCTGATGCACCCTTCTATTATGTCTGAAGACAGTGACAGTGTGTTCATATAAATAAAAATAAATAAATCTTTGTTTAAAAAAAAGAAACATTGTCAATAAATGCATTTATATTCACTATTTGTTTAATCAATAAATTGATAATTGCTTCCTACAATGTAAAATGTGCCCTAAAAATATAATGGAAAATATTGTTAAAATAATCATAAATATAAATTAAGTATTTATATATCCAACAGAACCCCTTCCAAAGCAGTAGTCCAGAAAGGAAGCTATAGAAGAGAGTTCTTAAAAACTGTGATAAAGATGCTCCTCACAGTTGATGGCTTCTGGTGGGGAAATGGGAAAGGATGCAGTTTTCTCTAAGGGGCTGGGCACTGATAATCTGATCATGGTCCGATGAGTATATGGGCAACGGAAATTGGACTTGATATTTTTCTCAGGGGTGGAGCGCTAGAGTGGGAAGGTTGACTTGGGAGAAATGGAAAGCAAGTGTGATTGGGGTGTATTGCATGAAATGCTCAAATAATTAATAAAAATATTATGTTGGAGGAAGCAAGTATGGTTAATATTGTAGAAAACACAAGAATTTTGAGGTTATAGCTTCAATGCCAATGGTTATTAGTCTATAACCTATAAAAATAAACTATTACATCTAAAACTTGAGGTATAAAATTACCTTACTCATCTCAGATGATTAATCTTAAATAATAATACAAGGTAAGACTTATCTATTAAACATTTTGAACAATCAATTATGTTAAAAATACCACTATTTTTACCAATTATAAGGGAAAGATTAAAGTAAATAATCATCACAAAAGAATGATTACATAGTTAATTTAAGATCAGTTTTATTACAGTTGTATATCCTTGAGCCTAATTAAAAAATGGGATACAGAGCTAAACAGATAATTCTCAGAAGAGAAAATGCAAATGGCTGAGAAATGCTTAGAGAAATGTTCATCTCCTTAGTCATTAAAGAATACAATTCAAAGCTACTTTGAGATCTTATCTTATATCCACCAGAATGGCAAAGTTCAAAAAAAAAAAAAAACCCTAGTGATAATTCATTCTGGCAAGGATATGGAGTAAGGGAAACACTCACCCATTACTAGTGGGAGTGCAAACTTCTACAAGTAAGGAAATCAGTATGGTGTTACATCAAGAAGATGGAAATTGTTCTACCTCAAGATCCATCTACACCATATGGATCTATATATAGATCCATATACCCCAAACCCACCCACCAACAAAAAGGCAAAAAGAGGTCCATCCTAGCACAGATATACTTACTCTACCATGCTTCTTGCTGCTCTGTTTATAATAGCCAGAATTAGAAAAAAAAAAAACTAGTAGAATGGATAAAGAAAATGGCGTACATTTATACAATGGAGTATAAATCAACTATTTAAAAAAAGGAAATCATGAAATTCACAGGTAAATGAAGAGAATTAGAAAAAAAATCATCCTGAATGAGGTATCCCAGACCCAGAAAGAGAAATATGGTACATATTCAGTTATATGTAGATACTATCTGTTAAGACAATAAACAAGCTACAATCCATAGCACCACAGAGGTTGCTTGTAGAGTAATGCACTAGAAGTAACAGATTTCCTAGAAAGGTAAAGTGAATAGATCTTTATAGACTGATGAGGTGTGGGGTTGGAATGAGAGGACAAAGTAGAAAGAGAAGAGGAAGAGGGTTATGAGGGAGGAAATTACAAGAGAGACAGCTATAATTAAGAGCAATAATAGAGTAAATGCTTTTTAAAAATGTATATATATGAAGAAGATCTAAATGAAATTGCCAAATAATGAGGGCGACAGTCCCACCTGGCCACCCCTTGTCACCAAATGAAGCTGCTAGTACCAGAAAAGGGATACATCTAATTGAGTTGTTGGCCAAAGAGGTCCCATAGGAACCCCCAAATAACCTGGGCTGTTGCCAGGACAATAGGTTGCTTTCCACAAACAAATAGAAAGGCATCACTGCTGAAGAAAACAATTAGACAATTCACTAAACATGAAGAAGTCAAGCTACTGCCTACATACAGCCTTCAGACCTATGTGCTAGCATCTTTGGTGTAGGAAGGTACTCTGGATGGTACAAAGGAGAAATGTAAAACACTAGCCACAAACCCTCTGATCTACAATGACTTCTTGATTGAAAGATATGCTAATACAATGGTAGCACAAAGCCTGTGGGAGTTAACCAACTAACATTTGGTTTAACTGAAGACCCACTCTCGAGATGGAACCCACACCCAGCAATGCTTGGGTGACCAAGAACCTGAGACTAGATATCCAAGGACCTAAAGTAAAATAAAATACTACTGATCTTTTTAAAACAAAAACCCAACGAACAAACCACTTTGAAATAAAATGAGTCCTAATGACATTTTATGGTATTTATACATTAGTGCCTTCCTCAGCCATCATCAGAGAAGCTACCTCCTGCGGTAAATGGGAACACACATAGAGACGTGCAGCAAACATTACATAGAGAATGAGACAACTTGAAATACTCAGCCCTAAATGGGATGTCTCCATCAAATGCCTCCCCTTAGGGGTAAGGGGAACCCACAAAGAGAAGGCACAAAGACTGTCCTTTGCATATACATTATAGCTTCAAATTTAGTGGTTTTTGTGACTCCTGAGTGTGCAAAGAAGTGGATCTCTGTTTCTCTCGGGCTCTTTCCCTACCTTGTGTTTGTTTTGTTCAATTTTGATGTGTTAATTTTTGTTTTATCTTATTATATTTTATTATTATCTCATATAGCCTGTTTGTTTTTTAATGAAAGGCAGAAACAGGTTGACTCCAGATGAGTGGTGGTGCGCAAGAACTGGGAGAAGTAGAGGAAGGGGACATTATAATCAGAATATATTTTATGTGAGAAATCAATTTTCAATAAATGCAAAACATAAAAGAATTTTAAAAAGAAATATGGAAATAATCTTGTAAAATATGAAAAACTATGGATATAAATTACTGTTATTACTTTTATCTCCTTTCTTTAAAAAATGAATACAGGCAAATGTTTAAAACCATTTGTCCGAACATTGTTAATCCTTATTATTCTTACACAAGAAAGTCAGCTCTCTGAAGGGGTTTGTGGCCCCATTGGGAGAGCAACAAAACCAAGAGTCTAAACCACCAGCCTGGGAGCACACAGGGAGGGACCCATGGTTCCAGCTGTATAGGTAGAGGAGGATGGCCTTGTCGGGATAGGTGGGAAAGGAGGTCCTTGGTCCTGTGAAGGCTGGATGCCCTGGTGTGGGGGAATTTGAGAGTGGGGAGGTGGGAGTGGGTGG
Organism: Grammomys surdaster; assembly: GCF_004785775.1. Taxonomy (NCBI): domain Eukaryota; kingdom Metazoa; phylum Chordata; class Mammalia; order Rodentia; family Muridae; genus Grammomys; species Grammomys surdaster. The sequence goes on from NW_021604588.1 coordinate 6,043,593, forward strand.
GTAGGGCACATCCTCACGGAAGCAGGAGGAGGGGGGATGAGATGGGGGTTTCTCATGGGGGAGTGGAAATGGGGAAAAGGGATAACATCTGAAATATAAATAAATAAAATATCCAATAATAATAATAAAAAAGAACATTTAGCTCTCAACCCAGATACAGCAAAGGTATTCAATAGGCAACTTTTATAACATACAGTCCCAAAATTTGAAGAAGCAAACAAACAAAAAATACATTGCAAAATAAGAAGAGGGTTCTTGCTAAAAGGCAATTAAAAATTTCAACATAGAAACAGAACAGCTAACTGAATGTAAAATCCTTCTTAATGTAGATCCATGCATCTGAACAGGCTACATACCCACAATACCAGTTCAGGAATGATAACATACTTCTATAGACTTAAAAAAGGCTAGAAAACAATAGAAAGTTGTCTTCAGAATGCTGAAAGCAAAATTGTCAAACCACTAAGTTTATGTCCAGTGAAAATGTCCTTTAAGAACAAACATTTTCAAATAAAGAAAAGCAAACATAAGGTATTCATGAATAAACCTGAATCATTGGAAGCATTAAAAGAAGTACTTCAAAATCAATGGCAATAATAGTAGAGAAAAAAGATCTTCAAGAATAAAGAGCATCAAAACCAGCAAACAATGAAGTCTGTATCTTGTTCTTAATCTAAAATAATAAAAGGTTTTAAAGAATTCTTTAGTTGCAATATTAAACATGTACTTAAGAACGGAGCTCGCAGGCTGATGAAAGACCATTTAGACGCTCATAGAGAAGGAAGGCTCTTGTCTAGATCTCTAGCAACGGCAGACGTGACACAGCCAGGCCATGACGAAACGCAGATGTAACATAAAAATCCATGCTCTTTTCAAATATATCATGTTACATTTCAAATGAAAAAAAACAAACAAACAAAAGCAGAAAGTATTCTCTTCTTGTGTGGTACTGAAGAAGAAGAAACTTGGGTTGTTGCACATTTTGTTCTGGAAGAAATAACTACCTAAAAATATTTTTACATCATTACTTTGGCATAATTCACCCACACATGAAAAAAAAATAATTCTTCTCAATAAAGAACTACTTCCTCAAAAACTGTTTAAGGCCCCAGTTCACAAACCCAAACCCTCACTAGGTACTCAAACAAAACCAAACAACATAAGACAATAAAATGCTTTTTAAGGGTAGCAATGTAAATCTACTTTCTAACCCTTGCATACTTGGAATACTGGTAATATCCGAAAGAGTAAGTTGCATTTCTCAGCCCTCCTCCAGATAGCGTCAAGTCTTGTGCCCTCTAAACCAGCAGTGTAGATTAGGATACAACATATTCAAGACTTCAAACATTATACTTATGGCAGTGATCAAAGTGGTCATAAAATCTGAGCTTATTTTCTTTTTGAGAGTAGCTTCTCAGGGCTAATACAAACAAAGACACTGTTTAAGCTAATGTATTTGTTATGTGACACTTTATTTCCACAGCAAAAGCACTGGTGGGGTCCTCCTAGAGGACTGTTTACCACAATTTTTTTGTGTGTGTACATTCTACCCCATTTTGAATTTTCAGGGGCCAGGAAGTAGGGCGCTAATAAACCTTAAACTCTATGTTAAGCTACTGTTGCCATCATAGATGTTAAAATTAATGTGGTTGTCTCTTCTGCTAAAGGCTTTTTTTCTCAATATACCATGACAGGAGGAATGGGAAAAGAAGATTTACTATCCTAGAGAAACAAGACAAAACTACCTGACACTGTGGTTTTAAATGTGATGTGCTGAGCAGCATACCAATAAACATTAATGGAAGTAAGAGTTACCTTGGGCCGTGTATAAGCCTTGCTACTAGATTCCTAAAAGCCTCTATACATTTAGAGAGCTAAAGGAGAAGCCTGAAACAAAATGAAAGTAGACAGCCAAAACCCAGAGGAGGAAAAAAAACATTCCAAGAACCACTTTTCTTTTTCCTTTGAATCTCTGACTTTCCTTCCTGTTTTCCACAGCTAAAAGGCAAGTACAGGTGACTTAGGTGTTACATAAAATATTAATTTAAAAACTATAACTTACAAGACAACAGTCTTTGACTTGTTTTTATGGCTATCAGTTTATATTAATACATGCATAACACATTTTTGGGGCAAGGTCTTCAAATACTGGTTCAGATTGGGCCTCCACTCATAATCCTCCTATCTTAACCTTCGAAATTCTGGGATTGCATGAGGACAGTTATACATTCAGTATGAGTGTTCCTGAAACATACACCACAACTTTAAATAAAGCTAATACCTGAGTAGTTAAGTTACACAAATTAGCAAAAGCTCACAAAGGAAATAAAAATAACCTGGAGATATACAAAATGGAGTAAAGTGGCGGCTGTAGGACTTGGGCTGAATTTAGAACCTTGCTTCCATCATACATGTGTATATAAAGGCTGACTGCTGAAATAACAACTTTGTTTAACAAACTACACTTTTAATAGACCTGTATCTAACTGTTAAAAGCAAATACGCTATCAGTCACAACACTGCAACGACTAAATGTTTTATGAAGTTTGTAAACATCTTATTGTGTCATAATAGCACAAGATTTACTACCTCAAACAACAACTAATTTGAAATAATCATATAAAATTCAAATTCCCCAAAGGGCCATAATTCAGATTTCCTTCATAAAAATGTGCTTAGAATACATAAGGAACAACTGAGCGGAGATGCAAAGCTGGGAAGAATATGAAGTCTTACAGCCTCTACTGAGAGTAAACGTTCTAGTTCTTCCTTTTCTAATCCATTAAACCATTGCTCATTCAATATCATACATCTTAGGACAACCCCATGAGAGGACCAGCAGTCTCAACTAATTTGGACCCCTGAGACCTCTCAGATACTGAGTCACCAACCACACAGCATACACCATCTGATATGAGGCCCAGACACATACATAGCAGAGAACTGCCGGCCTGGCCTCAGTGAGAGAAGATGCGCCTAACCTGGGACTTGAGGCCCCAAGGAGTGGGGAAGCCTGGTGGGGTGGGGATGGGGGGACATCCTCTTGGAGACAGGGGAGGAGGAATAGGATGAGGAACTGTCTGAGGGCAGACTGGGAGGGGGATAGGATAATGAGTGGACTGTAAAAAAGAAAAGATTAAAGATAATTTTAAAAAACATGAAAAAAAATCACACATCTTACTAGGTCAAATCCCAAAAGACAAAAGGTAAAATTGACAAAAGCAACATTTAGAACAACTATGACTCTCTCACGAGTTGTTCATGTCTAAATGTTCATCTGGTAAATAAAGAGGATGATATAAGTAGTCATAAAAACAAATCTGTCTGGGAAATAATGCATATAACACATATAGCACACATACTCTTGTAAAATCAAACCATTCTTTTTTGCATAATAATCCTCAAGCCATCATCATTACACAATCAGAAATGTCAGGGTAATTAAAATAAATAAATTCATCAAGAGTTGCTAGAATTTTAACTTTAATATTGCATAATAAATTTATATACTTGCATATAGCTAAATATATTCACAAACATATCCAACAACCAATTTTCTTTTTTATTTTATTTTATTTTTTATTTAGTTTTTTAAATCAAATCGTAGTTTTTACTTATTCACACAGGGATTATAAACACAAAAAGGCAGGACGTGGGGAAGGGGATGACACCGGAGTGTGGGTGTTCAGGGGGAGTACAGATATCTTTCAGAACAGGGTATTGGCTGGGTGAAGGTTCAGGGAACAGGCCACTATGACTCTGCCTATGATTCACTTGTCCTTATCTAAGTTGAACAACCAATTTTCTAAGTAGCAAGAATTTTTCCAGGATTAAAAAAAAAAAAAGTAAGCTTAAAATTTAAAACAACTTCCAATTCAACCAATCTTGCCTAACTCCAAAATTACTGTTTTCATGTAAATTTATAACTCATAGAAATCAATTTGATGTCTGCTAAGAATATTTTCATTTTCTCTTTCAAAAGGGACAGACACTGTTAAAAGAACAGTGCTAGAAACAGAAGTGCAGATATACAGGTTCCCAGTTCCCATCTGTGAAATACCCAGAGCGGGCAAGTGATGAGCAGTTTCTTTTTTAATTAAATCATTTCCTGATTAATTAGTCCCAGAATACTTAATGCAAGCCTCCTCTGAGCCACGGGGACCCAGCTCTGACTCTCCTCATGGTAATAAACATCACCTATTCCCTAGGATTAACTTCAGTCTATTTCTGCTTAAATAGGAAAAGCTCTTTTCACCAAATTGACTTAATACATCCGAACTCCAACATCAAGAGATACATTTTCAGCTGCCACAGGGAAAAAAGATGTGTTATCTAGGGAAAATCTCCCAATCTTTATATTAGGTTATTGCAGAAAAAAAAAAGAAATTTTACTTTTAAAAACTATGTATGTAAAGATCATTCCTTTTCAGATTTGGAGTTCTAATTTTTGGACTGATTGGCTTAAATGTTTGCTTTGCAGTGCTAGAACTGAAGCAAAGCCTTCAAGGCACATGCCAGAAAAGCACTTCAGCCACCTCCATCCTCAGCCCTCAGCCACACTTCTGAACAAGGGCCAGATCCAGGGAAACAAATGAGACTCGTATTTTACAAACATACTCAAATACTCTGCAAGCACTGAGCTTTGAAACCCAGTGGAATATTATTCTGCTATTAAGAACAAGGACATCTTGAGTTTTGCAGGCAAATGGATGGAACTAGAAAATACCATCCTGAGTTGGGTAACTCAGACCCAAAAAGATATGCATGGCATATACCCACTATGACCCCCATAAGAAGACTAGCAATCTCAACTAATCCAGACCCCTGGGAGTTCCCAGATGCTGAGGTACCAACTATGCAGCATACAGTATATGTGTACCTACTGGGGACACATATACTGCAGAGGATTACCTGGTCTGGTGGCCTCAGGGGGATAGGAGCCTAACCCTCAAGAGAGCTTGAGGACCCCCAGGGAGTGGGAGGCCTAGTTGGGGGGAGGACATCCTCTTGGAGACAAGGGGGAGGAGAAATGGGCTGAGGAACTGTAGGAGAAAGGACCAGGAGGGGGGCAATGGTTGGACTTTACTAAAAATATAAGGATTAAAAAAAAAAAGAAAAGAAAAAAGGAAAAAAAGATCTGAAGGTCTTGTAAAGTAATGTAAGAAATGTAAGAATTAATTAATTACTATAAAATAAAAACTTATTTAGAATACCTAAATATGAACTACCTAGAGAAAAATTAACAGAAGTTTTCCATCCATAACTTCCATTCTACATTTACATACTAGACTGGAAAAAATTTTAAGAGTCAAATGAAAATTGTTCCTTTTTAACATTGATTTTGCAGATATCAAGATAAAAGCTTCACAGCCCTGTCTTCAAAAAAAATTAGTCATCTATTAAAAGATTAAGCAGTTTCCATAAACATGTCAAAGATCAGCCTCTTACCAGGTAGAAGTGATTGAATTCTTCTGACACCAGTAACAATTAAAGTTCTCTCTTAGGGAAGAAGTATGCATACCCATGACATTCTAACTCAGGAATAAAGATGTTCTGAACAATTTTTACCTTGTCTTTTTATCACTCAGAAACAAAAGTGCTTCCATGTAAAGCTGGAATACCATGTGTCTATTAGACACATTACTGATAAATAAGCTGTGGGTCTAGATAATAAACAAAAATATAGGGGGACGCAACCTAAACAAAAAAATACTAATACGCAGTTTTTGAGTTTTCCCTTGACTTTTTCTATTTTTGAGATTATAATATAAACACTTTTCTCCCTTCCCTGTGCTCACTCCAAGCCTTCACCTAGAGCCCTCTTTGTTCTATTACAAATTCATGGCCATTTTTTTTCAGTAACTGTTACTATTACATTTTATTGGCAGGGGGTACACATTTGTAGATCAAAGGGCAACTGGCAGGTATCTATTTTCTCTTTGAACCATGTAGGTTCATAGTACTGAACTCAGGTCATCAGGTTTGACAGCAAGTCCTTTTACTCACTAACTCACCTCACTGTCCCAAGAATTCCAACTAATTCTTATAATATAAATATTATATAAAGTTATATATTGAATTTATTATAATATCTAATTTTAAACAATCTTAAAAAACTAGATAAAGAACATATTAATTAATTCAAAGCCAGTTTGTGGAATACTGTTTTAAAATATTTAAAAAGTAAAGTGAATCATAACCAAATATTACATTTATAAAGAATCTTTCTAAAGGAGCTGAAAAAATTTCAGAGAAGAATTACATTTTTACAAGTCCTAAATCACACTACATTTATTTATTAACCCTTTGGATTTTTCACTTATTTTATTTTTCTATTCATAGGAAAAAGAAAGCAGTACCTGAAAATTAGTTTGCTATAAAGTCATATTGTGAATATTTCTGTACATATGAAAAATTATGAAATCAATAAAATGAATTATAATAGAAAACACTGAACAAATTAAAAAGATATCTTTTCTTTTTTAACATTGTATCAGTTTACAAAGAACCAGGCTATAGAATTTACAAACAAATTGAGTTTCACTGTTTTTCTTAGAATGCTCTTCCTCCAGGTCCTTCTCCCCTGTCTTGTGTCATCCCTTCAGTTGCCTCGTTTCCATTTTCATGTCACCTGTCACATTCTGCCTCCCCATCCTTCTCAACACTTGTTCTCCTCTTGTGGTCTCCTATCTAGTTTTATAGAAAAAGTCAACTTCTCTGTGTCTGGGACACTTCTTTCAGTCAACTATTTTCTATAACTTGGAAGTCTTTTACGAAACAACTCAAATTTATAAGTTAAGATCCAATTCCTCTTGTTTCTAGACTTTTTGTCATTTCTGCTGTGGCTTTCTTATTTTCTTATTAATCATGAAAAACTAACTTATCAAGTTTAATTCATACTTATCAATGACTAATGCTAGGTTCTAGGGATACAGAATAGAAAAAAAGGGGGAGACATATTCATAATGGCACAACCTATCTTGACTGATCAAAGACCAACTGGAAGCAATGCAACTAAAAAGAAAAAAAATCAGGAAAAAATGTGAAATTCTGTAAATGTAAGACTCTCAGTAGATCTGTAGAGAAAGAAGGCTCACTGGAAAAAGCACGCACCCAAGGAGTACCAGAGGGAGAAGACTCCTCAGAGTCCATACAAAGCTGGCCTTGAGGAAACTGCATCTGGAATGCCAGCATCCCTATTGTGATGTGGGAGGCAAAAACAGAACATTGTTAGGAAGTCTGCAGGCCAGCAAACAGAGTATTTGCAGCAGTAAACAACATCAGAGACCCCAGTCTCTAACAATGTTGAAATCAAACACCAATCCAATGTTGACCCCTCCACATGCTCTTACAAACACTAAAACTAATGTGCAGGTACACACACACATGCATACACATATACCACACGTGCACACATCTCACACACACATAAAAACAAAAGCTATAAATAATGAAAACCACTTTTCATGACAACATCAAGGACATCTAATAAAGACTATGGAAGCTTAGCTGGAAGGATGAAGTAGAGCAACACAGCGAGATAAAAAGAAGATGCTGGGAAAGAGCTTCCTGAAACATTCGAAGAGGCTCCCAAAGTGAGCAGTCCAAAGCACAAGAAGAGAGGGGATGCTGGGGTGTGGGTTACAGGGTAGATTTTCAGTGCCTGCCGCATGAGTCTCTGCACCTATCCCCTTTCACCTTGGCCTTGGCTAAACAGAGATTTGAGTAACAATAAAGCCAAAGCAAGATCCCACAGCCACAAAAACCTCATCAAATCACACTGTATAAACAGGTATAAATATACTCTAAAATATGTATTATAGCCAATCAAGTTAGTGAGCTCCAAAGAACAAAAGTTTTGAATATCTGTGAGGTTTAAGAAGAGTACCGTTACTTTTCTTCACTCTTTCATTGTGTCTGTAAATACAGCCACGGTGGCTACCAATACAGGTTGGAATATGCTAGACAGACTGAGCTCGACTAGAGAATATCAAAGCTTTCCTTCAAAAGACTAAATACATACTCTAATGTAAAATTTTAAAAGTTTCCTTCATTTTTCGAGAACAATATTTAAAGGAAACCAAGGCTTACAACAGTGGCTCATGCCAGTAATCTTAGCACTTGGGATGTAGAGGCAAGAGGTCTTCTCAAAGTTTCATGATAATGTTGACTTCAAAGCAAGACCTTGTCTTTCAAAAAAGTATAAATGACCTTTAAAAAACTGTATTTATTTCTAGTAACTGAATGCATCAGTAAGTCCATCAAAATAAGATTTTTTTCTTTTTTGCCTTAGCCAATTCCGTTTATTTCAAAAGAAAACACTATATATGTGATAAAGACATGAAAAGATTTATTCTATTGTCATTACATGATGCTGCCTGTCCTTCAGATGACTCTGAAGAAGACCCACTTCACCAACCCTGCTTGAGAAGTACTGAACATGACCAGAAAGAAAATGATGAAGGAAGACATTTTCCACACCTGGAATTTCTCTCAGTCGTGGATTTAAGGTGAAAATAGGAAAGTTTAACCCATGTCTTCCACATGATTGACATGACAGAATGGACACAGGAAGTAGACTGGTATGGCTCACCTAACAGTACTGATTTACACTACACAGCAGTACCCACTGTCAAGTGGGCAATCTGTGCTTCCTAACAACTGAACTGAAATGGATTGTTAAGTGATATCCAATGTCTAGCTTCCTAGACCTGTCATGGTACAAGTCATACCTGGAGAATGGACAGAGGGTCACAGAAATGCAACATTTCATTATCACATCTCTTAAAAATCAGAGTTCTTTCTTCATTTTATCTCTTTAGTAGAGCTTTTTTTTTTTTTAGGATTTCAGGCATGTATACAATGTATTTATTATATAACAACATCTCTTTGGTTTTTTAAAATGAATATAAACTGGTTGTGACTTCTGTTTAACATTATTTCCAGTAAACATGAACAACATTCTCCTGGTACCATTGTGATTACTGAAAAGCGGTTTTCTTCTCTTCTGCTGAACGTCTGACTCTCACGTCCTGAAAAGCCTGAAGCTGATTTTAAGTAAAGAGGTAAAGAAAAAATATGCATGTCATTTATTTATATAATAAAATGTTGTTCAAGGATTTTTACCAAGAGGTCTTTCATTGCTAACATCTCTAAACATATTAACATTTCTATGGCCAACTTGAAATGTTATATGAATTCGTTTGTCTTCTCATGGGACTCTTTTGCTCTTACTGGGTTGCACCACTCAGTATGACAGTTTGTGCCTAGTCTTATTGTATCTTGCTATGCCATGTTTGGTAGATATTCCTGGGAGGCCTGTTCTTTCTGAAGGGAAAGGGAGGAGGAGTAGATCTTGGGGAGATGGGAAGAGGAGTGAGGGAGAATGGAAGGAGTGGAGGGAAAACTGCAGTCAAAGATGTATTGAAAACAAAGAATAAAAAAATTAAAAATCAAAAAATAAATTGTATCTTAAAATTCCCAGGGAAACATAAACACAGTATTTCATTTGCAGCTTTCCTGAAAGGCAAATGTCTATTACTACCAGTACCTCTTCACGAAAATAAAACCGCTAAACAACTCCTTATTTGTTTAAAAAAAAAAACTGCATGAAGGAGCAAAGACAGAGGTGTCTACTGAGAAAAGACAGAGTTGTCTACTGAGAATTCCTCTACAAGTTATGGTTGGGGGCTAGAAGGATGTCTCAATGGTCAGGAGTATTTGATGATCATGGAAAGGATCTAGATGTCATTCCTTGCACACACAGAAGGGTTCAAAGCTGTCTCCATTTCCAGGGGACATGAATGTCTCTCCTGATATTCACAGGTGTCAGGCAGTCATGTGGTGCACAGACACACATGCAGGCAAATCACTTGTACACATAAATTTTTTTAATTTACAAATAATTATTGCTGAAGAGTAAGCAGGGAAACTAGTATTTCTTATACTTACAGTTTTTATACATACAGACATCACCACAGATGAGAGATAAGCAAAGCTCTTAGGAGGTGAGGATCAAGGAAGTTTCTTTAAAATTATGCAGCAGAAAATAAATACTATGCAAATGTATAATTAAGTAACAAGTTACCTTTATCCTTTTTATACAAAAAAAAAGAAATTAAATGGCACATTGTCTAGAAGAACTATTTCACTAATTATTATTCCTTTTATAACTTCCAGCATTTATATGTTCTAGGCATTAAACAATATAACACGATTAATATTCTTTATTCTCTTGCCCATCATATTAATTCATCAATAACTAGCAGATTATAAATAACTGGAAATTTTTTAAGTGGTTTAATGAAATCTATGGCTTTGTCAAAAATGTGGTGGAATAAATAACCCTGGTCCTTATAAGAATCAACACTACAAATTAGCTAAAACAACCTCTCTCTATTACAGACTTAACATCATACAAGACAAAGGAAGGTTATATTTAGCAGCACTCTGGCTCTCAATGAAATCTAGTGTTCAGTGTTATTTGACTAGCAAGCTACACAAGATTCTTTTTTTTTAAATAATTTATTTTTTCTCAAATCATAATACATTCACACAGGGGTTATAAACACAGAAAGGCAGGATGTGGGGAAGGGAATGACACTGGAGGGTGGGTGTTCAGGGGGAATACAGATATCTTTCAGAACCGGGTATCGGCTGGGTGAAGGTTCAGGGGACAAATCACTGTGACTCTGCCTATGACTTGCTTGTCCTTATCTAAGTTGGTATTGTCTTCACAGGCTACCTATTTACAAGGTCTATGACTACTCAGGCTTGTAAATTTCCACAAAAGCTGCCTGTTTACATTAGCTTATAGCCATCTGTTTCAATGCTTTTCCACTGAGACCCAAGACTTGGTGTTAGTATACATGTATGACAGGCCTATTGCTGATTTTAGGCCTATGGCTGATTTTAGGCCTTCAGCTACACAAGATTCTTAAAAAGTAAAGTCTGTTAAAAAAACAAAAAGTACCTGACAAAATGACATATGAAGCTTCCTTTAGTAAAACGTGCCAAACAAAAAACTTTCAAAAGCAATACTATAATTTGACTATTCAATCCAATATTTAGTAAATGTTATTGAATCATAATAAAAATACCAATCTAAATATTTTAATTTAGAATTTACAGGATTATAATTATAGTATATCTTGTTAGAGTAATTTTTTTCTTTAGCTAGACGTTTTATGAAAAGCCACCTACAAAAACAGAGTACAGAAGAACAGACAGGAAAACCAGCTTTGCTCTGCATGGTACCAATAATGTGACAGTAATAAACAATGAGGCTTTATTCACCCACACAGTGATCAGGAAAGCAACATACAGAACAGGCTCATATAGAAGCCCACTCTTCTGCTTGCTTTTTGTTTGGTTGTTTGGTTGGTTTTGTTTTGTTTTAAACTTAATTTTCTAAAGAGGATTTTTGGCATCAATAATTTAAGTAATATTTTGCAACTACTTCCCATTTTGCCCTTTGATACAGGTTTTTAAAAAAATGTCAATTTTATAAAACTAAAATGACCCTTTATAACTATGCATTTCCTTCTATACTTAGAGAAGGGAGGAGATGTCAGGAGCAGCCCTGCTTACACACTGTAGGCCTAAAATCAGCAATAGGCCTGTCATACATGTATACTAACACCAAGTCTTGGGTCTCAGTGGAAAAACATTGAAACAGATGGCTATAAGCTAATGTCAACAGGCAGCCTTTGTAGAAATGTATAAGCCTGAGTTGTCATAGACCTTGCAAATAGGCAGCCTGGGCAGACAATACCAACTTAGATAAGGACAATCAAGTCATAGGCAGAGTCATAGTGAATTGTCACCTGAACCTTCACCTAGCCGATACCTGGTTCTGAAGATATCTGTATTCCCCCTGAACACCCACCCTCCAGTGTCATTCCCTTCCCCACATCCTGCCTTTCTGTGTTTATAACCCCTGTGTGAATTAATTACGGTTTGAAAAAAAATATTCATATCTGATAAACAGCTTTATACAAAAAGAGTAAAACCATCAGTGTATGAAAAAAAAAAGTTAAAAAAAAAAAGAGTTGCCTTGGTCATGGTGTCTGTTCACAGCAGTAAAACCCTAACTAAGGTAGACACTGTTATCTGTCTAGAAAAAAAAAATATTATTGTGTATCAGTGATACATAAAGACACTTAATTGTTAAAAAAAAATAACTGTGCATGTTATTATTTCAATAAGTAAATGAGATTTTTTTGGTTAAGTGACTTAAAATATCAATCTATATCACCATCCTGTTACAACACTTGTTATACAACATGTACCCAAGCATTTTTTGAATAGACACTGGAAATTATTAGTTAAATTCCAGTACATTGGCCTTAAATGGTCTACTAAATATTCCCTTATGACATTATCTTGATATGATATTCATTTTGAGGTCTTCGTTATATGTATTAGTTCTAATGCAAATCAACTGGTATTGTGTTCTTATTTAAGAAGAACAAGTACTGATCCATGAATATAGCTGGGGAAAACATAGGACATTGAGTGGGTATGCGGGAAGGAAATACTATGATGTTTTTACTTTCTAAGGTTCCCTAGATAACCCAGGTTAAGCCACTAAAAGGCAGTTGAATTATTCCATAAGTCACTCTTTAACTGCACCCCCTCCTCCTAACTTGCTCAGATACAATATTCTGTGGGGTTACCCCTGGTCCACTCAAGCAATAAAGTCATTTCATCTTCTATGTTCCACACAGACAAGATACTAACCACAGGAAAAAAAGGATTAGGAGCCAGGCACAGTGAAGCATGCCTCTAACTTCAACTATTTTGGAGGCTAAAACAGGACAATAACAAGCCTGAGGCCAGAAAAAGAAAACTACATGAGATCATATATAAAAATAAAGTAAAATCCGGTTGGGATGTTAATTAAACTGCTTATTACCATGGATACAAGCCCTACTATCACAAAAGGAAAAAGGAAAAAAATGGAAGAAAGCAAGGATGCAAAAGAAAATGAGAGAAGAAGGAAGGAGCGTAGAAGGGAGGATGCATCATGGATGGCTAATCATTGTTATCAACTTGACAGGATTTAGAATCACCATGGAAATATACCCCTGTATGTGGCTGTATATGTTTCCAGAGAAGTTTATTTAAAACTAGGCCTATCCTGAATGGGGTCTGCTCCAGTGTATAGGCTAGAGTCTATGACTGAATTTAAAAAGAAATAGAGTTGACCACCAGCATTCATCTCTCTGCTTTATACACGTAGATAAAATGTGAGCAATTGTCTCCTGCTTTGCCTGGCATGCCTTTCTAACATGATGAACTGTATACCCTCAAACAGTAAAACAAAGTAAAGCCTTCCTTCAAAGACAAAGGAAGAGGAGGAGTGAGATGAGGAGGAAGAGGACAAGAAGAAGGAAGGAGGAAGGTGATGATTCTAACTATAACACCTTATATCACCATATACTTACTCAACCTATGCATGGACTCAGAGTTGCCTAGGCTACACAACTCAAACATAAATCCTTTTGTGTTAATAGTGCTAGAAACAAGAGCCTGGACCCCAGAGATGCTCAGTAATGGCTGCTGAATTTCAAGTGATAACATAGATATGCAAAGAACTCAACAATAAAAAGAAGAGCCATCTTTAAAAGGGTTGTCTTAGTTATGGCTTCTATTCCTATAATAAAACACTATAGCCAAAAGCAGTCTGGAAGGAAGGTTAATTTGCCTACACTTCTAGGTAATAGTCTATCACTGAGTAAAGTTGGGGCAGAAACCTGAACTTAGGAGTCAAAGCAGAGGTCATGAAGGAGAGTGTTCCTTACTGGAGTGTTCTTCATGGCTTGCTCAGCCTACTTCTTTATAGAACCCAAGGCGACCAGTCCAGGGTTGGTACCACACACACTAGGCTGAATCACTAATTAAGAAAATGGCCTATAGTCTTGATTATAGTCCAAACTCAGGGGCATTTTCGATCAAGAAAACTAAAAACATACATTCATACAAAAACTTGCACAAAGATGTAGCAACATTACTCAAAGTAACCAGTAGAAACAACTGATAATTATATACAAGAAAACATGTAAGAGATATCCATCCAATAGAATGTTTTTCAAGTATAAGAATGAATAACAAAGAAAGAAATAACATATGACAAATGCCACAATATAAATGAACACTGAAAATGCAGTACCAGGTGAGATAACATTGTGTGTTATACAGACCTAAAGATATACTCAAAAAGCCAAATCCACAAAGACAGAAAATAAGCAGATTAATATTTGCCTAGGGATGAATAGAGGGGACAGCTGGAGATTATGTGTTTCTTCTTAAGGTGATGAGTCTTGTACAATGTTTGACAGATTCCCAGTGAGAATTATAACAACACTGCAAATATAAAAAGAATATACTGAACTATATATTTTTAAATAAGTAAAATCATGAATTTTGTTTAAAGTAGTTTTCATCCCAACATGAAAACAAGAGTGAATTTATTAGTGACTGCAGGAGTTGTAGATGCGGTTCTGCTGGCAGAATGCCTGCCACAGATGCATGGAGTCCTAGACTGAATCCCAGTATCATGTAAATGGAGCATGGTGGCACATACCCATAATACTAGCACTGTAGAGGCAGAAGCAACAAGGTCAAGATTTCAAGGCCATCCTTGGCTACAAAGTGACTTTAAGCTCAGTGTTAAATACTTGAGAACACATTTTTTTTTTTTAAGTGAATACAATCAGTACTTCCCTTGTATTTCTAAATGAAGCTATATTTTTCTTTAAATTTTATTATTTTCATTATTCTCTGTCTCTGTGTGTATCTCTGTGTGTGAGAGAAAGAGACAGAGATGGGGGGAAGAATGAGTTAGAGAAGTACAGCATGCATGACATGGAGCATATGTGGAGATCTGTAAAAGCCTATGTGGCTTAAATTTTTCCCTGGAAACTTTACATGGGTTCTGGGGTTCAAATTTAAGTAGCCAGGCTTGCCCACTAAGCATCTTTAGTAGCTGAGTAATCTTACCAGCTCCCAATCTGTTTGTCTTTAGGAGTATTTTTCAGGGAATATCTTTTAACTTTATGATATACTGAATTTGTATGATTACTGAAGCAATAATATATAAAATCACTACCAAGTTAAGTTTTGGCCTTCAAATTGTCCACGACACTCATCATTAGAGATGGGGATCCATATTACAATCCGATCAGCTGGTAGTCACACAGGTGCTTGTGGTAAAACTATGTGATGTAAGCTTACCTAGCATACACAGTAACAGAAGCATATGGTGGTGCTGATATCCAGTATTACTATTCTCTTTACTATCACACTTACTATTGTTTGTGGTGGACAACATATTGATAAGGATGTTAAGAAAGCAGAAGTAAATCTTGAGTACTTACTATATGATAAACACTTCATCACTTTAATTTGCATAATCCCAGCAGCACCTATGATCATGCCTAATCTATAAATGCCAGAGGCTCATAAGATCAAAAATGTCTTCCAAAGAGATGTGTGACTCAAATTCACTTCTATCAAACAATAAAACATAAATCCTTTAAACAGAAGTGGTACTTGTATATTTATGCACACGTACTTTTAGAACAAAATACCCATTTAGGGGTAAAAAAACAAGAATTCAAGTAGTAGGAGAAAAGCTAATAATATATCATTTCTGAAACAGTATCAATTAGCTGTGCTGTGGTTTTAATGTAATATATATATATATATATATATATATATATACACACACACACACACACACACATACATATATGGTATGAGTGTTACAGAGCTTATCCCATCTATAAAAGTAGAAACCCACAACCTAGAATCTGTTGTGTTATTAAAAAATAATTAGAAGATTTGATCAACTGTATCATACATGTCATATAATTACAAAAACTGCATATACAATTCTGCAATAAGATATAACACTCAGATTGTCCTAAAATATACACAGCCTCCCCCACAACAAATGGCTCAGACTATGTGAAAACGTGACTATTACTCAGTGGCTCCTCATGCCAGCAATTAAGATTTCATCCTCATTCCAGAAGCTTGACGTCTATTTGCTTGTTTATATAGAGGCAACAGGGTAGACATCCTCTGAGATCACCTCAAAAATGTTGAAGAATGCTAGTTAAGACTCAATGATAATGAGGGTCTGAAGAATGCTGTCAGACTCAGGTACCAACTTTCAGGGGCTCCCTTAGAGGCAGTGATACCCTCAGCCCAAAGCTGGAAATCACAGACAGGAGCAGCAAATCATATCTGACCACTGTGAAAACTCAAGTCTACTGAGACATACAACAGACACACCCATCTAACAGGAAACATCATGTCAGGTGCTCTGCTTTGCTGTTGATTCAATGAGAAGGCCCATGCACTTCCAAATAGGAACAGAATAGTTGCTAATCCTGAGATTCCTTAAATAAAAACGAGTTCCAAATTTTTGAGTAAAATTTGAAGCAAACTTTAATTGAATATTGACCAGATGGAATCTGGTCAGGTCATTCTCTGAAACCACAGTGAGTGGTGATAGGACATGTGTTATAGGTGCTTTTTAAGAACCAACCCAAAAGGCCACCATATTTCCCATTATTTTCCAAGAACTACAACTCCCAGCATTCCATGAAGTTCCTGGTCCTTGAGCAGGTGAGGCTTACAGGTTGACTTTGGCTCTTACAAAGTCCTGAGGTTAGTTAAAATCTTCATGAATACCTCATACAGTAGAAGGGGAAAAGCACTGCTTTTTTTGCCCTCAACTTCTTTCTAAAGACTCTTTACTAGACAAAAGGCAGTAATGCCTGCTTAACAGGAGAGAAACCATGCCTATAACTTGAACCCTAGCCAACCACCTTGGGCTAGTGAAGCCATGGATCTTAGAAAAGAACCTATAATGTCACTATATTAAACTAACATCATTCATAACTACATTCTATAAGTATATCCACAGATAAGTGTAGTTCTCATGCCTCTAAAGAAACTTCTCTTTGCAACAGATAAAGATCATTACAGAAAACCGCAAACAATACAAATGCAGAGGAAAAAGAGATCATATGGTGCCCAGTCACAACTAATAAATCTTCAACACAATTCCTGCACTTAATGTTCAATTATTCTGGAAGGGGAAGGCAGAGAGATTGTTCTCAGAGGAATTGAGAAGGTGGTATTTATGTATCAGGAGTGTGGGTATAACGCCAAGTAAAGAAAAAGAGGCCATGAGAAAGAGTAAAGGGGGTGCACATGAGGGGTTGGAGGAGAAAAGGGGCAAATGATGTAATAATAAAATTTCAAAAACTTACACTTAATGGACTATTTTTAGAATTTTCAACTTAATGGGTTCAAATGTGATTCCTACTTCTTCAACGGTAAAAATAAGAATCACATCATTGACCAGGCATAGTAGTGTGCAAGTCTCTGTAAGTTCAGGACTAGTCTGGCCTACACAGAGTTGCAGGTCAGCCAGAGCTACAGTGAGCTCTTCTCAGAAAGAGAAGGATCAAATCGCTGAAGCCATAAGAGTCACTAAAGAGGGCATATGACAGCACTAGGTATGACAAATACACACCATACTCCACCAACTCACTTCTTCAACATGTCCAGCATCCTAAAGAGCTGGCCGACTCAGTCGCTGTGCTTTCCTGTCACTTGGCTCACACCAAGCCACAACAGGTAATCATGATTTTTTTTTATTTTTGCTTGACTATTTCTCTACTGGCCTATAAACTCCTCAAGAGTGGGGTATAGATAGATATTACTAGACTGCATTGTAACCATGTCTTGGCATGCAATGCTTGGAACAAAAGGAGTACTTACTGCTCCGTAAACTTAAAGAATGAGATGCAATAAGTGAGTCAAATAATAGGGAGTAGAGTATCAGACAAACATTGTTCTGCTTTCTGTGCATTTTCAGACGATTATCCTTGAACTGGAAGAGGTTTTTTTTTTTTTTACCATATATATTCCAAACACTTCTTCATTATAATTGATTATTTCTTGTTATTCCTGTTTAACAATTCTTCTATAGGCTCATGAGTCTATAGAAATCTGGTTTTTTTTTTTTCAAAAAAAAGTCTCCTTTATTAAAAGCATTCTTTTCTCATACAATATATCCTAATTCCAGTTCCCTTCCCTCTCTTCTTTTCAGCTCCTTCCTATCTCCATGTAGGTTGACTCCCTTTCTTTCTCTCATTACAAAAGAACAACCTTCTAAGAGATAACAGCCAAGCATAACAAAATAAACTATAATAAGATTTTTAAAAAGCCATTACATCGACGCTGGATGAGAAAAACCAACAGAAGGAAAAGAGCCCAAAAGAAAGCACAATCAGACCCACTCGTCCATACATTCAGGAGTCCCATAAGAATACTAAACTGAAAGTTGTAATACATGCACAGAGGAGCCAGTACAGATTCAGGTTGCCTAGTGCTTGCTGCTGCACAAAACTCTACTCCAAAATGGATCAAAGACCTCAACATAAAACCAGATACACTGAACCTGAGAGAAGAGAAAGTGGGAAATAGCATTGAATACACTGGCATTTAAGACAACTTTCTGAACAAAATACCAATAGCACAAGCACTAAGATCGACAATTAATAAGTAGGACCTCATAATACTTAAAAGCTTCTGTAAGGAATGAACACCATCAATCAGACAAAGCAGCAAATATAGAATGGAAAAGATTTTTGCCAACTCCACATCTGATAATAATCAAATATCCAAAATATATAGAGAACTCAAAAGGCTAGATATCAAGAAGATAAATAATCCAATTAAAAATGGGGTACAGATCTAAACAGAAAATTCTCAAATTTAGAAAGAAGGATATATGGGGAGGGGATTAAAAAGTAACAATGAAATGACTCCTAATGGTATTCTGATATTCAGTATACTCATAGATCAGACAATATCAGACAAGCTTCCTCCTACAGCAGATAGGAATACAGAGACCCACTGCCAGACATTACATAAACAGAGAGACCTTGGAACACACAACTCTAAACGGGATGTCTTCATCAAATCCCTCCCCTCAGAACTCAGGAGACCCCCATGGAAGAGAAGACAGACTGAATGTACCAGCCAAGGGGATGAAGGAAACCAGGACAAAAAGACCCTCTAAATCAGCTGGGCAAAGCTCATATGACTTCACAGAAATCTGCATTTCTTCTGTACTTCTCCTCTATGCTCTTTAGTTAACTTTAATCACATATCACTTTCCAATTTCCCTCATTCCTTATGACTCATGGGTCCTCACTAAGACCTGCTCTAGTGGCTGTATTTGCACTACTTTGTTGAATCCTCACAGCAGTCCTATCAAATGTCAGATATTAGGACTAATATATGACAAGCAAGGGAACTGAGAGAGGCAGTCACTCGGGGTCACAGATGATTGAGTAAGAGTCTGATAGATGGACCCCATTTCTCACTCCATCACAAGTAAGTTCTCTTCAAGGGGCGTCGCTAACACTCTTCCATAGCCTTACCTCCTACTGAGGCACATGAATGCAACCTAATTCTCTATAAATGTGAACCTAAAGCTATTCTCAACTATTCTCTTGACCCTAGACTCCTCAAGGAAGTCTATGGATGATTTACAATTATCAATCTTGCTCAACTTCATCTGAATCTAGTTCACTACATTTAAAAATATTTGCTCCACAATGACACTTACTATCAAAAAACCTCTACATCATGTTTGGTCTTAGATTATATTATTATAAAAACAACAAATCATAAAATGTTTGCCCCACACTGTAAGCATGAATCTTTCTATCTGCTAGAGAAGTACACACTAAGAAAGTAAAGGTTGGTAGTATGGTTCAATGGCAGAGTTCTTGTCTTATATATGCAAAGCTCTGGGTTTTGATTCCTACCTACACCTAGAGAGGAACTAAAAGCACACTACTATTGCCTCATTTTCTGAACCAACGACATCACAAAATGAAGATACTTTGAGGGATATAATTTTGAAGGTTGTGGAGAAATGAGAGGTAAGTGTAAGGTAAAACAGCTGAGACAGGGGATCTTATGCTTTAATGAGCAATGTTTTTACAAAGCACACCTAAAAAGAATGCCATCCTTCATGGGAGTACCTCCAAATAGTATCTATGCCTTTAAATTCTAATTTTACAGAATTAAATGATAGGCCACTTTTTCTTAGAAGCCAAGTCTTCAGTAAATTTTCTTCATACTTCTCCCTTATACAATCTATGGTTTCTGAAACCTTCTATAAAGAAATTCTGTTCAAGCTGAATTGTTTGATTAGTTGACCTTAGAAATCTCACTGTTCCCTTAATAGAGAGGAAAATTTAACCAATGGACCAAAATAAGAGACTAACAGCTGCTGAATCCTGATGAACAAGCACCAAGCATGTAGCACTTCTCATGAAAACCCTCTGGGTGTTTATGATCTTCTCGCTGAGTGGTGGTAAGCTCAGATGTGCTCACCACCAAAGCACATAAATACACTCTTGGCTACAAGAACTTACTGTTTCATTTCTACTCCTAGCATAGAAAAATAAGGCACACATTTTTAGAAATATATCATTATTCATCTTTTTATTCTCCCTGGTAATGATGTAGAGAAGACAATGAAATTAAATGTACTATTGTACTCCTTGTCACAGAAGTGTTATGATTTGAAAGCCTGCTAAAGGCATCTGATCAGAGCTGCACATTTCTATACTGTTTCTATAAAAATGGTTTTGACAAAGTGTACTTATTATAATCAGAATAACATTAAAATTGTCATATATTATGAATGGAATGTGAAAAATTATTTACTATATGATTTTAATTATACATTGCTAGTCAGTGTCAAGCAGCAACTAATAAATACTTATGATTCTAAAAATAAACTATAAATATTATGTACATTCTTAATGAAATATTCGGTGACAGATTTCAAATACTGCCACTAATAACAAACACTATTAAGCAAGGCAGGCATCTACTCAGTATCTCTTCTCTCTTTCTTCTTCAGTAAAAGACAAACTGGGGGGCAGGGGAGAGGGTTCATTGGTTAAGAGCAGCATACTACTCCTCCAGAAGACCAGAGAGCCACACACAGTGGCTCACAAGTGCTTGTAACTCTAACCCCAGAGGCATGACATTTGGCCTGTAAAGCCACCTGATTCATATGCACATACCTGAATTCATACCCACACACAAATATAAATATACATGTATACACAAGTAAATTTGTTTTATTTAAAATTACTGAAACAAATCATTTAAGAAGATTAGTAGTCTTTATATCAGTGATGTCATATGGTCTATTGTCATATATGTAAAAATGACTAATGTTCCATTTGTCTTTGTTAAATAACAACCACAAAAAGATCATGATTATACTAATGATTGCTGTGACTTGAAACTGAGGTCTTAATGTGCTTCTGATGTGATGGCTACACATTGCATTGTGGTTCAGAGGCAACCTGAACTTGTGGCATCTGCATACTCAGGGTGAAATAATTGTAATTCTCATCTATTCACTCTAAGAATATATTTTGGCAGTTTTCATCGGTTAAAATAGGTGGATTTACATGTTACCTAGGTTTAATTTAATCCTCATAAAATGGCTGAGTGTCTTAGGAATACAGTGTGGAAAGATATCATATATTTTAAAGAAATAAACAGTTAAACTGTTCCTTCAAGAAAACTTGCTGTTATGGTAATTAATGATAAAGAAACTACATTGTAAAGAAGATCTTAAAGAAGTCTATTTTGAAACATTTGGTAGTGTAAACATTACCACATGACTTGATCACTGGAAATTATTTGTATGTGTGCATTATTATAAAACTTCTTGGGCTAGGGAGGTGATTCACCAGGTAATGTGCTTTTTTTTTTTTTTTTTTTTTTATTGGATGATTTATTTACATTTCCTATGTTGTCCCCTTACCCCATCCCCCACCACCCCCTCGGAACCTCCAATCCCCTCGCCCCTCCTCCTTCTTCTCTGTGGATGTAACCTCTATCTACACCCCCCCCAATCCCCCCTCCCCACCCTCAAAATTCCCACCCCCTGGGGCATCCAGCCTTCATGAGGTCAAGGTTCTCTTCTTCCACCTATGCCCAGCAGGGCCCTCCACTTTTACATATTCAGCTGAAGCCCTGGATTCCCCCCTAAGTGCTCCCAGGCTGGTGGTTTAGACCCTGGGAGCTGTGGTTGGTTGGTATTGTTGCTCTCCTCATGGTGCCACAAACCCTTTCAGCTCCTTCAGTCTTCACTCTAACTCCTCCATTGAGAACCCCATGATCAGTTCAATGGCTAGTTGTGAGCATCTGCCTCTGAATATGTCTGACTCTTGAAGGCCTCTGAGGAGATATCCATATCAGGCTCTTATCAGCATGCACTTCCTGTCTTCCACATCAGCATCTACCTTTGGTGATTGCACATGGGATAGATACTCAGGTGGGGTGGTCTTGAGACGGCCCCTCCTTCAGTTTCTGTCCCTCACTTTGTCTCCATATTTGCTCCCTTGAGTATTTTGTTGCTCCTTCTAAGAAGGACCGAATCACCCTCACTTGGTCTTCCTTCTTTATGGGCTTCATGTGGCCTGTGAGTTGCATCTTGGGCATTTCAAGGTTCTAGGCTAATATCCAATAATCAGTGAGTGAATACCATGTGTCTTCTTTTGTGATTGGCTTACCTCACTCAGGATGATAATTTCTAGTTCCATCCATTTACCTAGGAACCTCTCGAATTCATTGTTTTTAATAGCTGAGTAATACTCCATTGTGTAAATATACCACATTTTTTGAATCCATTCCTCAGTTGAAGGACATCTGGGTTCTTTCCAGCTCCTGGCTATTATAAATAAGGCTGCTATGAACATAGTTGAGCATATGTCCTTGTTATATGTTCGAGCATCTTCTGGGTATATGCCTAGGAGTGGTATAGCTGGATCCTCGGGTAATGCTATGTCCAATTTTCTGAGGAACCGCCAGACTGATTTCCAAAGTGGTTGCACCATCTTGCAGTCCCACCAACAATGGAGGAGTGTTCCTCTTTCTCCACACCCTCGCCAGCATCTACTATCACCTGAGTTTTTAATCTTAGCCATTCTGACTGGTGTGAGATGGAATCTCAGGGTTGTTTTGATTTGCATTTCCCTGACGACTAAGGATGCTGAACATTTCTTTAGATGCTTCTCGGCCATTCGAGTTTCTTCCGTTGAAAATTCTTTGTTAAGCTCTATACCCCATTTTTTAATAGGGTAATTTGGTTGTCTGGAGTCTAATTTCTTGAGTTCTTTGTATATATTGGATATTAGCCCTCTATCAGATGAAGGATTGGTAAAGATCTTTTCCCAATTTGTTGGTTGTCGTTTTGTCCTATTGACAGTGTCCTTTGCCTTACAGAAACTTTGCAATTTTATGAAGTCCCATTTGTCAATTCTCGATCTTAGAGCATATGCCATTGGAGTTCTGTTCAGGAACTTTTCCCCTGTGCCCAAGTATTCGAGGCTTTTCCCCACCTTCTCTTCTATTAGTTTCAGTGTATCTGGTTTTATGTGGAGGTCCTTTATCCACATAGACTTGAGCTTTGTACAAGGAGATAAGAATGGATCAATTTTCATTCTTCTACATGTTGTCTTCCAGTTGAACCAGCACCATTTGTTGAAAATGCTGTCCTTTTTCCACTGGACAGTTTTAGCTCCTTTGTCAAAGATCAAGTGACCATAGGAGTGTGGGTTCATTTCTGGGTCTTCAATTCTATTCCATTGATCTTCCTGCCTGTCTCTGTACCAATACCAGGTAGTTTTTATCACTATTGCTCTGTAGTACAGCTTGAGGTCAGGGATGGTAATTCCTCCAGAAGTTCTTTTATTGTTGAGAATAGTTTTCGCTATCCTGGGTTTTTTGTTATTCCATATGAATTTGAGAATTTCCTTTTCTAACTCTGTGAAGAATTGAGTTGGGATTTTAATGGGGATTGCATTGAATCTGTAGATTGCTTTTGGCAAGATGGCCATTTTTATTATATTAATCCTGCCAATCCATGAGCATGGGAGATCTTTCCATCTTCTGAGATCTTCTTCAATTTCTTTCTTCAGAGACTTGAAGTTCTTGTCATAGAGGTCTTTCACTTGCTTGGTTAGATTCACACCAAGGTATTTTATATTATTTGCAACTATTGTGAAGGGTGTCATTTCCCTAATTTCTTTTTCAGTCTGTTTATCTTTCATGTAGAGGAAGGCTACTGATTTGTTTGAGTTGATTTTATAACCAGCCACTTTGCTGAAGTTGTTTATCAGGTTTAGGAGTTCTCTGGTGGAAGTTTGGGGGTCACTTAAGTATACTATCATATCATCTGCAAATAGCGATATTTTGACTTCTTCCTTTCCTATTTGTATCCCTTTGACTTCTTTTTGTTGTCTAATTGCTCTGGCTAAGACTTCCAGTACTATATTGAATAGGTAGGGGGAGAGTGGGCAACCTTGTCTAGTCCCTGATCTTAGTGGGATTGCTTCAAGTTTCTCTCCATTTAGCTTGATGTTGGCTACTGGTTTGCTGTAAATTGCTTTTACTATGTTTAGGTAGGGGCCTTGAATTCCTGATCTTTCCAAGACTTTTATCATGAAGGGATGTTGAATTTTGTCAAATGCTTTCTCAGCATCTAGTGAGATGATCATGTGGTTTTTTTCTTTAAGTTTGTTTATATAGTGGATTACATTGATGGATTTCCGAATATTGAACCATCCCTGCATTCCTGGGATAAAACCTACTTGATCATGATGGATGATTGTTTTGATGTGGTCTTGGATTCGGTTTGCTAGAATTTTATTGAGTATTTTTGCATCGATGTTCATGAGGGAGATTGGTCTGAAGTTCTCTTTCTTTGTCGGGTCCTTGTGGGGTTTGGGTATGAGTGTAATTGTAGCTTCATAGAACGAATTGGGTAGTGTTCCTTCTGTCTCTATTTTGTGGAATAGTTTGAAGAGAATTGGTATTAGGTCTTCCTTGAAGGTCTGATAGAATTCAGCACTAAAACCATCTGGTCCTGGGCTTTTTTTAGTGGGGAGGCTTTTGATGACTGCTGCTATTTCCTGAGGGGTTATGGGACTATTTAGATGGTTTATCTGCTCCTGGTTTAACTTCGGTACCTGGTATCTGTCTAGGAAATTGTCCATTTCATCCAGGTTTTCCAGTTTTGTTGAGTATAGGCCTCTGTAGTAGGATCTGATGATTTTTTGAATTTCTTCAGTTTCTGTTGTTATGTCTCCCTTTTCAGTTCTGATTTTATTAATTTGGATACTGTCTCTGTGCCCTCTGGTTAATCTGGCTAAGGGTTTATCTATCTTGTTGATTTTCTCAAAGAACCAACTCCTGGTTTTATTGATATTTTGTATTGTTCTTTCTGTTTCTACTTGGTTGATTTCAGCCCTGAGTTTGATTATTTCCTGCCTTCTATTCCTCCTGGGTGTATTTGCTTCTTTTTGTTCTAGAGCTTTTAGTTGTGCAGTCAACTTGTTAGTGTGTGCTCTTTCCAGTTTCTTTTTGTAGGCACTTAGAGCTATGAGCTTTCCTCTTAGCACTGCCTTCATGGAGTCCCACAAGTTTTGGTATGATGTGTCCTCATTTTCATTGAATTCTAAAAAGTCTTTTATTTCTTTCTTTATTTCTTCCTTGACCAAGTCATCATTGAGTAGAGAGTTGTTCAGTTTCCATGTGTACGTGGGTTTTCCATTGTTTTTGTCATTATTAAAGACCAGTCTTAGTCCGTGGTGATCTGATAAGATGCAAGGGATTATTTCAATCTTTTTGTATCTGTAGAGGCTTGTTTTGTGACCAATTATATGGTCTATTTTGGAGAAGGTACCATGAGGTGCTGAGAAAAAGGTATATTCTTTTGTTTTAGGATGAAATGTTCTATAGATGTCTGTTAAGTCCATTTGGTTCATAACTTCTGTTAATTTCAAAGTGTCTCTGTTTAGTTTCTGTTTCCACGATCTGTCCATTGCTGACAGTGGGGTGTTGAAATCCCCCACTATTATTGTGTGAGGTGTAATGTGTGTTTTGAGCTTTAGTAAAGTTTCTTTTATGTATGTAGGTGCCCTTGCATTTGGAGCATAGATGTTCAGAATTGAGAGTTCACCTTGGTAGATTTTTCCTTTGATGAGTATGAAGTGTCCTTCCTTATCTTTTTTGATTAATTTTGGATGAAAGTCGATTTTATTTGATATTAGAATGGCTACTCCAGCTTGTTTCTTGGGACCATTGGCTTGAAAAATTGTTTTCCACCCTTTTATTCTGAGGTAGTGTCTGTCTTTGTCACTGAGGTGCGTTTCTTGTATGCAGCAAAATTCTGGGTCTTGTTTGTGTATCCAGTCTGATAGTCTGCGTCTTTTTATTGGGGAATTGAGACCATTGATGTTAAGAGATATTAAGGAAAAATGATTGTTGCTTCCTGTTATTTTTTTTATTAGAGGTAAAGTTATGTTTGTATCTTTTTTGGGGGTTGTTGGAAGATTACTTACTTGCTTTTCCTAGGTTGTAGTTTCCCTCCTTGTGTTGGCATTTTCCATCAATTATCCTTTGAAGTGCTGGGTTTGTGGGAAGATATTGTGCAAATTTGGTTTTGTCATGGAATATCTTGGTTTCACCATCTATAGTGATTGAGAGTTTTGCTGGGTATAGTAATCTGGGCTGGCAATTGTGTTCTCTTAGTGTCTGTATGATGTCCGTCCAGGCTCTTCTGGCTTTTATAGTCTCTGGTGAGAAGTCTGGTGTAATTCTTATAGGTCTGCCTTTATATGTTACTTGACCTTTTTCCCTTACTGCTTTTAGTATTTTTTCTTTGTTTTGTGCATCTGATGTTTTGATTATTATGTGACGGGAGGTATTTCTTTTCTGGTCTAGTCTATTTGGTGTTCTGTAGGCTTCTTGTATGTTTATGGGCATCTTGTTCTTTAGGTTAGGGAAGTTTTCCTCAATAATTTTGTTGAAGATATTTACTGGCCCTTTAAGTTGGGAATCTTCATTCTCATCTATACCTATTATCCTTAGGTTTGGTCTTCTCATTGTGTCCTGGATTTCCTGGATGTTTTCAGTTAGGAGTTTTTTGCGTTTTGCATTTTCTTTGACAACTGTGTCAATATTTTCCACCGTATCTTCTGCATTTGAGATTCTCTCTTCTATCTCTTGTATTCGGTTGGTGATGCTTGCGTCTGTGACTCCTGATCTCTTTCTTAGGTTTTCTATCTCCATGGTTGTCTCCCTTTGAACTTTCTTTATTGTTTCTATTTCTAGTTTCAGGTCCTGAATGTTTTTGTTTAACTCCTTCTTTGTGTTTTCTTCCATTTCTTTAAGGGATTTCTGTGATTCCTCTTTAAGGGCTTCTATCTGTTTACTTGTACTCTCCTGTATTTCTTTAAGGGAGTTACTTAATTCCTTCTTATAATCCTCTATCATCATCATGAGAAGTGATTTTAAGGTAATGTGCTTATTACATGAACATGAAAGCTTGAGTTTTGATCCCCAGTATCCATGTAAAAGGCTGAAAATGACTATGTGTGCCTGTGATTCCAGGACTAGAGGTTGGAGGTTACTAAGGTCTAGAGACTTTCCAGGATAGCAAGCCTAGACAAATTGGCAAGGTCCACGTTTGTTATCTTACTACTGCTCTGATGAAACACCATGACCAAAAAGAAAGATGGGGAAGAAAGGATTTATTGGGCTTAAACTACAGTATAACTGCTCATCACCAAAGGATGTCAGGACAGGAACTCAAATAGAGCAGGAATTTGGCAGAAAAGCCCAATGCAGAGGCAATGGAGGAACTAAAGCTTACTAACTTGCTCCTTATAGCTTGCTCAATCTACTTCCTTATGAAACCCAAGACCTAGAGATGGCACCATGTAGAATGGGCTGGGCCCTCCCTCATAAAGCAACAATCAAGAAAATGCCCTACAGGCTTGCCTTTAGCCAGATCTTATGGAAGCATTTTCTCAACAGAGATTTCTTCCTATCTGATGACCCTAACATGTCAAGTTGGCATAAAACTAGCCAGCAGTGAAGACTCTGTCTCAAAAAATAAGGTGGAGAGCAAAAGAGAGGTTCCTGATTACAGTTTCAGCCTTCTGCCCAGCATACAGGAAAACACTTTCCTGAATTAATAGCCCTCACCAACAATCATAAATCATCACCATACTTAATAACCTAAAATTATACTTTTAAAACTTGTATAGAGAGTTATAGAAATTTTAGAATAAATTGGTAAAAGATGCATCAACTTCTGAATCATTCATAAGAGTGCTTAAAGGGCCTAAGGAGATGGCTCAGTGGTTAAGAGCACTGGCTACTCTTCCAGAGGACCTGGGTTCAATTCCCAGCACCCACCTGGCAGCTCACAACTGTCTATAACTCTAGTTCAATTCCCAGCACCCACCTGGCAGCTCACAATTGTCTATAACTCTAGTTTCAGGAAATTCAACATCCTCATACAAATATACACAGAAGAGAAACAACAATGCACAGAAAAAAAATAAATAATTAATTAAAAATACTTAAAAAGACTGGAATACAGTTGAATAAATAGACACATGCATGAATCCTTGCATTGTTACCCAGACATACCTAAGAGAAAAAAAAAGAGAGAGGAGAAAGAGGGGGAGAGAAGGAGAGGAGGGGAGGGGAGGGGACGGGACGGGACAGGACAGGACAGGACAGGACAAAAGTAAAGCACAAAGGAAATAATTTCCTAGCCTAAATTTAGCAACATACTTGGCGATAGGGACTGAAAACACTTCTACTTGGTTGTATAGGTCTTTTTCAGATATAATAAAAATGATATTTTATTTATTTTTCTTTTTTATTGGATATTTTATCTACATTTCAGATGTTAGCCCCTTTCCTCACTTACTCCCCACCCAAAAGCCCCCATCCCATCCCCCTTCCTCCTGCTTCTATGAGGATGTGCCCCCACCCACCCACTCCCACCTCTCCACCCTCGAATTCCCCAATACTGGGGCATCCAGCCTTCACAGGACCAAAGACTTCCTCTCCAACCTATGCCTGACAATGTCATCCTCCCCTACATATACAGCTGGAGCCATGAGTCCCTCCCTATGAGTTCCCAGGCTGGGGGTCTAGACCCTGGGAGCTCTGGTTGGTTGGTATTATTGCTCTCCTCATGGGGCCGCAAACCCTTTCAGCTCCTTCAGTCTTCTCTCTGACTCCTCCATTGGGAACCCCATGATCAGTTCAACGGTTATCTGTGAGCATCCACCTCTGTATATGTCAGACTCTGGCAGACCTCTAAGGAGACAGCTATATCAGGCTCCTGTCAGCATGTACTTCCTGACATCCACATCAGCTTCTATCTTTGGTGATTGCACTTGGGATGAATACCCAGGTGGAATGGTCTCCAGACGATCCCTCCTTCAGTTTCTGTCTCACACTTTGTCTCCATATTTGCTCCCATGAGTATTCTGTTACTCCTTCTAAGAAGGGCCGAAGCACCCACACTTAGTCTTCCTTCTTCATGAGCTTCATGTGGTCTGTGAGCTGAATCTTGGGTATTTCGAGCTTTTGGGCTAATATCCACTTATCAGTGAGTGCATAGCATGTGTGGTTTTTTGTGATTGGGTTATCTTACTCAGGATGATATTTTCTAGTTCTATCCATTTGCCTAAGATATTTTATTTTTAAAAACTGGTTTTAAAATAAATTTCTGTTTCATAAAATACTACAATTTAAATAATGACATATATTGATGATTCTCTATACAGAAGCACATTAAAAAAATAGAGTGGGGAAATCTACAGCTATAGTATGTAGGTCAGGAAGGGGGAGGAAGGAAGCTATCAGATACTCCTAACAATTATGGTATTTATTTGGGGAATGATAGAAATGATCCTGTAGTCTTCCTGGCCACCATGAAGCCATTCTTAATATCCCCTCCATTGACCATTAGGACAATCTAATCTAATACATTGTAATTTGCCCAGGACCAAAGACTGGAGCACTGATGCAAGCCAGGGAGAAAACTCCCAGGATATCTCTAGGAAGAGATTTCACAAAGTTCTAACAACTTGTCACAGCACATGCTAGAGCCAGGACCTGAGAGAATGCTGGTCACTTTACAGCTTAGTTTACATGGCTTCTCTGTTTGAACCCAAATGGAATGTTAGGACTCTGAAGATGGACTCTGAAGATCAGTGGACATCTCTGTTCCTGCCCCACTGTACTCATATTGGTCTATCTTCCTTCTCTGCTTCGAACTATTCCTTGTTTCTTTAATTGGCCAGTTGAAGATAGGCCACTGACCCTGTTTTTTTAGGGATGTGAGGGCCCAGGCTTTGATCCCAACAACCTCAGAAATATTCTGAAATTATAGGGTACTGAAATTTAATAAACATTGTGAATATAATGAAACCTACTGAATTATTTATTTTTAAATGACAAATTTTATGTTATACGACAATTATTTTGGTAGAAAAATTACAAAAATTAAAAAACACATATTTAGTACTGAATGCTAATTTGTAGTACATTTTGAAGCAAATATTTTCATTTTTATCCTTTATAACAAGTTAAATTTCTGCATCTTATTAATAATCCATAATATCTTAGTATGGTAGCACTTATGCATAGTAAAAGATGTATACATATATTAGAAATTTAGTCTCATGAAAACTCTTATTGATAATACATGTCTAGATACAGTGATATGATACTAGATCATGTTTGCATATAAGTAGCAGGTTGTGTACTTGGGATGACTAGTCATAGGGCAGTAGGTACTACTACATCTTTTCTTCCACCAAGATTTCTAAATTCATACTTCTTAAGATTTTAAACTTTGAGAAGCATAGAAGATACTGTACCACAATATTATTTAAGACTTCCTGATGATATACTGTAAATTCATAGTATTATAAAACGGTGATTTTTTTACAGCTTTCAGGAAGACTTTTAGATCAAGACACTGAGTAGCAAAAAAAAAAATTATTACTGAAAATAATGTATGAAAGGTATTTGAAAGTAGAGGAACTACATTTCCCAGGTTGCTTTTCTCCTATAGTTCTGGCTGTAACTTTCAGCCAGTGAAGACTGCAGGAAGGTGAAAGTCACATCATTTCTCTCATGAAGAGCTTCACTAAAGGTAAAGCTTTAGCATTGCCCTAGGCATGCCATTCTCAATCAGTCACCTGCATACAGTGGGATGATCTTTTTCTTCTGTTGTGTTGTGTTTTCATTTTGTTTTTGTTTTTTCCACTAGCAGAAACAGTAGCTTCCTGGTCTCTGGACCAGCTCGGGGCAAGCTAAAAGCTCTATCACCACTTTGCTCTTTCAGTTCTTCCACTGTTCAAGTAACTTAGATCCTTCATTAAACACACTTTGAAAAGCCAATTTTCTTGGCTATGCCCTATTTGACATATGCATCATTTGTCAGCTTTTCTCATGGTTTCTGTTCTATGTCTAATGTTACATTTCAAGAGAGAAAGAGAAGCAGGGTGTAGTGACACATGCCTTTAATCCCAGAACTTGTGAAGCAGAGGCAGGTGGATCTCTGAGTTTGAAGCCAGCCTGATTTAGAAAATGAATTCCAGGACAGCCAAAGCTGTTATATAAAGAAACCCTGTTCCTCCTCAACCCCCAAAAAGCAAACAAACAAAAAACAACAACAAAAAACAGAGGGGAAAAGGGAGATAGAAAGGGAGGGGGATACTGAGTTGGCCAAACTTGAGACAAAGGATTCAGTATTCTATTTTGCTAAGTTGTAAGATTTATGACACAGTTACTAACTGAGGGTGACCACCAGTAGACTTTACTAACTTACATACACCTGAAACTTATGCATTCTACATAGGCTGCCACCCTCAAATCTCTTTCAGGTCACACCCCAGGTTATACTTTAAATAAGGCAGGGAACCACAAATCTAACCACTTGGGCAGATAGGAGATTTACACAACAAAGATATTGCCATAATTATTTCTTAAGCACATCAGTTGCTACCCAAGTTCATCTTGCCCACTTGACAGAATTGTACTTTTCCTGATAAAATGACAAGGGACTTTGTCTTAGTTAGGGTTTTATTACTGTAAAGATACCACAATCTTATAAAGAAGACCATCTAATTGGGGCTGGTTTACAGTTTCAGAGGTTTAGTCCATTGCCATCACGGCAGGAAACATGGCAGTAGGCAGGAAGACATGGTGCTGGAGAAAAAACTGAGAGTTTTACATCTTGATCTGCAGGTAGCAGAAGGAGACTGGGACACACTGGCTAGAATTAACTTTATGAGACCTCAAAGCCCACCTCCAGTGACACACTTCCCCCAAAAATGCCACACCTACTCTAACAAGGCCACACCTACTCTAACAAGGCCACACCTACTCTAACAAGGCCACGCCTGCAAATAGTGCCACTCTCTATGAGCCAAGCACTCACTCACATGAGGAGTCTCTCAAGGCCATTCCTATTCAAACCACCACAGGCTTGATGGGAGACAAGGACTTAATGATGAATGTGATCCTGCACTGTCCCCATGTACTGCACAATAGAGACACGTAGTTGGATATGGGGATGGGCTAGCCGTATGTCAGGGCTGTCGCTTTTTTTAACTGTCAAAAGAATAGAGACTAACCAGAGGTCAATCTTGGTGAACAAACATCAGCAGAAACTTTCTTGACAAATCTAAGCTTCAATTATGATACAAAATTTTCATTCTTCCAGCTTCTACAGGCTCCATTAGTAAATGATGTCTTATAAGCATATTGGAGGCATGCTCTTTTAGATCACTTCAACTTTGTATTACTTAATGTTCCCTAAGCAAGTTTATTAGCAAACCCTTCGTAGCATCAATCTTATCACTTCAAATTTTTTCTACATCAGAATGGTACAGTGAAACCAGGTATGAAGTACTCAAGACTATTATCATAGGCACTATTTACCACGATCCAGCAAGTGTTCAGAACAGAATAAAACACTGACAGCATGCCACTGGTGAATGTTTAGAGACGTTCAAGACACTAATAGGTTAGTAGAGCTTTGAAATACAGAACTTGATGTTTCTTCAGGAAAATTTATTAGAATTTCCTACCTTTGTGATAAGGATTCTGTATTTATCCAGCATTGCCTGGTTGTCATGGCATCCTGCTAATAGCTGCCATACTTCTGCCCTTAGTGCCTCAGGAACACCACTCTTTACCAAGGTGAATAGCCCTTTTGGCCGGGCACGAAGGTTATTGTGCCTGAGAAAAGAAGAAAATAAACCAGTCACAATCCATGTCCTGAACTGCTGTTGCTATGGAAATATTTATTAGCTTATTTGCAAAAGTATAAGCCTAGATGAAAAGAAAGTTGACTGGGAGCACTAAACAAAAGTAGTGCTTAAGCCACAGTGACATGTTTAACTATTCTTTTCTTTATGTCATCCTATATTTTGTTGAGCCACGTTACTCCATCTTTAGGGAATTTTTTTCACCATATCATTTATATTTTTCAATTTCCATATGATCATTATGTATTAACATATGTATTTGGTTTTGTTTATATCCAACATAAAAAAGAACCATTTAAGTCCCTTGAGATGGTTGTATAGCATCTTAAGTGTGTTGCCAGAGAATGACTTGAGATGCTGTGAGTGAATCATAAGCCTTTCACACCTTGACAGTACCCACTTCTTTATGGCCATACTGAACTGGGAAAATGAAAACAAAAGCCTACACTATAAGAATAAAATATTCAAACCTCAGTTTCTTATAGTCCCCATATCCTGACCCAAGTATTGGCTGGGAAGCTACCTGTCTTGTTCACCTAATTTGGAACACTGTTTCCATGTGAACTTGAGCACAAAGGACCATCTAGATTTAAAGTACCCAAAGGGAACCTTATGGGAAAAGTTCCTCATTGTTGTCCAGATTTATCTTGCTGGCCTATGTGAACTACTAGTACTCCCTAAAGTAATGCCTTACTCTTTCCTAAAAACACCTAAACAACTGCATCTTGCTAAAGCGACAGCTTATGCTTATCAGTCTTATCATTTTCTCAAGGGCTGTTTACAATCAGAAAAAAGGCAAACATCTGCTCTCCAAAGCCAATGATCACATGGTAACTATGCTATAACTATCAACAGCCATCTGGTCAAGAAATTGAATTACAGTTCCAGTCTCATGAATACAAGTTCATGCCTCCCCTCTTTCCTGACACAGAGCTACGGTGGAGGCCTTTGTGCTCAGACATTTCTCATTTCTGGCTCACTACGTCATAGAGATGACCCTGATATAATCACCCAAATCAGGCTTTGGCCTGATAATGTATCCCAATTTGAACTAGCACAACAGCTCTAATTTCAAGTTTTAGAACTGAAAAGTCATGGAATCCATATGTCTGTTTTACATAATTGGTATCCCACATACTTCTCCAAATTATGCACACCCTTCTATCACCAGCCCAGACCAAAGTTTTGGCATCTTCCTCTGAAATATGTTCAAAGGCTTTTTGTTTCCAACATATTGTCCTAATCTAGACATCTCTGGAGAAAATCATAATGTTCTAAACATATATAATAAGTTAAAGTAAACTTATCACATCATTAGATTTATGACCATTCCACTTTCATTCAGCTAAACACTTGTGGAGAGGGGACTGGGAGAGATAGAAAATGAAAACTGGTAAAACTGATGGGCTCAGATCAAATGAAGTAGAAAGACTTAGTACATGAAAGATTTAACACTATAAAAGAAACATGCTGCTAAGGGGGAAAAAAGCATGATTCAAAAAAGTATACAGGTGCTATTCTAGATACACAATATTTTTAACCTGCTTTTAAACATATATGAATTTAGAAGAACATATATAGTGTTTATATGTATGCACATAATATAATTAGAAAGTCCTTTAATTTTGATACTCTTTTTGAATTATTTCATTTATGGTAAAATCTTCTCTAGATGTTAATAATATAAATATTTATACTTATATAAATATATTAATTTATTTACACAACTATTATTTCTATAAATATAAAATATATAATAAAAATTAGCTTCAATTCTTTAAAGTACCTTTATATACTTACATAAGATCAAATTTAATTAACTTAAGCTAACATGCTTAATGTGTTCCACAAAATATGACACATAGAAAAGTATTAATCAGTTTTGAAAAGAAATAATTGAATAAACTATTTGATGCCTGGAACTTACTTGAAGCTCTTTTTTTTTTTAATTATCCAACTGAGTCTGAGACTACTTAAAAACAGTATGTCATAAGAATTCAGATTGCTTATAAAATCATGTGTTTTATAATTCAATATAAGTCTCTGAATATACTTTTGGATCAGAACAACATGTGGTTTGAAGGCAGTTAAATTTATGGATTCCCTAGGTAAAAGACTAAACTAATTAAAAGCAACCATGTGAGTACAAAAAGGCCTAAGTACATTTACATTTCCTTGAAGCTGAAGGAAAATACTACAAATTATGAGTCACATAATGTATAAAGCTACAAAAGAGGGATTCAACATCATCAAATGTAATACATGTTAAAGCA
This sequence comes from Grammomys surdaster, assembly GCF_004785775.1. Taxonomy (NCBI): domain Eukaryota; kingdom Metazoa; phylum Chordata; class Mammalia; order Rodentia; family Muridae; genus Grammomys; species Grammomys surdaster. Next base: position 6,079,090 of record NW_021604588.1, read on the forward strand.
TTAGCTGTAACAACTCAGACAGATACCTGCAGGTAAAGCATGCTCGACTGGGCTCTTCATAAACCCTGTAATGTCTCTGAATCCGCCCGCACGTGTGGTTTGTCACACGTGCTGCATTACTCACTATATACAGGGTTTCTCTGTATATCCCTGGCTGTGCTGGAACTCAGGCTGGCCTCAAACCAGAAATCTGCCTGCCTCTGCCTCCCAAGTGCTGGGATTAAAGGCATGCACCACCACTGCCCATTAGGCTAATATTTTTTAAAAACTGGGTAACTTATACTATCATGGAATAAGAGCCTTACTTTGCTGGCTTTCATACAATAAAACTGCAATTAAAACTCTCTATATTACCTAGTAACTTAATAGATAATAAGTAATGGATATTAAGCCAAATGGTAATAACATATATGACCAGTAAAAGTATGAATGATTTCTGAAAAAATATTTTATCATAATTGTGCAAGTGGGGTGTGTGGACAAGTAAAAGTCAGAGAACCATTCTTTGAAGTGGGTTCTTTCCTTCCAAGGATCAAATTCAGGTCCTCAGGCTTGCATATCAAGTACCTTTACCTGCTGAGCCATCTCAATGATCCAAAAGTAATTTGTTAACTAAATAACGCTTTCAATATTTCTAGTAAAAATATGACAACATATATCCACGGCTTAGATGGACAACACTAAATGCAGTTATCAGAAAGAGACAACCAATCACAGCATGTGCTAAGCCTTCCCTAGAAACAAGACAGATATCTAAGGCAATTGTTTAAAAATTTATATATAGACCAAAAAAATACTAGTTGTACAATAATCATTTTTAAATTTTGCTTTGTTTTGTTTTAGAGGAGCTAAGGAGTAAACCCAGAACCTTACACATTAAGTAAAGACTCTACAACTAAGGCAAAGCACTAATCAGTATTTTTGCAATCAGTACTTTAACACAAAAAAATATTCTTCATAAAGGATAATAATTACGCCCATACATCAGTGCCTTGCTCAGCCATCATCAGAGAAGCTTCCTCCTGCAGCAGATGGGAACATATATAGAGTCCCACAGCCAGAGAGAGAAAGAAATCTTGGAAAAATCAGCCCTAAGTGGGATGTCTCCATCAACTATCCTCCTCACCCACTCAACCAACCCCTCCTCATCCCCACCACCCATAGCTCAAAGAACCCTGCAGAGGAGAGGACAAAAGGGTGTAGGACAAGATGATCAAAGACGCCAAGAAAACAAAGTTCCTATGACCCCACAGAGCTTGAAGCAGCATGCACAGGTCTGCATTTATATTATGGCTTCCAGTTCATTGGTTTTCAAGAAATTCCTGAGCTTGAGAACCAGTGGGTCTCTGATTCTTCTGCCTTCTCTTAGGCTCTTCTCCTTCTGTTAGTTTGTCTTGTCCAACTTCGATCTGATAGTTCTTGTTTTATTTTAATTTGTTCTTATTTTTTTAATGAATGAATGAATGAAAATCTAGACACTAGGATAAAGGTTAACAACTGAACCATCACTTATACCTGCTGGCTGAAGGAAAACCAGTTGACACTGCGTATCTCACTCACTGCAGGATAGGCCTCACATTCATGAATAGGTGATCAACATATAAAGGACTCCACAGACTTTTGTCGTGCTTTTATTGGTTAGAGCCCAGTGTTTTCTTTTTCCTTTTGGGTAGTGTTTTATTTTGTTTTCTTGGTTTTTCGTTGTATTAGGTTTTTGTTTGTTTTCTGAGAGAGAACTTAAAGTTGGGTAGATAGAGATGGGTAAAGGACCTGGAAGGAGTTGGGGGAGGAAAAGACTATAATCAAAATATATTTAAAGTTAAAAATTATTTAAAAAATATAGTAATATTTTTAAAAGATCCCCAATACTATATGAAGTAAATAAGAATGCTCTGACTGAATATGTTTACATTGTTCCAGTCTTAAGATTTTGACTTTAAAGAGAACAGTGCAGCCTCATGGTGGTGGCATGCTCTTTTAATCCCAGCATTCTGGAGACAGAGGCTGGTAGATCTCTGAGTTTGAGGACAACCTGGTCTACAGAGTGAGTTTCAGAATAGCCAGGACTACACAGAGAAATCCTATCATGAAAAGCAAAATCAAACAAACAAACAAAATCAACAATAGCTAGAGATTTTGTAATAGTGCCTATTAGAGATCTGTGAAACTCCCTGAATTCCTAGTTTGCTGACCCATATCATTAACGAGTGATGAAGATTTTTAAATGCATCTATTGAAATAGTTACATTTTTCTTCAAGTGATGATATGGCAACTTAGTAATTTATTTTCAAATGCTGACGCACATGTGATTTCCCAGAATAAACCACACTTAGCTATGCTTTATTTGCCTTTTTCTTATAAATCACTGATTTTGACACATTCTTACTATTGTTGGGTACTTTTAAGCTTATATGACAGTGGTTTGTCATAATATTTTAATTTGGTTGTGTGATCAGTATATGCTAGTATCATAAAATTAATTCAAAACAATTATCTTCTATATTCTGCGAAAGACTGCATAAAATTAAAACTTAACAGTTCACCTTTTATAACTACTTGGTAGAATTTTCTAATTAAATTTCAGAATTTCTTTGTTAAGAAAACATTTTGAAGCAGAGTTGGATATTTAGCTCAGTTGAGAGAATACCTGCCTAGAGCGCCTAAGGCCCAGCACTGCATAGACTCCTTATGCTGGCACATCTGTAACGTAGCACGTGGGAGCAGAGGAAGGAGAATCAGAAGTCCTTGTTATAGCTGGCTACATTCAAGGTCACCCTGGCTATGTGAAACTCTTTGTCAAAAAAGAAAAGAAAACACTTCGATAAAGAAATGAATTCAAAGATACCAGACCATAATACAGGTTATTACATTTCGAGTAACTTTGGCATTCCAGATCTTTCTATGAATTTGTTCATTTCACCCGGCCTTCAAACTTGGGTTATGAAAAATAACTTCTGAAAGGAACTTAAATAGAACCCATACCAGGTTATGGATGTCCTTCCAGACAAACATAAAGGGCATCTAGAAATCACATTTTAATTTTTATGTCTTTCAGTATATCAAGGGCCTGTGTATTCGGCTAGTAAAGGCCCTTTCTGTGCAAGCCTGGAGACCTGAGTTTGACTCCTGAAACATACATGAAGGTGGAAGAAGAGGATGGGATCCACAAAGTTGTCCTGTTAACAACATACATACACACTATCCTGCATATAAACACATTAATAAATTAATGAATTTATTAATAAATAACTTTTAAAGGATATTAATTAATTTAAAGGATACTAAGATAGCTATTAATATTATAGTTTTAAGTTTTCTTTACTGACAGATTTTTTAATTGGTATAAAAATCAACACTAAGTATATACAGGTAAATATTTTAATAAAAATAATTCTTACCATCTTCCTAACAATTCTCCCCAAGAATAGAGGATCTTCTCAGGACAGTCTTTTGACACATCACCTGTTCCACTTGAGAGTTCATTATCACTCTCTACAGAAAAAGAAAAAATACACATTATATAAGATATAAGTACTTTCAAATTATAAAACAAAAGGCATAGCTATGTATCTACCAAAAGCAAGCCACTAGTGCCCAGATAAAATTTCCATGGAGGGCAGACCATGTCCCAGATGACCCCTGTCTGTAGCCATAAAGCATGAGTAGGGAGGGCACAGCAGTCCTGAGACCACTCCTGAGAATGACCCTAGACATTCAGAGACTGCGTGCCTCTAAGAAGAGCAAGTAACTGGTGGAGAAATGGAAGAAAAAGAGAAACAGAAGGATGTGGGCACAATGAAGAGAGGCAGAACTCGATACTCAAGGGTAGTGATGTGAGTAGCCAGTGATGCCACTTGCAACCATGGTCTGGGTCGATGGCCCATAATAGCAGGGTTCTGTTACCATCAAAGGCCAGGAGGATGTCCTTGGTCTGGGTTGCCACCCAGGGGCATATTAATGTCTGAGAACTGGCTCAACCCTCACCAGGGCTCAGCTGGCCCTGGGGCCATGAGAGTAGGAGCACTGTCTCTGCCCCTCACCTGTTGCAGCACCAGTAGAGCAGGCCCTGTACCCTACCTGGGCAGCACAGTAAAACTGACCCTGATGGTGTGAGAGTGTGAGAGCTAGCCCCTCAACTCATCTGTCATGCAGCAGCATGGGCAAGTGAGAGATGCCCTACCCAACAGGTAGGCGAGCTGTCTCTGCCCCTTACCTACTGTAGTACTCAGAAGACCAGGCTCCTTGAACCTTGCCTGGGCAAGCACAGTAGAGCTGACTCTGGCAGGTGAGCTGGTCCTAAGGGGGCCTCTTGTCTGCTGGGCAGTAAAAAGGATACAACTGGCCCTAGCTGCTGGGTTGTGGGGGTGAAAGTGGGGGGTGCTGCTGATCAGCTAACCCTGCGGGCATGAGACCAGGAGAGCTGGTATATATTTTAACATATATGGCAATAGAGACTGTTTAAAATATAAGAATCCCTCTCATATCATTATCCATACTTTTACAAAACCTTTTATTGATTCTTTGTGAATTTCACACCATGCACCCCAATCCCAATCACCTCTACATTCCTTTGTATTTGCCCCCACTCTTGTAACCTCTCACAATTTCCCTTGAAAAATATAAGGACCGAAGGCCACAAAACACACAGCAAACATGCCAGCAAGTGAAAGAACATGACAGAAAAGAATAGAGACCCTTATCCCATCTATACAGCCGAAAGAGTTTTGACTTTCTCTTGAAACACGGACTAGGGGTTCTTAGGGGTTATCTCCATACTGTACTAACTGTTCCCTCTCTTTAGGTTCAATTCACTATAGATAAGTGGATAATTAATTAATTATGAATAATTAATTACAGAATAAGTGGCAGTGAGTTAAAAGTTAAATATTTGAAAGAAAAAAAAAGAATTTCCAAGTCGGCTCTTAGTTTACTTTTCTGTTGCTGTGATAAACACTATGTATGATCAAATGCAAGCTGGGAAGAAAAGGGCGTACTTCATCCTATACTTCCATATCATAATCATTTAATCATCTCTATCATTTAAAGAGTTTGCCCACTTTGCAAATGACAAAACTGTAGCACAGAAGGGTTAAGTAATTTGCTCAAGTCATTTGTTAAGTCATTGTATCCTGCAAATGACTGACAGAAAGATAAGAGTTCAACCTTAGCTGAAATACGGGATTAAATATTCCTTCTCCTTACAGTTTTCCATAATATGTTTTATAGAAGAGGTTGTACTTGGCATTTAGAAGATACCAGTATATATGTCAAATGACAATTTCTATTAAAAGCTAGCAGCCAGAGCCAAAACTAAAAAAGCAAAGCCATTTAAAGCAACATGCCCATCAAACACTAATATCTGGGCCACAGATCAAAATGACAGGATCCAAAAAGTGTAATTTCCCTTGTTGTCCAAGAACAATGAAATTAATAATTAAGTAACCCCAAAATGTACCAGACCTATCTTCTTGGCCAAAAAATCTACAACCATGACTTTATAAATACTTACTGATTAACCCGCTGGGAAAGAAGGAAGTGAAGCAAAGGGAGATAAGCTACTATAAGGTTAAGGCAAAACTCCTAGATAAATAAAAGACAAACACAGAGAAAGAAGAATGAAAAACATAAAGGACCAAAGGCCACAAAACACACAGCAAACATGCCAGCAAGTGAAAGAACATGACAGAAAAGAATAGAGACCCTTATCCCATCTATACAGCCGAAAGAGTTTTGACTTTCTCTTGAAACACGGACTAGGGGTTCTTAGGGGTTATCTCCATACTGTACTAACTGTTCCCTCTTTTTAGGTTCAATTCACTATAGATAAGTGGATACAAATATTATAAATAATAACACTATGTAAATCTCTAAACTCTCTTCCATGAATAAAAAATGGATGAAAAGTCAATACAACTAGAAAAAAACAAGTACCTTTAAAAAATTACCTTGAAAAACGTCAGTATCCCTTAAAAGTGTGACCCCTGGTAGACTGAGCATACTACAGTAGATGATCCCAAACTCAGAAAGATTTGAGTAGAACAGATTAAACTTGATGGCTTATTTTTAAAAGAAAGAACAAAAATTGCAGGAAAGAAGAAAGTTAGTGGTGGATCTAGAAGTTAGAGAAATAAGAATGAATGTGAACATAGTTCAAATATATTTGATCCAGGAACTTCATTTCTAGAGTCTTAGTATTTATCAATAAACTATTTTAATTATACTAATTAAATTAATTTTAACAAATTATACATTTTTAATCAGTGGCCTTGAATAAATATACAAACCTCTGTAAAGGATATAGTAAAGAAAACTATATTTAATATATCATGATGATGTGTGGAACCTAAAAACAAGCTTTCTGGAGGAAATCAGTTTCATAACTTAGTAGCTGTGGTCATGGTCAAGTATCACTTAATCCCTCTGTGGATCCCCTATTCTGGTGTGTCCGAAGACAGCGACAGTGTACTCATAAATTAAATAAATAAATAAGTCTTAAAAAAAAGAAATAAACATTAAAAAAAAAGTTCAGGGTTTTAACATTGATAAATAGAGTTCTGCTAAGCTGGTAAAACACCAATTGCTATTATCAGTCACAAACACAATATTTTAATTTTCTTCTAAATATAGACTTAAAGGTACTTCTCATTGGGCTAAAAATATCTGTGCCCAATCTGCATATCTGGCTCTCTGGGGGAAAAATGTGCATGCTTTTTAATCCAAAGCCATTGCTTTTGCTATATGACTCAAAAGCACGAGTCTACTCCAGCTGGTTTCTAGACACCCATCATTTATTTTATACATACATACATACATACATACATACATACATACATATATATTGTCATTGTCTTCAGACACACCAGAAGAGGGCATCATATTTCATTACAGATGATTGTGAGCTACCATGTGGTTGCTAGGAATTGAACTCAGGTCCTCTGGAAGAGCAGTCAGTGCTCTTAACCACTGAGCCATCTCTCCAGCCCCTGCTTTTTCTAAAATGTGAATTTTAGCATAATTGCAGTATCAATATATCTAAAGCCTTTATCTCTTTTGTAAACTAAAAAATTATGTAAGCTTCAGGAAGTCATGGGAGTCTTAAGACTCAGATGTACCTACCTCTCCTAGGACAAGAGACTCCAGATAAGTACAGCCTAAGTTTCCCCATTTGCCTATTCCTGAGTGTGGGACCTCTTTCCTGGTCTTGGGACTCCTCGTCTTTCTTAATTACTAAGACTATGGGTCTCAAAATTCCAAATGTAAGATCTTCCTTTAAGTTCCTTAACTTTAACTTCTTTACCTAGTCTATATCTGTCTCAGCAGATTTCCACTTGGCTGACAGATACCACCCAAGAATTGTGGACTACAAATGACTGCAAGCCCTGGATGTGCTGAGGCTGATGTGGACCAGTCCAGCAGGCGTGATGGCTCCCTGTCTCTTCAGCTGGGTCAGCGAACCAGATGCTTCTGGTGAATGCCCCATTGCCTGAATTCCCTCCTAACCTTGACTAACATTCTAGTTTTCCTGGGTTCTGACAACAATGTCCTAGTTTCAGCAGAAAGTAGTTAACAGAAGAGAGTTCATCACTCAATATTCTAGAGAATGCTAGATCAAAAGGAAACTCCCTGACAAAAAATAGCTACCTAGTGTGCCTATTGATATACCAAGAAAGGTATCTATTAAAATCAAATTGACTCAGATTTATTAATAGGTAGATTCATTAGCTGAAATACTTCTTCAATATGATAGGTCACGCAACCTGCTTTATGCGGAAGAAGGATGTATTGTATGGCTTTAAAAGAAAATCGTTGTTTCTATACAAACCACTCAGGAATCATTAGAGATTATCTAGCTATACTCAAGAAACACTGCAAAAAGGGAACCAGAGATAAAATAAATAACTAGTACCCATTTTCATTTCCAGGCTTCTCCTAGATAGTAAGTAACTCTGATGTCAGTCATCACAGGGCCTTTGATCCTCCTGATTCTGTTAATTACTGTTGGCTCTTGCATCATCAATGCCTTAACTAGATGATAATCTGATAAACTAGATAGGAAATCTGGGTACAGTTAAGCTGATGGTTATTAGATCCCAGTATAAACAAGTACCCATCAGTCAAAGATTCGACTCAGGATACAACTCAAGATAATATGAGACCAAACCAGTAAAAATATACCTTATAAGTTAAGGGTTCTGTTTGCAGTTAAGTTCCTATTTGTTCTATGATGGGTTAACCTAAGCTGTACCAGATGTGCTTTATCACATGTGGGTAGCAGGGGAGGGAGGGTTAAGTGGGCAGGAAATACATCAAGATGTACACTTGCCCTGACTGAATGAAGGCAGGAAGCCCGGCAGGATATATGCTTACCCCAATTGAACCTGATGGCAAATACGGTTTTGTCTTTTCAAGCCCCTGTACCAGCAAGAGTCCATCACTTGGCCAGTATTTAATAAGGCTTGCTTCAAATTTGGCTTTAAATTGTGATGGTAGTGGTGGTCTTATTCTCAAGCAGTAGAATTACTACTATATGTGTGGGTTTTCTTTTTTTACATATAGTCCCAACTTCTTTTTTTTTAATTTTTATTGGATGTTTTATTTACATTTCCTGTTGTCCCCTTACCCCATCCCCCACCCACCCAGGAACCCCCAATCCCCTCACCTCTCCTCCTTCTTCTCTGTGGATGTAACCTCTATCTACCCCCCCCACTCCCACCTCCCCACCCTCAAAATTCCCACCCCCTGGGGCATCCAGCCTTCATGAGGTCAAGGTTCTCTTCTTCCACCTATGCCCAGCAGGGCCCTCCACTCTTACATATTCAACTGAAGCACTGGATCCCTCCCTAAGTGCTCCCAGGTTGGTGGTTTAGACCCTGGGAGCTGTGGTTGGTTGGTATTGTTGCTCTCCTCATGGTGCTGCAAATCCTTTCAGCTCTCCTTCAGTCTTCACTCTAACTCCTCTATTGAGAACCCCATGATCAGTTCAATGGCTAGTTGTGAGCATCTGCCTCTGAGTATGTCAGACTCTTGAAGACCTCTGAGGAGATATCCATATCAGGCTCTTATCAGCATGCACTTCCTGACTTCCACATCAGCATCTACCTTTGGTGATTGCACATGGGATAGATACTCAGGTGGAGTGGTCTTGAGACAGCCCCTCCTTCAGTTTCTGTCCCTCACTTTGTCTCCATATTTGCTCCCTTGAGTATTTTGTTGCTCCTTCTTGTTGGTGGCACTGCAAGATGGTGCAACCACTTTGGAAATCAGTCTGGCGGTTCCTCAGAAAATTGGACATAGCATTACCTGAGGATCCAGCTATACCACTCCTAGGCATATACCCAGAATATGCTCGAACATATAACAAGGACATATGCTCAACTATGTTCATAGCAGCCTTGTTTATAATAGCCAGGAGCTGGAAAGAACCCAGATGTCCTTCAACTGAGGAATGGATTCAAAAAATTTGGTATATTTACACAATGGAGTATTACTCAGCTATTAAAAACAATGAATTTGAGAGGTTCCTAGGTAAATGGATGGAACTAGAAATTATCATCCTGAGTGAGGTAAGCCAATCACAAAAGAACACACATGGTATTCACTCACTGATTATTGGATATTAGCCCAGAACCATGAAATGCCCAAGATGCAACTCACAGGCCACATGAAGCCCATAAAGAAGGAAGACCAAGTGGGGGTGCTTCGGTCCTTCTTAGAAGGAGCAACAAAATATATGTGTGGTTTAATGAGCCTACGAATATTTTTAAGATGGGATTAAATGAATTTGAAAACACTCTCAAAGTCCTCTGCAGTTAAGAGTTTTCTGAGAGCCTGATATGGATGTCTCCTCAGAGGTCTTCAAGAGTCTGACATATTCAGAGGCAGATGCTCACAACTAGCCATTGAAGTGATCATGGGGTTCTCAATGGAGGAGTTAGAGTGAAGACTGAAGGAGCTGAAAGGATTTGTGGCCCCATGAGGAGAGCAACAATACCAACCAACCACAGCTCCCAGGGTCTAAACCACCAGCCTGGGAGCACTTAGGGAGGGATCCAGGGCCTTAGCTGAATATATAAGAGTGGAGGGCCCTGCTGGGCACAGGTGGAAGATGAGATCCTTGACCTCATGAAGGCTGGATGCCCCAGGGGGTGGGAGTTTTGAGGGTGGGGAGGTGGGAGTGGGGGGGTAGATAGAGGTTACATCCACAAAGAAGAAGGAGGAGGTGTGAGGGGATTGGGGGTTCCTGGGTGGGTGGGGGATGGGGTAAGGGGACAACATATGAAATGTAAATAAAACATCCAATAAAAAAATTAAAAAAAAAAAAAAAAAAAAAAGAGTTTTCTGAGAGGACATGTTGAATTTAAGGAGTAGGATGCAACATGCTTAACTTCACAATTTCCTGTAAATACATTTCAGTTTCTTTGCAGTGTGTCTGTCTACTTCAAAGGAGCAGAGTAAATTAGTGTACTCCAAGGAGCTTCAGACCCCTGCAACCAGAAGAACTACTTTCTCAAATACCTAAAATGGAAACAATGTCCCAATCTCAAAACATAGAAAAACAATTAAGAGAAAATGTTTACAAAGTACTAAACACAGAGCTGATACACCACAGTACTGAAGTTGCCCATTTTCATAATTGTTGCAACTGAATCTCTAGTTTTCTGCCTATTATTTCAAAGTAACTGGGAAAACACTGAAAGTTTCTTCTCACTCTTACTGTTCATGCAAGTGCAGGAGCCACTTTTGCTGTACCAAGACAAGAAGAAACAATAGATCAAGTTAAATTTTTAGATCAAACACAATAAATAGTATGATTCTTCAATTGAGCTAATTAAGAGTCCTCATCTAACTATGGCCACTCCCTGCTTTGGTGAAAGAAAGAAAGAAAGAAAGAAAGAAAGAAAGAAAGAAAGAAAGAAAGAAAGAAAGAAAGAAAGAAAGAAAGAAAGAAAGAAAGAAAGAAAGAAAGAGAAAGAAAGAAAGAATGAATAAAAGAAAGAAAGAGAAACAAACAAACAAACAAACAAACTATTCCTGGCAGCAAGGAATTTTCTACTCATGACAGGAAACTTTCAGAACTAAATGTTATAAAAAGAACATTTACACAAATATATATTATATATACAAGTATATATATATATATATATATATATATATAATTTTTAATTGGAGATAAATTATATTAGGATCAAAGGAGTATAAAATGTCACATTTTCTTTGCTTTGTCTTATATTGAAGTCTCTCATGATATAGCCCACACTAATCTTTGAACTAATAACCATCCTGGTTCAGCCTCCCAAGTTCTTGGATTATAGGTCTATTATTAACCAAATAACATAAGCTTATGAATTAAAGAAATGACATAAGAAGAAAATAGTAATAACGTGACAACTGTAAGTTTTCAGAGATCTTTTAATTATTTTACTTGAGTAAATAACATATAACTAATATATATTTTTTTCTTCTAACTACTTAATCAGAAGTTAGCCAAGAACAAAGAACCACAAAGAACACAAAGAACCACAGCAGCCAATAGACCTTCCCTAAATGACAATAATATAATATTTGCTTAATATTTGTATATTAAGCAAATTCTCTTTAATCATAAATCTAGCATGTAAATTTTAAGTCATTTTTAAAATTCAAAAATATCTATTTGAGTTTATTATCCATGCCTATTTTTCACAATAAGTTGAAGGGTAAAGAAAGGGTACTCCTGGAAGAGTAACAGAAAGAACATATATAAATAACTGTAAGAAAAGATTATTTTTAGGCATATCATTCAAGGATAGATTTCTTTAATGTAGCCAATTAATTAGAAAAAAAGAAGCTGGAGGTAATAAGAAGCAAAATAATGTCAGAGCAGAAAGCAGCAGCTCAAATTTAACCACTAGCATCTACAGGGTAAGAGGCATACGTTTTCTAAAATAGAGATCACGCTCTTCAGTCAAGCATGGAACTCTGTAAGAGAAAACATGCTCAAAGCAGTAGGAAAAGTAGTACCTATGTAACAAGTTAAGGCAGCCATATCAAGTCAGGCCATCAAGAGTATAACAAGATCAGGCTAGAATCTGTTCAAATCTTTATATAATTCTGTTCCAACATACACACCGTTAAACAGAAATCATACTGAGTTCCTGACGGAGCAAATTAGATAATTAAAATGATAAAGACAAAAACAAAGTAATTGCCTACCTTCATCTATATGTACTTATACAAGAAGGGAAAAGTGATCAAAAAGGAGAAAGAAAGATACATATATATATATATATATATATATATATATATATATATGTATGTATGTATGTATATGTATGTATATGTATGTATGTGTATATATATATATAAATGTTCCCAGAGTATCGGGCAGGCTGCTGGCTGGGGTGAAGGTGGGGAAGTAGGGGACATATCAGTAAGTCATACTCAGATCTGAACCTTGTGACAAGGTGTGGCAAGATATACACCCACTGGTGCAATACTAACACATACATTATGTGGATAACCAACCTATTTCTGCTTGTATTTAAGATCTCCTCTAAAGGCGGAAACTTATTCTTCATACTGTAAATGTGGTCAAGAAACGGGGAGCTCACATTCTCAAGGGGTGAACCTATTATTTTTCTGCCAAATGGACAAAGTATCATAATGACCTCTAAATTCATAGCTTTCTACCTACAGATAAGTGCACATCTCATATTTCATCATAGATTCATTGTGCAGTAGACAGTGGTTAACACAGAAATTCATATAGAGTAACTGTAGTGGTGTTCAGTGATAAATGGGACCTCTATGTCACACCGCTCCCAATGCTCAGGGACCATCATGAAAGTAGTAGAAAGACTTTTTAAGAACCAGAAGCTGAAAAAAAATTGAAATGAAGCAGAATCCTCTGGACATGGCAGGAAGACTGTACCCATAAACTCAAAGCAGCTGTGGGTGACTACACAAGACATACACAGTGTCAGGCTCGACAGCATTCTAGCATGGATGATGAAGGGGTTCACAAGCCTCCTCCTAACTGAGGCGCTATGGACAGTCTATGGCTCATGTGGGAGGGAAGATTAGTTTTCTTTAATGGTGTGTCCCCTGACAGGTCTACTATACTCCAGTGGATGGCCCATACCCAGAATTATACTGGAAGCACAGACTGAGACTCTAGAGCTTATTGAAATTAAAAAAAGGAAAGCACATGACACTGGGGACTAGGGAGGTGAGGGCGGATCTGAGAAAAGTAGGGGAAAAAGGAGGAGTAGATATGATCCAAATATTTTCTATGAAATTCTTAAAGAATTAATAAAAATATTTGCTAAAGTTTTATGAGACAGGAGGGAAGAGTGTGTCAAGTGTGAAGGAAATGAGCTCTACTTACACAGAGAACCCTAGGTGTGCAACACAATGCTAGGCAACAGAAACAGATCTGAGCACTCAGTAATGTAAAATACCTATTATAATGAAGACTGTAATAGTCAAAGAGTTCAATAAACACTACAACTATGAAAGTAGTAGAAAACTGATTTTGTGAGTGAAATTGAGGATTTGAGCCGAATGGGGAGGATTTAACTGAGGGGGTTAAGGTTAACAATGCAGGAGAAGAAAGGAAGAATAAACAACAGTAAAGAGATTTGTAAAGGCCACAAAGAAACATATTACCTTATGTTTACTTAAATATATATAGTGCATATATGTATACATGTGCACATATAATTTGAATGAAATTACATCATTTAGGATAATAACGCTCCCAACAAGAGCTACAGACAATCCAATAGAAACACTAATGCCGCCGGGCGGTGGTGGCGCACGCCTTTAATCCCAGCACTTGGGAGGCAGAGGCAGGTGGATTTCTGAGTTCGAGGCCAGCCTGGTCTACAGAGTGAGTTCCAGGACAGCCAGGGCTACACAGAGAAACCCTGTCTCGAAAAACCAAAAAAAAAAAAAAGAAACACTAATGCCCGGCAAGGGGCATGCCCTTCAAGCTGCTGGTGAGTAGAATTAAAGAGACCCCCAAAATAATATATTTTGGTTGCCTCCCAGAACTTAAAGGTAAGAACCGAATATTGAACACATCATACATTTCAGCCACAGAACTAGGCAGTAACTGAGCTGGAACTAACAAGGAAGTCTCCTCCATGAGAGCATCTGCTCAGGGAGCAGTGGCTGAGCAGTGGCTCCTGAGCAGTGGCTCTCATGGAGGTGCTATGTACCCTGCCAATGTAGAAAGGTTATCAACAGTCCTGCTCAGCTCTATGAACCACAGCAATGACCAACATAGCAGGAGAACCCCAAGGGTGCAACAGTCACATATCTTTAGAGTAACCACTGCTGTCTACTTGAACTCAATAGGAATTAACTTATGTCTGTTATCATAAATCTAGCCAGCTACCCATTCCTGCTAAGATCACAGACCCTAGAGGAGAATTTACTATTGTCACTTACCTAACCCAATATAATTCTTAACTGCATTTTAAATACTTATACCCACAGTGAGAGTAGTTCTTAACTCTAACAGAAGAAGCTTCTTGTAGCAAACAGAAACATTACAGAAAACAACTGACAATTGAGTATCCAATCCCAAATGATATATCTACAACACAACCCTGATGCCTAAGGCTCAATGAATATCATATAAGAGAGGGCAGAAAAACCATAAGTGCCAGAGGACTATGGCGTCCATGGGTAGTTTGCTATATATGCCAGGAAAATTGCACCCGTGAAATCTCAACAATACAGCTACTTAACAAAAACTTCACAATGATAATAGTTGGCCAATGTGAATAGGGGAAAATCTCCCAAGACTCTACCCCTACATGAAGAGGTATAGACAATTAATAGTTTCTCAGAAAGGGATAAGCCCTAACCCTTGACAGATTATGTGGTTCCCAAGAGGTCAGCTCTAAACAATACGTATATGAGCAACACGAAATAGACTCAGCAAAGTACATGTATGCATTGTATGTGTATGCACTGTATGTGTAAGACGAGTTCATGAATTAGAAAGCAGAAGAGGGACATGGAGGTAGGTGCAGGGGGAAGAGTGAGATCGGAAATGATCCAATAGAATACTCATGTATGAAAATGAAAAGAAAAGAAAAGATAAAATAAGATACCAAGATTTGAGCTGAAAAAAAATTGAATCAAAAATATATTTGAGGAGAAAAGTACCATCTTGAAATCACATAAAACAACACTTAGTTCACTGTATAATGGTCTGCAAATCTGCCTGCCTTCCTCTGTAGACAAGGTCCCTATCTAAGGGGCTGTCTTCCAGTCCTCAAGGAATTCTTCACTCCATGAAAATATTTGACAACTGGTAAACTCTGAATAATCTCTGATGGGTAAAATAAAAAGATCAACATTCTTAGCTATAACAATTTGTATCAATTGCCTTCTTGATATTTCCATTTGGAAATTCTAATTTAAAAACAAAACTCTCAATTTTCTTCTCATACTGGTATTTTCCCAATTTCCTTCCATTTTCATAAGTTACATATCACATCCCTAACTCAGTTAAATTATCCTCCAGACCTACAGTTAGAGTATTTAAAACCATAAATCTAATCTGTGATTTCCCTAGCTTAAAACTTTTTCATAAGAGTTTGGAAATACAAGTGAACTGAAAACAAAAGCATTCCTTCTTGTTGTGGCCTACAGAATGTCCCGCCCAATGCTGGTGAACACCCACTCGCTCCCTAGGCTGCCCCTACTCTTAAGTAACCCATCTTCCTCTATCATCTTTAAACACATCATGCAGGTTTGCCTTTGAGCCTCTGCACTGTTCTCTCCTGAAATGTTCTCTCACCCTCTTTCTTATGCATGACTTCCTCCTGTCACTCAGATCTCAATTTAAAAGCCACCTCCTCTGAGGAACTTTTTGATGAAAACTCAGGCTAAAATAGATACTGAGACACACTACCAATGAACCGCTTTTAATTGTCTGAATGGAACATTAGTTCTTGGTATTTCTCATCATATCATCATACTCCCACTGAAAAAGCAGAATTATTTGAGTCAGGAGATTCAAGATCATTCCCAGAGTTCAGAGTTGCAGAGTCCTTTCTGCAAGGACTCACAGGATTCTGAACAGTCAAGCACACAGCTAAGATTTATTACAGCAAAAGGATACAAAGCAAAACCACCACCGCACTAGGTAGAAGTGAGGTTATGGAGGAAAAAAGAACTCACACATGCATCTAGAAGTCCACTCTCAGACACACAGAACAAAATTATCCAACAATGAATCACTACCATGTACAGTGTGTTGTCTACTAGTAAAGTTCATGATAAATCCAGATCTATAGTATTTTAAAGATTGATTTTAGTACTCATTTTTTGCATTTGTATGTGTATTTATCTGCTCATGTATGAGGATATTTAAAGAAGTAAGAAGAGAATGTCAGATCCCCTAGAGATGGAGGTGGTTATGAGATGCCTGGTGTGAGTACTAAGAACTGAACTTTAGAAGTTCTGTTTCTTTCCAAGAACAGCAAACACTTTTTTAATTAAAAAAAATTCATACAATATGATACTTTCCCATGCCCCAACTACTCTTAGATTCTTTCTACCTCGCTATCCACTGAATTTTATGTTTTCTTTCATATACACTTTTCAAAACAAAACAAAAACAAAAAAGACACACAAAAAAAACCACAAAATGAAAATCAAAACAAACAAGCAAAAGACAAAATAAAACAAAATGACCAAGCAAAGCAAAATGAAACGAAAAGCCCACAAAAATACCACTGAGTCCATTTTGTGCTGGCTAACTACTCCTGGGCATGAGGAATGTCCTGGAGTGGGGTTGGTATGCCCAGAGACATTCCATTGGAAAAACTGATTTTCCCTTTGCCAGCAGGTTCTCAAGTGCAGATAGCTCTTGGTTGGGGGGGTGAGGGGCCTCCATGTGCACTATCCCTCTCAGTACTCACAACCAAGAGCAAAAGAAGAACAGCAAGCCTCTTAACTGATGAGTCATCTCTCCAGCTCCAGTGTCTAGTTTCTACTATGGCTGTTCAGAAGAATGTCTCTGCCCAACACGTGCCAACATTCCACAGTCAGGGGAAGAAAGATGTTTGGTATAAACTGTACTGTTAGCTCAAACATTTCAAGTTCAGAGAATCTACACTTACTCAGTGAACCTTAGCACTTACAAAATAATGAAAATCCTCTCAAAAATCTAGATTCTCTGAAACTAGTCAAAGGACACTTTCACAAGCAGGCATCTCCAAACCAGCAGTCTGAAGCCTGCTCTATTAGCTCCTTTATAAACACGTGCTCATTACTGCAGCACCTATACTATTAGCAGACCGACAAAGCCAAAGACATTTTGTTGTTTCCTAAATCTAACTTTCACAAATATTTGTATTCATTAAGCAAACATCTACTTAACACTTACCACGAATCAGCAATGAAAACTGAATAAAATACCATCTGCCCCTTAGGAACTCATACTCTAGAGTGAGAGAGATAAATAAACAAAGGCCGTAATTATAACACGTTCTTTTAAAAAAAACATTACCCTGGTATGTTTTGAAAGATGATTAAAGCAAGATGATGGGAGGTTAACCCTGTCTCCATGTGTAAGGGAAGACTTCCTAGAAAATAGAGGATGAAGAGCTCACTTTAGCTAGAGTTCTCTGAGGAAGTATCTCCAGGACCTTATGCTAAGAGGCAAGAACTCAGAACCATGCAGCTCAGGTGCCTTCACCTTCCAGCTGAGAGTACCACTGACAAAGGAATTAAAGGAAAAGCTCTGAGTTCATAGGATACAGCAGGTACAGTGTGACTTCGTTACGAACTTCAATCTGGCTCCAGCTGACCCTAGTTAACTCTTCACAGGTCATTATAATAAAGTAGTCATGGTCTTGACACCTTCACAATCTCAAGAGTCTCAGTTTCCAGAAGCATATATGGAATAGTTGGATATAACTAAATTCAAGCATTATATATTGCCCATTTAACGGTGAAGAAAACTTCTGCTGGTGGTATTAAAGAGGATACGGGAGAATATAAACTGAGAGACTATTTAGAAAAGTACGGCAAGACTGAAACCACAGAAGTGATGGAAGACAGGCAGAGTGGGAAAAAGAGAGGATTTGCTTTTGTAACTTTTGATGATCATGACACAGTTGATAAAATTGTTATTCAGAAATACCACACTATTAGTGAGCATAATTGTGAAGTGAAAAAGGCCCTTTCTAATCAAGAGATGCAGTCTGCTGGATCACAGAGAGGTCGTGGAGGTGGGGCTGGCAACTTCGTGGGTCATGGAAGAAACTTGGAGGTGATGGAAGGAACTTCAGTCGTGGAGGAAACTTTGGTGGAAGAAGAAGCTATGGTGGTGGAGGCAGTGGCAGCAGAGGTAGTTATGGAGGTGGTGATGGTGGATATAACAGATTTGGAGGTGATGGTGGCAACTATGGTGGTGGTCCTGGTTACAGTAGTAGAGGTTAGGGAGGTGGTGGACAGAGATATGGAAACCAAGGTGGTGGATGTGGTGGTGGAGGAGGATCTGATGGTTACAATGAAGGAGGACATTTTGGTGGAGGTAACTATGGTGGTGGGAACTATAATGACTCTGGAAATTAGAGTGGACAGCAGCAATCAGATTATGGACCCATGAAGAGGGCAGTTTTGGTGGAAGAAGCTCAGTCCATCCCTATGGTGGTGGCTGTGGATCTGGAGGTGGAAGTGGTGGATATGGTAGCAGAAGGTTTTAAAACAAAACAGAAACAGCTACAGTTCTTAGCAGGAGAAAAAGCAAGGAGTTGTCAGGAAAGCTGCTGGTTACTTTGAGGCAGTCATCCCAAATGCATTAGAGGAACCATTGAAATGATCACAGGGTCCCCAATGGAGGAGTTAGAGAGAAGACTGAAGGAGCTGAAGTGGCTTGACAATACCAACCAACCAGAGCTCCCAGGGTCTAAACAGCCAGCCTGGGAACACAAATGGAGGGACCCGTGGCTCCAGCTGTATATGAGGGGAGGATGGCCTTGTCGGGCATCAGTGGGAAAGGGGGGCCTTGGTCCCGTGAAGGCCGGATGCCTCAGTGTGGGGGAATTCAAGGGTGGGGAGGTGGAAGTGGGTGGATGGGTGGGGGTACACCCTCATAAAAGTAGGAAGAGAGGGGATGGGATAAGGGGTTTCTGGGGGGAATGGAGAATAAGGATAACATCTGAAATGAAAATAAATTATCCAATAATAATAATAACAACAACAACAGATAATGGTGTAGCAGTATATTTCCCACTATATTAAACTAGGTATTTTGGGAGGAGCTAATGTGGGAGGAATAAGGAGAAGGAAGAGGATGAGCTAGGAGGAAAGAGGAGGAGAGAGGGGAGAAAATGTTGGCAGATGTACGTGTGTCTCCAGCAGCCTAAGGCAGCTGTAATATCTAGGTTAGGTATCGGGTAACACCTCTAATTGTGTGGGCTTCTTGTTATTTGACCATTACCAAATATATAAAGCTATTGGATAATCTTTAAACATTAGAGTTTCTTTTCTACCAGGTACCACGTAGATGGCAGGCTGGTCTGGGCTCAGCCCAACCTTATGGAGACAGCGTGGAAGATTGGCGAAGCCATTTTCCACGCTGATGTCTCATGGGTGTCAGGGCCTATGTTCTGGCCTGCCTGAGCCAGCACAGCACAACAGCAGCAGCAGCAAGAACACTGGCTTCAGGCCTTGCCTAGTGGGGAAAATGGCAGCTCCATAACACAAAACAGATCGGGTGCCGCCACCGTTTTAATTATTATAAGGAACAAATGGAACTGGCTATTGCAGTCGAGCATTTGAGACTTTTTCTCAACAATTTAATATTACCCATATTACTGGGATTCCTTATAATCCTCAAGGACAAGGGTCTGTGGAAGGGGCCTATGGAACTTTAAAACATATCTTAATAAAATAAAAAATGGAGAGGTATATCCCTGTATACCACAAATTTATTTAAATCATGTTCTTTTTATTTTAATTTTTTAAAAAATTTGGATGACAAGGAACTTTCTGCTGAGTGTCTATGGCACTCTACAACTAGGCATACTTATGCCTAGGTGAAAGGGAAGGATCCACTTACTGGCATATGGCATGATACCAATCAGGTATTTAATATGAGGAAGATGGCATGTTTTGTTTTGTTTTGTTTTGTTTTGTTTTGTTTTGTTTTTTTTCTGCAGGATGATGAAGGAGCATGGTGGCTGCCAGAGTGAAGGGTGAGACATGCTGATGCCAGGACAAAGAATGATGCTGACCTATGAGCTTGCTGAGTGTCCTGACAATGGTGACTGGGAAGTTGTATTGAACATATGTTCCTGACCCACCTTTGCTTTCCTATATCCCAGAAGTGACAAGCTGCCTTGCCTCAAGTTTTTAGACCTTGTAGAACAGAGAATCAAAAAAATAAGTTATAATGACTCATATTTTTCTTAAATGTGACCAGTTATTCGGACTCAATCATGAACTGGTCTAGAAATCAATCCAATATTGGAAATAAGTCTTCATTTGGAAGGCTGGATCTGGACATTTTCAGAGACATATATGGAAATTATCTGCAGTTCTCTATGATGTAATGTTATCAAGAGATAAAGTTGGGACAGAATCTGGATTTCAAACAAGTGTTAGTACATGTGTTAAGGCTCTTTAAATTGTCAAGTTAAAATTACTTTTGTTTCTTCTACAGTATTTAATGCAAGTTGCATTGATTGTACACTTTCTAATTGTGTTAGTGTGTTGAAACCTAGCATGTCTGTTACAGAGGTCTATCAACCAGCTTTTGTTTTATTGCCTGGAATATTACAGGACCTTGGTATTCGTAAAAAAGCTTGCAAGTACTGGAAGAAGTGAGTCAGGCTTTAAGCAGAAGCAAGAGGGCAGTGGGCTTGATTATTGCTGGTATAATAGCTTTAATTACATTAATTGTTAGCATCACTGCACCTGCAATTGCTTTGACACAAGAAATTAAGACAGCTACTTTTGTTAATCATTTAGCAAAAAAATGTTACTAATATGTTGAGTATATAAGAGGATTTAGATAGGTGTTTAGAACAACAGATTGATGCTCTTTATCCTATTCAAATTATTGGAAGGAGGTTCGGAGTTTAAGAGTAAGGAGCCATGTTGAGTGTCATGCCAAATACCATTGGATGCATGCTACTTCTAAAATTCACAATGATAGTCATTATAATTAGGAAAAAATTTAAAGACACTAGCAGTGTATTTGGCATAATTCCAACACCTCTATGGATGTTTTTTTGAACTTTGCATAGTGAGATTAAAGAATGCTGCTCTACTGAGCTTTGATGCTGCAGATAATGCTGATAAAATTACCCATAGCCTGAGGTCAGTATTTCTATTTTGGTCAAGCTTCAAGAATGGCATATATAGCTTGATCATACTAGCCCTTTTTGTCCTAGGAATACTTTTCCTCCTGTCCAACTCATGAAAGCTTGTCTTTAACAACATCAACATGTTGGCAGCCAAATACATGACTTGAAACTGAAAATGGACCCTGAGACAGAGTTATTAATTTAACAGGCTGACAAGCAAAGGACGGGTAAGATTCTGCAGACTCTTACCAACCTAAGACAGAAATGCATTGCTTTTGATAATGCATATTCCACAACTTGTAAGGAAGGCATTCTTGTCAGAACAACCTAAGACAGGCTCAGTCTTGTTTATGAAATAAAAAAGGGGGAGAGGTGGAAAGCTTTTGAGGCTGTTTGGCAAGAATCTGACATGGGCCAAGTACAAGGAAATGGGCTGCTTGGCAGAAATATGACATTGGCCAAGGACAAAGAAGTAGGCTTCAGACATGAAAATGACTTTGGGCTAGGACAGGGAAGTAGGCTCAGATATTTTGGTCATCCTGATAAGCCCTAAGAAACAGTGATCACAGGAGTGATCACAGAACTTTGTTTATTGCCTTACTTGTTCTTTGACTATTTGCATCTATTGTATTGCTAGATCCTCAACCTAAAACAGACCTTAATACTTGCATGTAATTAAAATGGTATAAAAGCAAAAAGGAGAAGGGAGGATGGGATAGAGGGTTTAGGGGGGTGATATTTGACATGTAAATAAGTAAAGTATCCAAAAAAATAAAAATTAAAAAATAAAGTGAAAATGCTCTCTTCAGTATTTTCTTTAAGCACTTACTTCCCCAAGCCTACAGACAGACATATACTTGGGACTCAGTTACTATCAGCAATTTCTGCCTCCAACTCAAACTCCAACATGAAGTTGATAATGGGTGAAAATTTTGCCTTATCCAGATTTCTCAAAAATGAGACAAGCATATGAAAAAGAAAAATTAAAGCAAGACCTCAGAAAATGTTACAAAATATATGAACAAGCTTCAATATATTTTCCTGGAGGGGAGGAGGATAAAATGCTACTTCATGGTACTATGAGAGACAAATTAATAATTCAAAAAATAAGTATCTCATACATATTTGTCATTATTATTAATAACTAGAAAGTAGATTAACTGCTCTGTGAGTCAGTTAATTTGTTTCCACGGTGGCAAGATGACCCATAGGATATTAAAAGGATTCTACTTCAAGAGAAGGCAATCAGTAGATGGTCAAGGTCATTACCACCACATTTTACTCTGAATCCTAATCACTAGATTGGCAGCAAGAGAGAGTAAGGTAATCATGCAAGCACTCCTAGACACAAGATCACTGAAGAACTAGGCTCTGCAGAACTGTAGACTTACTGCTGCTTATAAAGAGAGCTCACTTTATAAGATGGACCGCACACAGAAAATAATCCCAAGCAAGAAGAGGTGCTCAATGATACTGCTGCTGTTAGCATCAAAGAAAGCAAGATGTAGGGATCACAAAAGTAAGCTGCAAGTTCAACATGCATTTAGTACCAGATGCACCAGACAGCACTGCTGACAAACTACATGATCATTCTCCAGAACAGTTACAGTTGAAGTATGATTAAAATCTCCCTGTTGGGTTATAGTATGAATATATATGCATATGTATGTGTGTACATGTATGTATAGGCATATACATATATGAATGTAATACCTATTAGTGAAAAAAAGAAGCCAGGGATTTGAAGATTGGTGAGAGGGTTTTGAAGGAAGAGAGTGAAGGGAGAAATGTTGTAATTAAATTATAATCTCAAAAATAAATAAATATAGCATCTGTCTGTCAAGCACAAATACATTTTAACTTATGAGACCACACTAAGGCCGGAGCTGAGAGAGCATGAAGCAGGCCTATGTGAGCAATGGTCACAGAGCCAGCAAGACAAGCACTCAAACACTGGGCAGAAGGAAAAACATAGTCCCTTCCCCCCGAAAGAATGGATTATCTCTGGGTTTCCTAGGAGTTTTAATTTGTATACTCATGGTTTGTAACAGTCTGTCTAAGCTGAGAGAGAAACCAACACAGTGTGCTTATCAGAGAAACAACTATGAAGTGGGTGTAAGAGGAGATAGAACTAGTTTCTTACTAATCCCCTTCCCTGGCTTCCTTTAAAAGTAGCCTGAACGTAGACCTATAAAACAAATCATGTTTAACTCAAGTATAGTTACAGTTCAATACTACATTTCTGACAGATCAGGTCTTAAGAGACTTAACACTTACAAAGAATACCTATGAAATTGATTTACTAGCTCAAAAAAAATATATATCACTCTGACTAGCAGTAAGAGAAATATAAATAAAATGAGATGCTGGAGAGATGTGTCAGTGGTTAAGAGCACTGACTCCTCTTCCAGAGAACCTGAGTTCAATTCCCAGCAACCAGATGGCAGCTCAAAACTGTCTACAAATAGACATACATGCAAGCAAAAAGCCAATGTACATCAAATAAACATTATTTACAAAAGATATTCCATATACTATAAACCAATGCACTAAAAGTGGAAAGGATTGATAGAATCTACTATGAAGTTATGAAAGAAAAGTTGTTTATATATTTACTGGAAAAAGCATAAGTTTGCAGTCTCTTAGGAGATAAATTTGGTATTGCCTATCAAAAGCCAGGTAGGCCCCTGGATATAAAGAAGGCTATTTTTGAAAAATATTTATACTTTTGTAATAGCAAAAAAGAAAAAACTGTACACTGTTTATAGAACCCTGAAAAGATAATTAAAGAAATAATTTATGCTATATCCATGTCACAGAATACTATACAATTAAAGGATATGATAGTTGGCTATATGAGACTATCTCAAATAAACGATAGATAGATAGATAGATAGATAGATAGATAGATAGATAGATAGGAAACAAATGGAATTTACTATTAACTTAAAACTTTAACAATCCCATTACAAATGTCCTAGACATTTTATTTAACAAATGTTTCATTTCAGTTCAAAATTCAAGGATTTTTTTTCTTACTAAATGGTAATTTTTATTTGTTCCATCATGAAGATTCTTTTCTGATGTTTTTAATTTGAATAGAATTATATAACTTCCTCCTTCCCTCCTGAAGTCCCTCCTAGTTAGTATCCCTTGACCTCCCCTGCTCCCCTTCTCAAGAAGAGAGTCTCTTTGTTTTTTTATTATAGTTGTTACAGACACATGCACACACACACACACACACGCATGCACAAATATATATAAATAGAATCTGCTCAATATGTTTTTGATGTTTGTGTGTGTGTGGTTTCAAGGCTGAACACTCTGCATTGTAAAACCAATAGCAGACCCTGGAAGACACTACTTTTTCTTCTCCCAGCAGTAGATAGTTACCATAGTGCTTTGTGTAGGAGTGGACCCACAAAATCTTCCCCTTTCAACATTATTATTCCCATTGATGTTGCTATTCAAGAATTTCTAATAAAGACTCTATATAGGATGTTCTCTGACTGATGTTATAAGAAATACAAGTATGTGATCATTTTTTTCTCTGTCCAAACTTAAAGCAACAGCTCGGCTGCCACAGATAAAAATGTGCATACCAAAAATATATTAAATTTGACTTCTCTCTTGTATCTCATAGTTTCATCAGTCTTATCTCTATCATTTCCTATAAAAGTTATTGAAGGTACTAATATGGTAATGTATGTGTTATATAATATATAATGTCTAAGACAAATTTGATTGTGTTCCCACTTTTAAAATGTGCACAAACATCATAAACACATGCCATATATACATGTGCAACTATATGCAAATTATAGAACATAAAATTTACACCAGTTAACACAAAATGAAATGGAGGCAGACACTAAGAAAAATCAAATAATCGTAAGTTAAATAATAGAATAAGGACATTTAAAATTAATGTATAGGCTGGCAATATGCATCAACACGTAAAAATGATTGCAACACAAAGCTGATGAACTCAGATCTTTCAGCCCCACAGTGCAAGGAGAGAACTCTACAAAGTCTCTCTCAACACAACACACAAATACAGCCTATACACATATACATACTTTTCTGTATGAGAGAGAGAGAGAGAGAGAGAGAGAGAGAGAGAGAGAGAGAGAGAGAGAGAGAGAGAGAGAGAGAGAGAGAGAGAGAGAGAGA
>NW_021604588.1:6104593-6122377 GCF_004785775.1 Grammomys surdaster
AACTTAAAAATTCACTTCTTAAATTCTCTTCGAAATATATGCAATGCATTTACATTTTAAAAGATTTTTGAAAAGACTGGCGAACAGCTCAACAGTTATGAGCAATGGCTGCTCTTCCACAGGATGTGAGTTGGGTTGCCAGCACATACATGATGGCTCAATGAATTCCAGGGGATTCAATGCCCTTTTTTGTTCTTTGTAGGCATCAGGCATCCACATTATGTGTAAACTTACATGCAGATAAAAAAGAAAAATGTACATAAATAATTTTTAAATTGAAAATTAAATGAAAAACGTGAAGGCAGAATATTGCAAGCTATAGGCTCATGAAATAAATTATTCAATGGGATTCAATATACACAGGAATTAAAGCCAACCATAGACAAGTAGTGTGAGGAAGGAGGAGAGCGAAGGAGGGAAGAGGAGAAGGGGAGAATAGGGAGGGAACAGGTGGAGGGAGAAGGAGAGACAAATAACTCTAAGGTTATTTGATAAAGCCTAAAGGAATCATGTCATCTTACTAATTTAACTATTGATTTGGGGGACAAGAGGTAGCCAGAAGATGTCTAACCCCCTGGAGCTCGAGTTACACACGGCTGTGAACCCTCGCGTGAGTGAGTGCTGGGAGCTGAGCTCAGCTCCTCTGGAAGAACAATGAGCTCTCTCGAGTGCGGAGTGCGGAGCCATCTCAGTCTTGGAAACACATTATTTTATGTTTGTCTAACATTATGTGTCAGAAAGTATTTTATTTAAGTAGATATACAAATTATGCCTTAAAATAGAGTAAGGTTGGACTGTAACAACTTATATTCCATAATTTAGCACTGCTATTTTTATTTGAAACATTTAAAACTAAAAAGCACAGGTAGGAAATTAATATTGAATACATGAGTTCAGCTGATATAGGATTTAATCATGGTCAACCATCCACTGGCTAAATCAGTTTTGTTGTTGATGTTGGGTTTTGTTTTGTTTTGTTAAAACAACCAAATAAACAACAACAAAAAAAACCATGTCTGATAATTTGAAGAGAAGATCAAAAGACATTCTTAATTCGTCTAGGATTTAAGTGACTTGGCACTTGACTTATACCTGGGTCAAATACAATACAAACTAACATATTTCAAAGTATTTATGAACTTCCACCATGATTTAAAATGTTTATTCCTACTAAAATATAAACAATAAATTTTTTCCTTACAGAAACTTAGAATCAAAATACAGTAAATATACAAACGTTTGAAAACTTAGTGAAATTAATTAATACATAAAGCTGCCCCTTGGAGGGCAATCTAAAAAAGTAGAGCCTTTGAATAGAGACAAGTACCACTCGGTTATCTTTTCCTGTCAATTAATGCTCTAAACTCAGTCTTTATTTCTAAGCTAGTGTATTACTTTAGGCTTTATCTATTCAAATTAGATTTATATATCATAGGCTCTTCAATTTAGTGTACTTTATATATCTTGCTTCCAGCTGGATCACTCTAACTCAAACTAGTCTTTGCTGATGATGGTAGGACCTAGCTCAAAGCCTTGAGAAGGCTTTGACAGGAACCCACACAGTCCAGGTTTCTTCCAGGCTCTCCACCAACTGCTGCCAACTTGCCTCTCCAATCTCATTCTGCCTCAAAGATGTATTTCAGATTCTGCTGGCATGTAAGTCAGATTTCAATCTACCAAATTCAAAAATGTTGTCACTTAAATAAGACACTAAGTTCTAAAGAATTTTCTACCAATTTTAAATGCCCTACCCATAAAACAATACAACCATATCTATTTTATCTTATGTGAGTGAAATGAGGACTAATGAGTCAACAATGTAAAAAATGAGGCATTAAAAAAAAAAAAAAAAACAACTTCCAGCAAAGGGTACACATACTCTACACTTCAGAGAAACAGTGTTTTAGCCTCTGGCTATACAGCTGTCACTTTTATAAACAGCTCTTTTTTTTTTTAATGTTTTCTATATGTTCTCAATTTGAATACAAAGAATTTTGGTTTTAAAGCTCAAGGACAGTTTTATTAAAGTTTAAGAGACAGGAAAAACAAGGAAAAAATAGAACAGGCAAGCTGTAACTTGGCAATGGAGAAAAGAGAGAAAGCCATGCCTTTGAAGTCACAGTCCAGCATGTTCAGCAAGCAGCCACATGGCAGAAGGGGTGGAGGGGTACTCAGAGAAAAAGAGTGAGAAAGCCTACAGTGTCAGGGGAAGCATGCCCAGGTTCTAGGAAGAGAAAAAAAAAAAAAAACAAACAGAAAAAGTTATACTTTTCTGAGTAGATCAAAAGAGCAAGGTGACTTAACAGCTGTGTGGCTGGGCCTCCCTAAGTAACTGCCATATAGAAACAACTTTTGTTCCTGAAATGGCCTGTATGGTAACTGCTATTGGTGACTCCCTTCTGTCTAATGAGACTAAGGATTAAGAGGCTACCGGAAAATGCACATCACTGTTTAAGACTAGTTTACTCTCTGGTTATGAGTCAATAATAGATTGATCAGCTAATAGTCTTTAAAGTCAGGGGAAATTTATTTTTAATTTTCACTAGAATATATCCATTGAACAAAATATTAGACTTCATTATGACACCATCACATGAAGTAGAAATTTATGGGTTCTTTGGAAAGTCAATTGGATGGTGTTTCACTGGGGCAAACACATAAAGGAACTGAAATGGATAAAGGTGAAAGGCTAAGGCAGACTCGTAAAGGAACAGTTTTGGCTGAAGCAGACACAAGTGAAAGGATATTCTGCTTAAAGCAAGCATGTGATAGAGGATTCTTCTCTAACAACATGCATGTATTGGTCTGCCTTGCACTGCATAGATGAGCTCCATTTTTTGGGGCTCCATACAGAAAAACACACCAAAAACCTTCTGGTTGTCTGCTGGAGTTTCTAGCTGCTTCTGCAAACTCAGGCTGATTGCCAGAGTGATGTCAGCTGAGACAGAAGCATATGCTGAGACAAGACACATGCTGAGACAAGACCCATAGAGGGCAAGGGATGTTTGGAGGGAGTATAAAAAGGACTTTATAGACAGTGACAGAGGCTAAGCTTGGCTTGTTTCTAGAGCTAACTGGGTAACACTTAATTGGTCTCACATCTTCGCTGATCTTTGCTTCCCTGAGAGTGGCACAGCCAAGAACTTCTCGTCTACCTCCTGATCCCTCCTGTAGACATATGCAAGGCCTGGCACTACTGCTAGGTAGTGCCACTGCTGCTGATTCATGTTTGCTATCCTGACTCTACTGAACTGGACTGCTGGTGTATCTGTGAAGTGTTTGTAAGTGGATCAAGCTGTGAACTAACTAACTGCTAACCTGTGAACTAAACTGTCAATTTCCAGACAACACAGACAGGAGTTGCTCCAAAAAGCCTTTCTAAATAGGTCCACTTCCCTTGTATCCTTTCTTTTCCACCACCTCCAGTGGATGGTAGGCTAAGAGGGGGGTTAAAGTGTTTAAGAACCATTATTAGAAACAGAGTTTGAAAAAATTAAAGTTACAATCATATGTGTGCATCACACATTTTTATCACATGTACACGGCCATCCCTTTATCCTCTCTTTTCTACCCTCATGCTTGCTTCTGGTCCTTTTCTCTTCCCAATTAGTAGAGGGGAACTTTTTAAAAGACAACCATTTTATCTAGTTATGGTGTCACAGACCTAAATTCCCAGCATTTGGGAAGCAAAGACAGGAGACTACAAGTTTGAAAGCCAAACTGAGATAAATAAATATTTCTCACCAAATATAACAACAAACAGATTATAATAAATATAAAAGGTTATTTAATTTTACTGTGAATCAGATTAACTAAAAGTAATTGATGTATCATTTTTAAATTTTTACTACACTTATTTTGTGCACTAGCTTCCTGATAAGATTCCTGAATTCAAAGTAATTCCCTCTAGCCCACTTTTTGAACAGCATTTGATAAATATGCAAAGATACATTAATTCATTTAACTTTAGATTTTTCCCAGAAAATTAAAGTCAATTTTAGTCACTCTGAATCTGTATTCCCCTTGTAGTTAAATTACAGACTAAAGTAAGACAATATAGAGTGACTTATACTTCCACTTTTGCTTTGACAGGCAAATTGTTGAAAATAATTAAATAAAAAAGAGTACTCCAATTCCCCCAGCAGGCAGACATTTCTATGCCACCTCCAGCTCTAACTTTTGATGTGTGTGCTGACAAGAATGTCAATTACTGAACTAATAATACAGTGTATTGAAAATGCATGAACGCCTAACTATAAAAGAAAAGACTCTATTACTTCCTACTCTGTGACTTTTGTAGTTTTACAGAGGTGATAGCTGATAGATTTTCAAAAGACAAGGTAGCATCTCATACAATCAAAAACT
Source organism: Grammomys surdaster (assembly GCF_004785775.1). NCBI lineage: Eukaryota > Metazoa > Chordata > Mammalia > Rodentia > Muridae > Grammomys > Grammomys surdaster. The sequence goes on from NW_021604588.1 coordinate 6,108,959, forward strand.
GTGAAAAAAAAAGTAGAGAAAAATTTAAAGAAAAATAGAAATGTTTTGCTTGTATTCTAATAGTATAAGATCATGAGAAATTAGAATTTTCAATATATGTTTTTCATACTTTTCAATTCAATTCTACAAATATTACCTTTATTTTTCTTTTCTAGTACTAAATACTGAGTCATTGTGAAGACATAGCTATTAATTACCTGTTTCTTTTTTTTATTATTACTTATAGTACTAAGCAGGCAAGATCTCATGAAAAACTCGCATTTAAAAAAAAAAAGAAAAAAAAAAAGGCTGACAAGAGGGCAGAGAAAGAACAAAAAAAAAAAAAATCTAAGCCAAGCAAAGGAAAGTTCCACAGAAACCTCATGCTGGAAGAAGAACTTACTCCTACAGCTTATCTTCTGATCCCTACAGGTTCCATATGCACACAAAGTGTCTATAACATATAAGAGACAATGCACAAATACAGAGAGAGAGGGAAACAGAGACAAGAGGGACAGAGAGACAGGAGACAGAAAAACAGTGTGAATTGATTAAAAATAATAATAACAAAAAAATAGTGAATGGACAAGTGTAAAATTTCTGAGGTAGAAAATAAAATGGTGGAAAACTAAATCAAAAGGGTAAAAACAGGATTGAGAGCCATAATAATAGAACTAAATAAAGTGCAAATAAAGTGAGAAACACAAACATTTCTAATTCATCCTCAGACAGGGTCTCACTATGTATGTAGCCCTGGATGGCCTGGAACTTCCTGGAACCAGACTGGCCTCAGTCTCACAGAAATCCACTTATCTCTGCCCCCCACGTGCTAGGATAGGATTAAAGGCATGAACCACTATGCCAGGCCTAGGAACACCAATACTTCTAAGTGAAGTAACACAACTCACTTCAAAAGGATAGTTGATGTGAGAGACTCAGACTAAAGAAGACAGAGTAAAAAGAAGAAATCAGAGAGGGCCAAGTAGTATTGGAGTCTTCATTGCCAGATTCCAAGTTTAAGAGTTCCTTCCACCTTTTGATGAGGGAAGAATGAAGACTTGGCTATATGACAGTCATTTACCATACATGAGAAAAGGGTACTCACTACATAACAGAAAAGAATGAAGAAAACCATTAGACATAATTCTGGAAACAGTACTCTATTGTTCATGGTCAGCATGGTGATCTGTAATTGGTCAAATCTTCTCTGTTATCTCCAGGAAGTAGATAGTCTTACACATGTACACAGCTTGCTAAACTACCCCCTATACATAGAAGTTCCTAAAGCTCCACTTACTTCTGAGATCTTGGCCAATCTATGATTTTCAACCAGAATTCCTATTCTGTTGCTATAAAAAGTATAACTAGTATTCCCAACAATGCTTCAGAGACAATGTTTTTTCATATTCTGTTCCCATGAAATAAATCCTTTCCAGAATCAAAAGCAATGCTGGTTTGGGGTTTTGTTTTCAACAGTATCATAAGAATAAATCAGTGTTGGGGATGTGCAGGTGTATTCTTTGGAGCTACATTATCACTGAGTCCACTATAATAAATCTCTACAAACTTCAATAGTTTTCCTACTGAACTGACTGGTCACCATCTTTGGGTAGCTTTTCAAAATCCTGAAATGGCTCTTTCTGACAATTTTATCTACTTTTATCACTACACTGTAATATATGGATTTGCAAAACTCTTCCTTAGTCTCTCTACGCTACACTTTAAATACCATTTGTCTGAGTAACCTACTAAAAGCTGTCATAGAAAATATTTTGAAACATTTCTAAGTATAGGCACTGCTATTATACTAAAATTACTGTTTTTGTTTTAGCTGTTAACATACCTCTGTTGAAAAGGCTTACTCAGGTGGACATAAGTAGAAGAAGCCTGCTAAGCAGAGGAAGCAGCATTTATAAAGACACAGAAGCAAGTCAGGAAGCCTATGCTTAAGAACTGGGTATGTGAATTCCTTTCTTTTTTCAGCTTTCCCTGTCTAACTACAAAGACAGTCAAATCTCTTGTATCCTAATAATGCTCTCAGCTGGCCAGAATAACCTAGTGTTTTTAGTTCAATATATTCACCAATTTCTTGAAAGGGTAATCCAAACAGTTTTCCCTAATCTCTCTCTACTCTTCAACCCAAAACAAGGCCCATTCTCACTTTCTTTGAATCACTCTCACAGAGACCAGAGACTTCTTTGAGTTCTTACCCCAAGGGTATTTCTGTTCCATATGACAAGGGAGAGTACTATCTGCTTCAGATTCTCCACCCTATACCTTCACTACACTGTCTTCCCCACCCCACCCATGGGTTGATTGTTAAGATCCAAGGATTATTCAAACTAGGAAATCTGTAATACTACTATCTAGAATACACAACTTTCTTATCGTCAAAGGTAATATTAAAAATGCTACATTTCAAGAAATGAAAAATAGCATTCTACCTGGCTGGTGGTTTAAAGGAGAATGCCTCATTTCCTGTTTCATAAAGTCCCATGGGCTTCATCCTGAGTGAGATAACCCAGGCGAAAAAAGGACATACATGGTATATTTTCACTAATAAGTGGATATTAGCCAAAAAGTACAGAATACCTAGAATACAACCCACAGACTGTAGGCAGAAAGGTCCAAGTGAGGATGCTTCAATTCCACTTAGAAGGGGGAAGAAACTAATCATGGGAAGTAAAAGGAGGGAGGGACTTGAGTAAGAGATAGGAGGGAAGGGGAAAAGGATCAGGTATAGGGGGCTGGGATAGGTGAGAAGCCCAGAAGGACAGCAGAAATGTGAAACCTCAGGGGGTGGGGGGTTAGGGGACCCTCTAGGAAGCACCAGAAACCTGGGAGGTGAGAGACTCTCAGGACTCAAGGGAGGTGATCTTAGCCAAAAGGCTCAACTGTGAGAGAGGGAACTCCAATAGACAGGGCCTTGAGTGGAGGTTACCAACCCACAGTCAAACTTTCTGAACCAGAACTGTTCCTGTCTAAAAGAACTGCAGGGACAAAAATGGAGAAAAGACTGAGAAAGTTGGTCCAGTGACCGAACCAACTTGGGATCCATCTCATGGCGGGTGAGGGTGGGAGTGGAACACCAAGGCCTGACACTATTACTGATGCTATGATGTGGTTTATAGACAGGAGCCTAACATAGCTGTCCTCTGAGAGGCCTTACCAGCAGCTTACTGAGACAGATGCAGATACTTATACCCAACCATTGCACTGAAGTTGGGAACCCCTATGGTTGAATAGGGGAAGGACTGAAGAAAGTGAAAGGGAGGGTGACCCCATAAGAAGACTAGTAGTCAAAAAAGAAGAAGAAGAAGACAAAGAGGCGGAAAAAGAGGAGGAGGAGGAAGAGGAAGAGGAGGAAGAGGAGGAGGAGGAGGAGGAGGAGGAGGAGGAGGAGGAGGAGGAGGAGACGACAACTAGTAGTCTCAACTAACCCATAACCCTGGGAACTACCAGACACTGAGCCACCAACCAGACAGCGTACATGAGCTGGTCGAAGGTCCTACCACATATATAGCAGAGGACTGCCTGGTCTGGCCTCCATAGGAGAAGTCAATCCTAGAGAGACTTGAGGCCCCAGAGAGGCAGGAGGCCTAGTGGGGAAGAAGCACCCTCTCAGAGATGGGGGAGGGGGGTGGAGGAATGGGATGAGGAACTGTGGGAGGCGGGACTGGCAAGGGGAGTAACAGCTGGATTGTAAATAAATAAAATAATAATAAAAATAAATAAATAAAAACAAAATAAATATGAAATATGTATGTATATAATTTTATATTTCTGTAAAGCCAGACAATAAAAACAAAGTGAGGTTGAAACAAATAAAAACAACAACAAAAAGATTGGATCCTAAGAAACAAAAAAGCTGACCAGACTAGTATTGTATAGTCAAATTGAATGAATAATTAAACATATCCTAAGAAAGAAAAACCAAGACCTAGAGGTTCACACTGAATTTTACTAAGCCTTTACAGAAAAAAACAAAAAAACAAAAAAAATCAACCCCACCTCTATTTAAACTACTCCCCAAATTGAAGGAGTACATCAAACTCAACCTATGAGAACACAGTGCCTTGACACAAAATCATTCAAACAGTATAAAACAAATAGAAGCCAATAACTGTCCTGGACAAAGATGACAAAACTTTAATGGCAAAGCCAACTCAATAGCACTGTAAAGTGGGGTAACTGACTATAAACAACTAGACTACATCTCTAGAACCAACAACTATGTGTGTCACCACATTAATAACACAACAGGCAAAAATGGTAAAATCATTTCAACAGATGCAGGAAACACAACGAAAAATTCAGCATGCCTTCTCTTAAAATCATTCAACACATTAGCTATAAAAGAAACGTACCTCAACACAATAAAGGCCAAATGTGACAAACCCAAAGGTAATCTGCTAGGTAAGAAAATTTGAAAACACTTCTAAGATCTGGAAGAACTGCACTAACTCTTGCCAATTTTACCTAACACAGGACTAGAATTCTTAGCTAAAAAAAAAATATGTAAAATAATCCAGATAATACAAAGGGGTGGGGTTAAGTTGTTCCTATTTACATACTACAAGATCTCAAAAGTTAGAAATTCTAGATATCACCAAAACACTTAAAATGAATAAAAGGGCTTAGTGAAGTTCCAAAATACATATTCAACATAAAAAAATTATGCTTTTTGCTTCTCCTTTTTTGTTGAGTTGTCAGAGTTAGGAAAATATTTAAGATGCTAAGTCTTTCATATAATCTTTTATAATCTGTTACATCTTCTCTGTATTGTCTTTTGATGCCCAATGACTCCACATAAACAAAAATAATTTCATATAAATATTCATCACATTCTTTACAAGATCTAACTGGTCCAGTTACTCAAAAGTTCTTCAGGTGATAACTGGATGAGGCACAACTTTCTGATTGACTACTAGTCATACATGAAAAATATGAAATATTAATACATGCTGTTTCAACCACTTGCTGCTCTTGCACAGGATCGTCCACTACCCACTGCTAGTTTGTATTTATGTATGTATATATACACATACATAAATACAAACCAAATAAAAATCTTTTAAAAGGAAAAAAGAAATTTGCTGTTAACAAACCCCATTCTGGAAGCAATACTTTATTCGTGCTAATACCTGTCATTCTAGCCCTAGTTACAATAAAAAAGTGTCATGTCTACAGCCAGATGATGTGAGGGGCTTTGCTCTTTCAGCAGTGAGTAGTAACAAATAGACCAACAACAAACACAGGTTAGAAATGCAAAATGTCAAAGATAAGCACAACACTATCACTGAAATTCTAAAAATACCTCAGAGAATTTGAAACTTCTCACTAAATACTTCAGAAATACTCGAAATCAAATAGGAAGCAAACTAGCACAGCAATATTGCTAAATTTAAACAGCTGCTTAAGTGGCACTGGGGACTGACTGGTCAACCAAAGAAAGAACCAAATGAACCAAATCTCCTTCTGCATGTCAAAAAATCTAACATAAGTATGTCAGACACTAGGAATAACATCACTCAACCCCTCAGATGAGAACTCGTGTGCACATATATCACTTCTAAAGATTCTAAACAAAGCATTTGTTTAAATGGACTAACTGAATACATTCAATTTCTTACCCTCTTCTGCTTCATCCTCCTGGGGTGACACTGGGCCCCCACCACTAGTAGGGGTGACCGGCTCCTCCTTGTCAGATTCTCTCTGCAGACTCACCACTTCATATATTGCATCTCCAGCACTGCTGTGGCCTTTTCCCTCAGACTGAAAGAATAAAATCATGTATTTGAATATTAGAAATAAAAAGAGAATAAAATTGTATAGCAATAGTTCATTAAAATCAGCTAAAATGAAAAGCAAAACATTTATCCAGACCATGTCTGAATTTAAGAGATACTTTTAATATACTGTCCTTGGCATATTTTAAGTGAATGATTTCTCTACCATTTTTTTCCACTGCTGGATACGTATACATGCTGAGAATGATCTAGCATTATATTAACAAATTCAACTTACTAAACATTTTGACACAATCCAATTATTTTTCAAGACATCACAAGTTTTAGGACAGGCAACAAATGATGTTTGATTCATTACTTGTTATCTCATAGTGAGAAAAAAATAACAGCTAGACTTGCCAACTAATCGCCTGAACTCTATGTGGCCATCTTCTTTTCTGAGTCTAAGCTTAGGATCTAAACTCAGGCCTGCATGCTTGCCCAGAAAGCACACTACCATCTGTACCATGGCAGTACACATCTGAACTCCTAGCACTTGGGAAGTGGAGACAGGGGATCAGGAGTTCAAAGTCATCTTCAGCTACATAGCAAGCAAATATTGTTTCATTATCAAGTTAATTGTGCAAGTTATTCATATTGAAAGTTCATTATGGGATCCTGTCTTTAAAAAAAAAAAATACAAAGAGGAATGGTTGATTTTACATTTCAAACTGAAATGAAAATGCAGCAAGACACAGTAGTGAGTAACATCTAAACACAGTATACAGGGTTATTTACTACAGTTAATAAAAACAGACAAAAATATCAACTATATATTAGCAAATCTTGAATGTGATTGCAATGGTAGAGCACCTGTCTATCATGCACAAGGCCCAGAGATCAATCTGCAGCAACACAAAGCAATATATCTACGTTAGCAAATGAAAATCAGCTACTAGGAAGAAGCCTGCTAAAGAAAAACTGTCATCAACAATCTGACTCAGCTGTGGATGTTAACGCAATGCTAGGGACCAGTTGGGCAAATGAATCCATTGGTACAACAGTGGCAAGAAAGCAGTTATCAGGGTAACAATCACTTTCTACTACATTTGTTGCCTGGTCCACAGGAGAGAATTCAAACCTAGTCCCACAAACCTGGTCAAAGGTTCACAGATGAGGTAGGTATAGAGCTATTGTATTTCACTTGCTAAATGGGCATGGACTTGGCTGTAAAACTGCTTTCTCAATAACTAACTCACAAACTAGTGCTACTATCTATCAGCTATGGTAATAATACCTTTATGCCTCAATCAGCAGTGACTTCAGAGTCTCATTAAGTGTTCAAAGTACTGACAATAATGACTTTTGAATGCCCAGCTATAAATGGGACAACTATATCATCCATCCAAGGCTCAGTAACAACATGGAATAAAGGATAGAAAATATTTGAGAGCCAGAGTTAGAGGACGGAATGGAACACTGACCTTTGGACATTACATGGCTACAGTACCCTGGAACTCATAGCAGCTGTCATTACCTGCACAAGACTTCACAAAGAAACACTCTATGATAGAAGGGTGAGGAGATCATGAGGCCTACACATCCCTGCGGATTTATATGCAGTTAAAGATTGATGGGGAGAGAGAGATGTTTTAACCAATGGTTAAGTAACCAGTGAGGTGCCATAAACCTGTAAACAGCTTCAGTGAAGGAAATGGAGCTAGCTGAGAAGAAAAGGAAGGACTAATGAAAGGAAGAAGAGGACAAAAGAGGGTAATAGGAGGATATGATTATGATCAAAATGCACTATGTACATGCATAAAAATGTATTGACCTTCACTATTATTTATGCCAATAAATACACATACTATTAATATTATATAATAATCATACACTAGAATTATTAACTATTAGTATGATGATTAAATGTTTAAAATGATAGTTATACACATAACTATATTAAGCAAATCTCTTTATATATAAATATATCAATTATAATTAAATATATTATAAATCAAATACATAAAAGTCAAATCACTATTATACATATATAATTTTATTTATATTTATATATATATTTATATGAATAAAATGGTACATAACAACCAATGAAAATTGTCTGGGGGCTGCAAAGCTAGTTCAACATTGGAAGAGGGTAAAAAAGTCAACGTAGTCCATGATATTAACAGATTAAAAAGGAAAGTCTCCAGGATCTCATCAATTGATGCAAAACATGTAAACTCATAATTCATTCATGTTTTTTATTTTTTTATTTTTATTTTTTAAAGATTTATTTATTTATTTCATGTATGTAGGTACACTGTCTCTGTCTTCAGGAGAGGGCATTGGATGCCCATTACAGATGGTTGTGAGCCACCATGTGGTTGCTGGGAATTGAACTCAGGACCTCTGGAAGAGCAGTTAGTGCTCTTAACTGCTGAGCCATCTCTCCAGCCCCATTCATGTTTTTTAAAAACCTTCAACAAACTAGGAAGGTAATGAAGTCTTCTCATCTTATTAACCAAGAGCCAGTAAAAGAACTACAACTAACTTTGACATTAATAATAAGGCATTGAGTGCTTCCCTATGAGTTAGAGAACAAAAGAACAATGTTCATTATTCACCACTCCTAGTCAGAAACTGGTGAAAAAGTCCTGGCCAGGACTTATCACCAAGGCAAGAAAATGTACACAAACAGGATGTAAACACTGTATTTATCTTTCATATACATCAACAAATTTCTTCTACAAAGGGCCATACAGGAACTATTTTAGGCTTTGCAAACTAGATGGTATCAGTTGGAACTGCTGAAGTCTGCTGCTATAACAGAAAATTATTACAACTATAGTAAGATATTTATTTTACCTACACTCAGTTTGCCAAGAACCAGCCTTGACTTGCAGAGTGGTTCTAAGAGTGTTTTTGAGAGTGGTGAAACAAAGTCAAATTGTGGGTTACAAGCTGATGGCCTATGTTCTGCTGAGATAGCTCGTTCTTTATTCTGTTTCAGACAGCTTTTCTTGCAATTCTAACACTCTCTGGATATCTCATCTCTTTCAGATCAAAAGTCCAGTCTTTTATATCAATTCAGTCACTATCCCAGGTTCCCTTTTGATTATCACATGAATCAGCATCCTAGAACCCCAGACACTTGATTCTTTAGAGATAGTAAGCACATTTTTTTTTTAACATTGCAAAGGAATTCAGAGATCTGTCTGTCTTTGTAAGCACAGAAAATGAGCTAGCTGGGTGGGATCCCCACCACTCCTATCCCCAAACTAGCTCAGTTCTAGGCTGACCTTGAACTCAGGAATCTGCTTGCCTTTATATGTCTGACAAGCTGGTTCACAGTGCAGGTGCCTCTGTTCTTTTAGATCTGGAAGTTCCTTACATAATTCATATTGCATCCTTATATTTTGCATAGTTGAGAAGTTATATATTCTTGAACTCAGTGTTTTCAGAGATCTTTCCTGCAGGGTTAAGGGCTATCCTGAAGGTCTCAGCATCTGTCCTAAAGGTCAAAATGGTCTTTACAATTTTGCTGAGACACAAACACACCCTTGACACCTGGATTCGTGCCTCTTCTAATTATCAGGGAATCAGTCATTAACCTTGGCAGGGAGAACATTCCCAATTACCTTGGCAGGGAAAATATTTCCAGAAGGAGGAACATGAAGTAAGATATATATTTTTTATACAAACAAGCCTTACGCCCACAGCAGCCATCGACACTCCTGGAGGACTATGGCCTGCTGGCTCTGTTCCAGGGACAGGAAACAAGTCACATTGTCCCTGCCATGACCAGGCCCATTTTGGCTGAGTTAACTACACAAACATACTTTTTTGAACCTAAATATTGCACTTAGCAACTAAGATTCAAATAAAGTACTTTTAGTAACATGATTTTATTTTCAATATTTATTCTTAGATAACTAAAAATCTATATGTATGAAATAAACTGTCAGATTCATATTAAAATTTATATGTCAATAATAGGTTGACTTACAAAGATTCATTACAGTTATGCAAATTAATTCCTAGAGCTTTTACAGTATAACAGATCATCATCAAATACAAAGGACACTAAGTGATATCTCTATTAATACATACATCTTCAGAGGACATAGATCATAACACTGTTTATAAGTAAAAACACCAGAGTAAGGATTTCTTCACATTAAAAACATTAATATTTTTGGTCATGATCTTTAGGGTAGGATCCAGAAAGTAAGATTTATTTTCAAAGGATCACAGCAAATCTGGTGCAAAGCTGAACTGTGAACCATTGTATCTACAAACCAGTTTCTTAATTTGTGAGTCACTATCCATCACAGAATCATGTAACTGAATGCATAAGTCATAATTTAGCAATACAGAAAGATTTCCAAACACACAACAACCAAAACTGAATTCAAAATCAAACATGTAATGAATCCCAAGTTTTTCTGGCAGCAAACCAGAAACTCTGATATATAAGATCTGTTGTTTTTAACAAAATTCTGTCTATAAATCATGCAAGAAAATTTGTTTCCAGGCAGGTTTTATTTGCCTCTGCGTAAGACAAACAAGAAAGACAAAATAAGCAGAAGTGCACATCAGAAAAACAAAAAATACAGCCTATATTTTATTTTCCCACAATAAGTATAATATTAATTTTCATCTTTCTATAGAAAAAATCATTGTTATCAATTTCTCTTGGTTATTTACTGACTGAGTATATTTTTAAAAGTGCAAATTGAAAAGCATCTTCAATGACAATTTTCATTTTATGCATTTTTAATTTATTTCTATTAAGCATAAATTCACAGAGAAAGTAATGTGTTTCATTAGGACATTTTAACATATGCCATCACAGTGTGTTCTTATTCACTTCCATCTTACAGTGCACTGCTCTATGCTCTTGATCTCCTTTAGCTGGGTACCCTCTCTTACAAAACAGTCCCCTCTTCTTCTAATTTCATGTCACATGTGGTTCATTTCTATTTACCCATCTTAAATACTAGCAGTTCTTAAAAGATTTTGTTTCCAACATAATGAAAAGTCAAAGACACCCAAAAGAAAAAAGATTTTGAATCAGGTATCCCCAACCCCCATTCCCAACACCAACAGGATATTTTTCTTTATACTAGCTAGAGAACATGTATTAGTTATTTTCCTTGTGGCTACAAATACTTGACCAACACATCTTAAGCAAGAGTCTCACAGTATGAGGACACATCCATCAGGTAGGGAAAGCATAGTGGCAGGAAAGTGAGATATCTGGTCACACAGTAGCCTCAGTCAGCAAACAGAGAATGATGGGTGCTTATGTTCAGCATGCTTTCTCCATCTACTTTGGAATGAGACCCAAGACCACACAATGGTACCACCCACACAGTCAAGATTAACCATCACAGGAGTAAATTCTGTACTATTTACTGAAGAATGCTAACGTTATAGTGGACTTTGATTTCCTCCAGAGAATTAAGAGCTATATTCTCTTGTGTAATATAAAATACTCTGTAACATCAAAAGGTCTTCTTTACATTCAGATTTTCATAAGACATTCATCACTCTCTGCCTTTGTTTTTAAAATGCTTTTCTATTTACTCATCTTCAACAGCCAAAGAGGTTACGGATTATTAGGAGCAAGCCTCAAATGCTCAGATGCTTAGCAGAGAGCTCTCAAGGACCTTGTCCTATGGCCAGCTGCTAAGCTGCAGCTGCCACAACCCTAAAGTACACACAGTAAGTCAGGCCAGGACTATAAACAAGGGTGGAGGTAGGGTAAGGCTGAGAGCTGAGGGCCTCACCACTTGTAACACCAAAGACTACCTGTAGCCTCCAAAAAAGAATCAAAGATAGTGATAGGTATCATAGTGACTCTGACAAGTATTATGCTTATTTGTGACTATACTGATAGTCTAAACTCTGAAACACAGCCTGGCAGATCCCCCCAGTTTCTTCACAGCAATAAAACCCAACTAAGACAGAAGTTGGTACCAGGAACTGGGGTATTGCTATGATAAGTCTGACCATCTTTTCGTCTAGAAGAATATGAACTTTGAGACTGTGGGGTATTGCTGTGAGAGGCATTTTTTTGTTTGGAGAAATGTGGACTTTGAGACTACGGATTACAAAATCAGTTGAATGATTTAAGTGTGACTTAAAGGGCCATGCTAATAGGAACATAGACAGTGGTGCTGAGAGTGATTTGAACTGTGGAGGCTTGGCTCAGTAATTTCAGAGGAAAATTTTTGTATGTTTCCCCAAAATCATTCTTGTGATATTTTGGTGAAGAATGTGGCTGCTTTTTAATCTTTGTCTAAAGAATCTGTCTGAAGCTAAAGTGAAGAGACTAAGATTAAGGAAATCTCAAAACAGCCTAGCATAGACTCTGTCTTGTGGTAAACTCTTATGAAGAGCATTTTGATCAAACATAGCAAGCTGAGAAGGGAAAAAATGCAAAATATATGATTCAAGTATTAAAGGTGCACCAGGAAGTAGAATGAAACTAAATCCTGTGCTTAATAAGATAACCAGATTAAAGAGGTTAATTAGAATTAAGGAAGTGGAGACTTCGAGGACAAGATCCTATTCAGATAAGCTTCCCTCTTGTGAAAAGGTATTAAAGTCCAGGCTTGTTAGTGCACACCTTTAATTCCAGCATTCAGGAGTCAGAGACATACAAATCTCTGAGTTCAAGGTCAGCATGGTCTACAGAGCAAGTTCTAAGACAGCCAAGCTTAGGCAGTGAAGGAAATCATGGACAACAGGAAGCTGGTGAAGATATAACTGAATGAAGAAGCCATATTCCAGCCCTAGCAAGGAGCAGAACTTGGCAGCTTCAACCACGTGGCTCTGGCTTTAAATTCAAGAATAGAAAGGATTATGGAACCTATACAAGTAAGAAAAGTCATTAAGGCCAGATGTGTGGCAGAAGTGTCCCTGCATAGAGGCCCTGAGAGACCATTGCATGAAGCTATGAAGTTGGAGTTGCCTTGAAGACCCCAAGATGTCAGAGATGCCAGAGCCCAGAACCATGGGATACGTGTCAAGGAAAGCTGCTAACAGGGAGCGATCCAGCCCAAGAGAAAGAAGTGTGTTACATTCAACAAAGCTGAAAGGAGTTGGATATCTAAAGAGTGCTTTGACATCAGACACAGTGATGGAGTTTGGAAAAGTCTGCCCATTTGGTTTTGTCTAGTTTTGTTCTCATATTTCCTCACTATGACATCTTAGAATGGTAACATAAATCTTATGATGTTAGAAGTATGTGATTTGTTCTTTTATTTTGATTTTATAGGTGATTACAGTTAAGAGACCAAATGAATCTCAGAAGAGACTTTGAACTTTGGACTTTTAAACACTGTTGAGACTGTGATAGACTATGGGGACTTTTGAAGTTGGACTAAATGCATTTTTCATTATGTACTATCTACAAGGCTAAGAGGGCCAGGGAGTGAAGTGTGGTGGTTTGAATACGTTTGGCCCACATAGATTCATGTATTTGAATGCCTGGCCACAGGGAGTGGCACTATTAGGAGGTGTGTCTTTATTGGTGGAGATGTGTCCTTATTATAGGAAGTATGTCACTATGGAAGCAAGGCTTTGAGGTTATATATTCATATATACATATATACATATATACACATATATATATATATATACACATATGTTGTGTGGATGGATGGATGGATGGATGGATGGATGGATGGATGGATGGATGGAT